>NC_061510.1:55845160-55905550 GCF_022539505.1 Lolium rigidum | reverse complement strand
CTTAGCGGACGATTTTGAGACGTTGTCTATCAGAACTTTTCTTGTAGTGTCTTATATACGCGTGGGGGGCTGCCTTGGCCCCTCCTCCAAGCCCAAGGGTCGGCCAAGACAAGGGGGGGAACTTCCCCCCCAAGTTAAGTCCCTATTTCAAGGGATTTGATCTTATCCACTTGGTACAGCCACATGGGCCTTGGGGGGCTGGTGTGCATGGCCCATGTGGGCCTATGCGACCCCTCCGGTCCATGTTGGTCGTCCGGGATAGGTGGGCCCCACTATGGTACCCTCCGGAACCTTCTAGAACCTCCGGTACAATACCGAAAAATCCCGAACTTTTCCGTGAACCCTGAAAATGACTTCCCATATATGAATCTTATTCTCCGGACCATTCCGGACCTCCTCGTGATGTCCTGGATCCCATCCGAGACTCCGAACAAAAACTTCGGACTCCAACTCATATTCCGAATCTACTTATGCGACATCGAACCTTAAGCGCGTCACCCTACTGGCTCGCGAACTATGCGGTACATGGTCGAGACTCCTCTCCGAGCAATAACCAATAGCGGGATCCGGAGATCCATAATGGCTCCCACATATTCAACGATGACTTAGTGATCGATTGAACCATTTACATACGATGTCAATTCCCTTTGTCACACGATATTTTACTTATCCGAGGTTTGATCATCGGTATCTCCATACCTTGTTCAACCTCGTTACCGACAAGTACTCTTTACTCGTACCGTGGTATGTCATCTCTTATGATCAAATCATATGCTTGCAAGCTAATCAGATGACATTCCACCGAGAGGGCCCAGAGTATATCTATCCGTCATCAGGACGGACAAATCCCACTATTGATCCATATGCCTCAACTCACACTTTCCAAATACTTAATCCCATCTTTATAACCACCCATTTACGCAATGGCGTTTGATGTAATCAAAGTACCCTTCCGGTGTAAGTGATTTACATGATCTCATGGTCGAAGGACTAAGACAACTATGTACCGAAAGCTTATATCAAAATGAACTTAATGACTTGATCTTATGCTACGCTCATTTGGGTGTGTGTCCATTATATCATTCAACTAATGACATAACCTTGTTATTAATAACATCCAATGTTCATGATCACGAAACCATGATCATCCATTAATCAACAAGCTAGTTATACAAGAGGCTTACTAGGGACTCCTTGTTGTTTACATAACACACATGTATCAATGTTTCGGTTAATACAATTATAGCATGGTATGCAAACATTTATCATAAACATAAAGATATTATAATAACCACTTTATTATTGCCTCTTGGGCATATCTCCAACAGGCAGAGCCAAAGCAAAAGAACCAAGTGTGCATTAGATTGGATGCGGAGACAATTCCGGAATCTTCACAGTGCAAGATAAAAGCAAACAATAAGCAAAGTGCTAAGGTAGCATACAAACTTAACTTAATAAGTTACCGGTATACAAGATACCGGCATAATCAGTTGTAGCACAACCAAAAGAACTGCGAGGTTTTATATTACATCAAAGACCCCGGCATACCGGGGTAGAATTTAACGGATTGTATTGAGGCAGCAGGTGTAGCAAACACATAACAAAGAACATTCACGCAATAGGAGGCTGAGCGCCAGCTTCAGGAGCTTCCGGAGGGGCATCGCCTTCTACCGGAGGGGCGTCGCCTTCTCCGGCTTCCTCATCCTCCTCGTCCTTAACGTCTTCTTCCTCGTCGTCAGTGAGTGCGTCCCTGACATCGGGAGGAGGAGGGATGAAAGTGCGGATGTGGGCGCATTCCGCAATCCGGTAGGCGCGGTCCTGCCGCTTTGCGGTTAAGACTGGGTCCTTGTCAGTAGGCGCATCGCCGCGAAGGCTGTGGAAGGCGTCGAGGTCCAGGTCTTAGTACCAAGAACAGGCAACGCGCAGCGCTGCATCTGCTCCGGCACGGGCCGTTGAGCACTTCCACTCACGGATCCTCCGGCAAGCATCCTTCAGGCAATCGGAGATGAGCGTCAGGTTGACCGGCACCGCTTCCCCAGGCCACAACACCCTGAAGATTTCCATGGCCCGATCCGGCAGATCGACCAGGTGCCGGTCCACAGCTCGCATGTGCTGGATCCGGGCGGCAAGCGCGACCAAGTGGTCATAAGCGTCCCAGGGCGCATCCGGGTTGCTCATAGCTTGCTCAGCCCTGCGTTCTACTACCTTCTTCTGCGCATGCGGCTGCGACTCCGGGAAAAGTCCTAGAAGGAGAGAACAAAGAAGAAAAAGTAACCGGTGTAAGGACATACCGCCAGAAAACATAAGCTTATAAGCAAAAGAGAAAAGAAGAACGGCTTACTGAGGGCCAGGGAGTCGGTCTGCATGACCAACCGGTCATATTCGGCCTGGTCTGTGGTAAGGGTGGCAATCCGGTCTTGCGCTTCTTTCCGCGCCCGGGTCTCCTCCTCCAGCTCCGCCCGCAGCACCGCGCTGGAGTTGGTGAACTCCTTCAGGGATTCATCCAACTTGGCCTCAGCTGCAGCCTGGACCTCCTTCAGCTCGCGCGAATGCCGGAGTTCAGCCTGCATGAGCTGCTTCTTTAGCTCAGAAGAGATGGTCTCCTGAGCGCCCAGACCTTTGCGTTGCTCAGAGACAAGCTGCTCCTTTTCAGCTGGAATCCGGAAAAGAAATGTTAACAGAAAGATAACCGGTAGATTAAAGAGAGGCAAGACAACCGGAAAAGAAATCCGTACCTTTAAGCGCGGAGAGCTGAGCGTTGAGGTCCTCGACAGAAGCTTCCGGAAGAGCTGGCGTGCAAAGAATTTATAAGTACTGAAAGGAAAAAGCAACCGGTAAAAAGAAGCCGGGGCGCAGAAACTAACCTTGGCACTTGCTGTGGGCCTCAGGGAGGTACCAGTGCTCCCACAGAAGCTCCTCGAAGAGCTGCTTCTGGGTGTCCAGCGTGCTCTGTTACAAGTTAAAAAGTTGCGGTAAGAAGATGCCGGTATTGAAAGAAAGTTTCGCGCTAAGAATTGCGTTATCAACCCGAAACTCGGGGACTGGCTATGCCGGTTTTTTGTGTTTCAAAGAAATTTTCGCGCTAAGAATTGCGTTCTCAACCCGAAAATCGGGGACTGGCTATGCCGGTTTTTTGTGTTTCAAAGAAAGTTTCGCGCTAAGAACTGCGTTCTCAACCCGAAACTCGGGGACTGAGAGGATTTACATATAAATTGGAAGATTGAAAACCGGCATAAATTTAAAGAACTTTGAAGTTTGTGCAACTTACCACCACGTTGTTGTTGGCATCATGCCACGCGGTGTCAAACTCCCTGAGCGCGCGTCTAAGCCGGCTAAAGTGCTGCCCAGTGCTCCGAGGGCCGGCAGGATCAACCACCGGCAGCTTGTCCTTCCCAACGCCGCGCGTCGCTGGGGACAGATCTGCCTGATTCCACTTTTCAGCGTATTCAAGCAGATGGCCCAGGTCGGCTCCTCCGCGGTTAAGCTCGGTGATCCGGCCCAGCTGAGCTAAGGCCGTCTCACCGGCCGCAACGGCGGCGCGGCCGGCGTGCAGTACTAGTGCCTGCGAGCCGGATGAGGTGGAGGTCGCTGCGGTGACCCCCGCAGCAAGTTCCGGGGCGATGAGCTTGGCGCCCTCAGGAGGTGTTGGCTTGGCGGCGGCAGGCTTGCCGGTAGGGACAGCCGGAGGAGGTGTTGGCGTTCCCTTGGACGGCGCGGAAGCTTCCGGTGCTTCCTTTGCCGGGGGAGAGCTTGCCGGCGTGGAAGAATCCGGCACGGTCTTGGAGGAGAGGCAGTCGCCTTCTTCTTCTTCTTCTTGGGGACGGGAGGAACCAGAGGTTCCGCCCTCCCGGTGTCTTTGGTGCCGGCGCCGGTGTTGCTGGCGTCGGTGTCTCTAGCTTCTGGAGGGGAAGATAAATCCTCCTCCGCGCGGTGATCAGTAGGTTCAGGGGCCGCGTGCCCCGCACTTGTGTTGCCTCCCCGAGAGGAGGCAGGAGATTTGCCGGCACCAGAAGGTACCGGACTTGGTTGAGGAGGAGGTGAGGCCCTGGCGGTGTCCTCGGAGGTCTCCGGCCTCATGCCAGTGGAGCTCTTGGTAAGCTTGAGCGCAGGCCTGAAGAGATAAAGAAAAGAGAGAGTCAGAAAAAGCAACCGGATGAAGAAAGTCTCAAGCAAAAGATAAAAGGGAGAAAATCCGGAAGATTACCCGGTAGCAGCCGGAAATTGTTTTCGGTAATGCTTGACGGTACCCTTCTTGCCGGCATCGCCCTTCCTGGAGCGCTTGGCGGGTGGATCCTCGCTCGGGCCGGCCTCGGGGGCCGGAGCCTTGTTCTTCTGGCCCCGAGAGGCGAGATTGTCCAGGAATTCCCGGCCAACCTCTGCTTGTAGGGGCGCAGCGTGCTCCACGACCTGTAGGTTGGCGCTGGCTGAGGGGAGATCTACAGAAAAATGATATATGAGGAAGTGAAACAACAAAATACCTCAAGAATTGAGACCTCGTCATCAGAACCGGAATCATTGGCTGAAAAGTTACCGGGGCGCGAGGTATAGGTCCGGCCCATCTTGTGTTTGTTCCCGACCACGTAAGGATCCGGACCAACCTCGTCCAAGGCGCGCTTGCGGCAAGGGCCTCGTGCCTCAGCAGCAATGCGAGGAAAACGCTCGCAGGCCTGAAAAACAGAAAAGATAGTTAGCTACACATCAGAGGCTACCGGAAAAACAATCCGGATTGCTTAAGCTCTTACTTCGGCAGATGGAGGATTGGTGGAGCTGAGGGGAAGGAGGCCCCACTCCCACTCCATCGGCATGTCGGTTTGGAAAATTTGCCTAGCCTTGAGGACCACGTCCTCTTTGCTTAGGGTGCAGATGGTGATCTTAGTGGGATCGCGGGGCCGCACATCTGGCTCATCTTGTGAACCCGACGTTGGAGGGGGAGCACCCGGCGTGAGATGAACGCGCGGATGATATCGTCAGAACAGACGTCCGTGTCCTTCATGAGCTGCTCCATGAACCGAACAATCCGGTTGGTTTCGATATGGGAATTCCCCGGATTGTACTTCCCGTTGGCCCTCGATGGCGTTCCCGGATGGTAGGCCGGCAGGTTGATGAAGTCAGCGGCGCCCTTGTTCTTCACATAAAATAAGGTCTGTTGCCATGCCCTGCATGACTCCAGACCGGAGAATTTGAAAAAAGGGCTCCCTTGGCGGGCGCCGATAATGCAAGATCCGCATTGGACCGGAGGTTTGGGCTTGGGAATGTTTTTGCCTTGGACCGAGTTGATCCGAAGGCAGAAGAAGCGAGCGAAAGCTTCTTTTGTGGGGATGAGACCAATGTAGGCCTCCATGAAAGAAACAAAGCAAGAAAGATAAAAAAAAACGGCATTGCCAGGAAGGTGATGAGGTTGGAGTTGGTAAAAATCAAGGAATTGGCGAAAAAAGTCTGACGCCGGTAGGCCAAAGCTGCGCTCAAAGTGAGCAGAGAAAACTATGACTTCTCCGGGTTCGGGCGCGGGCTCCCGCTCGTTGCCCGGAATCCGGCAAGACACTTGTGCCGGTATCCTGCGGGAGCGGTACAGCCAATCGATCTCCGGCTGCTTTACATCGGAGCCCTTCCAAGCTCCGCGGGTGATCGCAGCCAAGTCCACACCGGAACCTTGGCCGGAGCTGCTGGCCTCCTGGCCCCTTCCGGTACCGGCTTCCGGAGCTGATGAAGAGGCATCCATCCGGGCGAGGTCTGCCTCGAGCCCATCGGAGGCCTGGTTCGCTGAGTTTTCGTCCCCGGTAGATGCGGTGGGGGTCTCGCTGTGATGGTCGCTCGCGGCGAGATTCGGAAAGGTAATCCTCAGAAGACATACCGGTCTAAAGATGCTCAAACCTACCCAGAAACAGATTTCCCAAGATCTAGCCTCGCGCGAAGATCTACGAGTAAGAGAAAAACCAGAAGAAAGGGAAAAGTAAATCCCCTACCGGCCCAAGAACTAGGAGGCAAAAAAGAAGAGGCTATAGAGGCGTTGAAGCTAACCTGAGGCGGCGGAGGACGTTGAGGACAACGGTCGCCGAAGATAGACGAGCTTGAAGGCGATGAAGACGAACAGAGAAGGAGGAAGAGGGAGTGCCGTGAAGCGCTCGAGGCAGAAGAGGCGAAGGTGCGCGGTGACTCTCTGCGGAGCAGAGCCCTACGGAGCTTCTTCGCAAGTTCGTCGGAGAACGGAGCTTCGGCGGCGAGAGGAGCGCAAGGGGCAAAGGCTCAGAGCGTGTGAGAACTGGGAGAATGAGAAGAAGAAGACGATGTGGAACTGCTTCGCCCTTAAATAGGGAGAAGAGGTCGTGGGCCAGAGACCGCTGGGCCGCGGCGGTTCAGTTCGTGGGCCGCCACGTGGCGCATTGATACACGCGCAGAAAACAGAAAGCCACAGGGAGGCCACACGGATCCGGGAAGGCAGCGAGGATCCGGTGTGGCGCCATAAATGCTAGCGCAGAAGTCAAAGGGAAGTGACCCCTGACACTGCTGCGTCAGAAACAGTGCTCATGTCACTGACAGGCATTGTGTCCGAGAAATTCTCGACTTCGCCGAGGAGAGTTTAATGACAAAGATGCCGGAAGAGACAGGTACGAAAAAGGAAGTTCGGTAGAGATGCCGGAAGGTTTGAGCTGGTCACCGGAAGGATTAAACCGGTACCTTGAATGATGGGAACCTGGCATGGTCCGTTGGATAGGATCCACCGACTATACCAGCTTCGGGGACTAATGTTGGGGGGATGACCCCCGGTATGCCAAAGGCATGCCAAACCGGATGGTTTGAGCTATCAAGATACTAGTTTAAAGGTTATTCTTGGCTGTGAAGCTAAGCTTTTGGCTAAGTGAATCTATACCGGTATCCCAAGAGGGGTATACCGGAATGAGCTAAGAAGGTACCGGATTACCGGTACAGGCTACACTGTAGCACGTCGGCAAGACTGGTCAAAGATTCTCTAAGGAGCTAGAGGACAAAGATGAGCGAAGCACTTCAGACTTTAATCGAAGCTGCGGGGCCAAAGCGAGATGATGACGTAAAAGGTGCCGGAGGATGTCACCGCTCCTGATTAAAGACATACCGGTGTCATCCGGGCCAAAGAGGCTTTGTAAAGTAGTTTGTCTAGTCAAAGATGCCATTAGGGTTTCCTAGGGTTTCTTCCTCTGTAAGCCACCCTCTCCTCTATATAAGGAGAGGGGGCACACCCTATCGCGGACACGAGATATGTTGGACGTCCTACCTTGTATCTGAGAGCTTGTAACCTAATTCTATGGAATAGAGAGATTCCTAGCTGAGATAGTTCTTGTGTTCTTCTTCTTCTACCTTTGGCCAAGGCCAAGATCATCAGGAAAGCATCCGGAATCCATCACATCCTTACGAAAACCCTCCCCCGAATCCTCTAGCGCAGATTCGGCCCCAACTTAAGCCATCCTATGGCATATGTCTGTTCACCACGACGACAAGGATATGATTGCGGTTTTTTGGAGCACGAGCGACCTTTTTTTCAAAATGGAGGCATACCAGCATCTGCCTCAAATTAAGTGATGCATATGACTTCGTTATTTTATTGTTGAGAGAAGAGTCAGAATTATTATAGTTCACGAATCACCTAGAGTTGGTATGAAGATCAACCCGTGAAAAATGCAAAAAAATGATGCCAAGGATACATCAATAAGCAGTTGTATTATCAAGCCGCCAGCCACATCGGTTGTATAAATGCCATGATACCATCTGCAATGGTTGCACCCATACTCCATGGCATCCGGCTACTCCTCAGACTGGAGAAAGGACGGCATACTGATACAGTGAATAGACTTATTAGGGTCTACCTATAAGTATTGTTGTGTTTTTGGTTTGTTAAAAACAAATTCATTTAGCACATTCAAAGAGCCCATATAACCGTGCACACCCCAACCCTAATCTGAACTAGATTAGTTTTGGCAGTACCGTTAATTAATTACCAAAGAGATTTGTAACATTAGTTGGAGGGGACAAGCTGGAAGTCATGAAAATAATGCACCATACTATTTTCTCTAAAGGGTAATCAAAGAGCAAGTGTTGGATGGCCTCGTCTTTATCACAAAAAACACATGTATTACTTCCTTGGGAATTTCTTTTAGCTAAGTTATCTTTGGTTAAAATTACCTTTTGGTGAAGGAACCACAAAAAGATCTTAATCTTTAAGGGAACTTACATTTTCCAAATATATTTCCATAGGTACTTAGTTTGATCATTCAGCAGATCAAGATACATAGATTTGACGGGAAAACTACCGGAGTTAGTAAGACTCAAAACAAATGTATCATTATCATCCGACAATTGAACATGCATATAAGGCGTTCAGCTAACTCTAACAATACTGCACACTTGTTGGGTGTTTGACGACCGGTGACATTGGCAAATGTCCATGGATGATGGACTTAGGGTTTCGGAGAAAGGTGACCAACGCATGTTAACGAAATCGGTAATCGTTAACTGCTCGGCCGGCTTGGGAGTAGCGATTAATCGGAATTCGGACGATTAACTGATTTAATCGGTCGGCTATTAATCGGTGCAACCTACACAAATTAGCACTTTAAACAATTTATATAAGAAAAATAATAGTATATGAGCCTCTATGTGTCTCTCCCTACTTCTCTAAAGTCTAAAATCCTAGAAAAACTTGTACGCTTCTCCTCCATAACCTAATCTTTAAGGTCAGGAACGAATCAGGATCCACTAGCCGAAGCCGCATTCCTTCCTTCCACTTCTTCTCCTCCCACCTCTGAAGTTTATATTCTCCCACCACCTACCTACGGTACGACCTCTCTTGCACCTCAACCACCTAACCTATTGAAGGAGTCCTCTAGTTCCTGGACGAGCTCCTCATGGGGATCGAGCTCCTGTAATCTGAGGTCTGGGAAACTATGAGTAACTGGTCTGGGAGGGCACGAAACTATTTGGCAACAGTGGAAATGAAGCTACTGGAGGCTGCAATCAAGCGGCAGCTTCGCAAAATCTACTCTATTGGGGAGGGGTAGCGCCTATATTAGCGATATGCATTGAAAATATTGTAACTTTTTTGACCAAGTGTGGTATTTAATCGGGAAAATACCTAGTAATCGGACTTTCGGACTGATTAATCGGGCTAAAGGATTAACACAAGAGATTAATGGTAATCGACATGGTCAAGCCCCTAGTAGCGATTAATCGGCCTAGTAATCGTTGAATCGGCCTAGTTTTTGAACAGTGTGCGTTGGTGGTTTCGTCAATTGGTCAGATAAACAAGGCTATCTGACATATTGATTATGAGGCTAAAAGCGTCGTAATCTAGAACAAACTATGGCTTACAACAAAGATTCAATATCCTTCCGCTGGCTCCTCTTAGCCTTTATATAGGAGGCTATGTCTTAGAATCCAGCTCGGGTTGGTTTACACTTGCTTAACTATGACAGCGTAGGTTTCTTGTATAAGTATTTCCTTGTAGGACAAGTCTTGCTTTACGAGCTTCTTCTTCTAGCTTCCTGGGCTTCTCCCGAATATACACCAGGGTTGCCTAAGTAGCTAGCCCAATTAGACACATCCATGTGAGTTTTAGAGTTCTCCAAAAAGTTACATTTGAATGTCGATTAGCTAAGGTATTAGCCACTGAAACTTGTTTTCGTTGGGCAATCTTATAGAGAGATGGATACTGTTGTGACAAAGAAGCATATCCTAACTAGCTATTTTCCCAAAATCTAGTGTTTCTACGGTTTCCTACTTTAAAGGAACCCCAGTTGAAAAAATCTAATTTTACTTTCATTAATCCTTTCTAAAATGGTGAGTCAAGCAGTTTTGATGGCACTTGTGACAGTACAAATATTTGTTACGGATTAATTTTTGACATACTCCATCTTTATTTATTAGAAAACCACTTACTGAGTAAGCATTTGTTTTTAAATTCCAATATTTTAGTGCCTAACCCACCTTGATTCTTAGGCTGACAAATGATGTTCGATTTAGATAGCCTATTTTTTTGTGACCATCACTCTGCCAAAAGAAGCGTGCTATAATAGTCTAATGTCTTTCTTACCCCTACAGAAATCTCAGAGAAACGAGAGCACGGACATTGGTAAGCTTGTTAAAAAAATTATTGAGGATTAAGCGACCACCGTAAGACAAAAGTTTCCCGATCCAACTACTCAACTCTTTTTCAAATTTGTCCTCAATTGGTTTTCAATCACCATTTTTCATTTTACATAATGAATTGGTATATATTTAAACGGAAAGGACCTAGATTCACACCCAAAAACATGTCTATTCTAATCCTCCACCTCTTTACCTTGACCAAAACAAAATATTTCACTCTTATAAAAGTTTATTTTGAGTCCAGAAAGTTGTTCAAAAATACATAGTATCAATTTTATGTCCAGATCTCTTTTCTAAATCATGTTTCATGAAAATAATTGTATCGTTGGCAACTTGGCATATTGTAGAATGGATACCTCTCCCTCAACTAGATAAGTGATAAGGCCCTCTACATAACCATCTTGTTTGGCTCTATTAATGATTATTCACTGATAGAAAAATGGCCTTCCGGGAAGCCCCATTAGTCGCCAAAATATAGGAACCGCGACTAATGGGGTCTTTAGTCGCGGTTCGGGTGGCGAACCGCGACTAAAGCTGGGCCCGGCGCGCTCGGCCGGCCAGCTAGTGGACGGGAGGGGCTTTAGTCGCGGTTGGCCGAGGCCAACCGCGACTAAGAGTGCCCGAATGCCTTTAGTCGCGGTTGGCCAGGCCAGCCGCGACTAAAGCCCACCCCTATATATACGGGTTCGGCTACACAGCACTTAGCCATTTGGTGCCACTTCTCTTCACAAGCTTCACAAGGGGGTGTAGGTTTGCTTTTGGTTCCTCTTATGCACACAAGGTGTTTGATAAAAATGCCCCAAGAGAATGAAACAAACATGATATGAAGTGTTGGAGCCACACTCGAGCTTCCTTATTTATTTTTTCCTCCTCGATCGCGGTTAGCAACTTGAACCTTTTCATGTGTCATTGATAAAATATGCATCTGTGTAGTTCATTGTTTAATTTATATTGTTTGTAGCTAGTTAGTTTAACAAATGCATGATGGTTAATTATATATTTTATATTATAATAATGCGGATGAATCGGCAATGGATGTACGGTAATCGACTCTCCGGCGAGTTCACTACGGGTTTGAAAGATTTCCTCGTAGTGGCTAATGCGAACAAGCGGGGGGTTTTGTTATCTGTCCATGTGTTAACTGTAAGAATCGGAAGGGTTACTCTTCCTCAAGAGATGTTCACATGCACACGCTCGGCACGGTTTCATGCCAAGCTATAATTGTTGGACCAAGCATGGAGAAAGAGGGGTTATAATGGAAGAAGATGAAGAAGGGGTGATTTCATCGATGAAAGCTATCTTGCTCATTTCGGTGATACTTTCATGGAGGATGCTGAAGGTGAAGGGGAAGGTGAAGGGGAAGGTGAAGAAGAGGCACGTGATGAGCCCGTTGATGATCTTGGTCGGACCATTGCTGATGCACGGAGACGCTGCGAAACTGAAAAGGAGAGGAGAATTTGGATCGCATGTTAGAGGATCACGAGAAAGGCGCTATACCCGGATGCGATGATGGTACGAAAAAGCTGGGCTGCACATCTGGATTTGCTTGAAATGGAAGGCACGAGCGGTGTAGCTGACTCGGCATTTGAAAACTTGCTGAAAATGTTGAAGAATATGTTTCCAAAGAATAACGAGTTGCCCGCCGATACGTACGAAGCAAAGAAGGTTGTCCGCCCTCTAGGTTTAGAGGTTCGAAGATACATGCATGCATCAACGACTGAATCCTCTACCGCGGTGAATACGAGAATTTAAATGAATGCCCGGTATGCAATGCATTGCGTTATAAGATCAGAGCGATGACCACGGTGACGATGTTGAGGGCCGGAAACCCGGGAAGAGGGTTCCCGCCAAGGTGATGTGGTATGCTCCTATAATACCACGGTTGAAACGTCTGTTCGGGAACAAAGAGCATGCCAAGTTGTTGCGATGGCACAAAGAGGACCGTAAGTCGGACGGGGAGTTGAGACACCCCGCGAGATGGAACGCAATGGAGAAAGATCGACAGAGAGTTCAAAGATTTTGCAGGTGACGCAAGGAACATAAGATTTGGTCTAAGTACAGATGGCATGAATCCTTTTGGCGAGCGAGCTCCGGCCATAGCACTCGGCCCGTGACTCTATGCATCTACAACCTTCCTCCTTGGTTGTGCATGAAGCGGAAGTTCATTATGATGCCAGTGCTCATCCAAGGTCCGAAGCAACCCGGCAACGACATCGATGTGTACCTAAGCCCATTAGTTGATGAACTTTTACAGCTGTGGGGCAGACCTGGTGTCCGTGTGTGGGATGAGCACAAAGAAGAGGAATTTGACCTACGAGCGTTGCTTTTCGTAACCATCAACGATTGGCCTGCTCTTAGTAACCTTTCGGGACTGCCAAATAAGGGATACAATGCATGCACGCACTGCTTACATGAGGCTGAAAGTGTACATTTGCCAAATTGTAAGAAGAACGTGTACCTTGGGCATCGTCGATTTCTTCCGAAAATTCATCCGATAAGAAAGAAAGGCAAGCATTACAACGGCAAGGCAGATCAACGGCCGAAGCCTGCGGAACACGCTGGTGCTGAGGTATTTGATATGGTCAAGGGTTTGAAAGTCATCTTTGGAAAGGGTCTGGCGGAAAATCAGTTCCGAAGGAGCGCGACGAGCACGCAACCATGTGGACGAAGAAATCTATATTCGGGAGCTAGAATATTGGAAAGTCCTAGAAGTACGCTCCGCAATCGACGTGATGCACGTTACGAAGAATATTTGCGTGAACCTCCTAAGCTTCTTGGGCGTGTATGGGAAGACAAATGATACAAAGGAAGCACGGCAGAACAGACAACGTTTGAAAGACCACGATGACCGGCATCCGGAATGGTTTCAAGGTCGTGCCGACTACGCTACGACCAAAGAAGAGAAGATCATCTTTTTTGAATGCACGAGCGGTATGAAGGTCCCGTACGGATTCTCGTCCAATATAAAGGGAATAATAAACATAGCGGAGAAAAAGTTCCAAAACCTGAAGTCTCACGAGCTGCCACGTGATTATGACGCAATTGCTTCCGATTTCTTTGAGGGGGCTCCTGTAGGAAAATGTTCGAGTAGCCATTGTGAAGCTATGTGCATTCCTCAATGCAATCTCTCGGAAGGTAATCAATCCGGAAGTTCTACCACGGTTACGAACGATGTGATCCAATGTCTTGTCAGTTTCGAGTTGGTGTTCCCGCCATCCTTCTTCAATATTATGACGCACCTCCTGGTTCACCTAGTTGATGAGATTTCCATTCTCGGTCCTGTATTTCTACACAATATGTTCCCCTTCGAGAGGTTCATGGGAATATTAAAGAAATATGTTCGTAACCGTGCTAGGCCGAGAAGGAAGCATCGCCAAGGGCTATGGAAATGAGGAGGTAATTGAGTTTTGTGTTGACTTTGTTCCCGACCTTAAGCCGATTGGTCTTCCTCGATCGCGGCACGAGGGGAGACTAAGTGGAAAAGGCACGATCGGAAGGAAATCAACGATATGTATGGACGGCCATTCTACGACTGAAGCACACCACACAGTTCTGACCAATTCCAGCTTGGTGGCTTCGTACTTTGAGAAACACAAGAATATTTTACGCTCGGACAACCCGGGGAAGCCTGAATCCTAGATTAGGAAGGCCCACATGGAGACTTTCGGCAGTTGGTTGAGAAAACATTTAATGAATGACTATGATGTTGTAGATCAGCTGTACATGTTGGCCAAGACACCAACTTCGACTATAACGACTTTCCAAGGGTACGAGATAAATGGGAATACATTTTACACGATCACCCAAGATAAAAAGAGCACCAACCAAAATAGTGGTGTCCGCTTTGATGCAGCAACCGAGAATGGGCAAAAGGTCACATATTATGGTTACATAGAGGAGATATGGGAACTTGACTATGGACCCTCCTTTAAGGTCCCTTTGTTCCGGTGCAAATGGTTCAAGCTAACAGGAGGTGGGGTAAAGGTGGACCAGCAATACGGAATGACAATGGTGGATTTCAACAATATTGGTTACCTTGATGAACCATTCGTCCTAGCGAAAGATGTCGCCCAGGTTTTCTATGTGAATGACATGAGTAGCAAACCGAGGAAACGGAAAGATAAGAAAACGATCAGTACATCATGCGATGATCCAAAGCGCCACATTGTTCTTTCAGGGAAAAGAAACATCGTGGGAGTGGAGGACAAGACAGACATGTAAGAAGATTATAATATGTTTGCTGAAATTCCGCCCTTCAAAGTGAACACCGACCCAAGCATTAAGTTAAATGATGAGGATGCTCCATGGATACGGCACAATCGTAAGCAAGCGGGGACACAAGGGAAGAAATGATGTGTAATAATTTATTGTACCAAACTTTATTGAATGGATCATGTGAATTATATTACCAGTGATGTGTTTGGTGTCCATTTTCGAATGATTCGATTGATTCGAGAAACCACACTGATGATACATGAAATTTGGAGTGATTTAGTCATACTCCTGCCTAGGCGTATAATATGCATACTCGTAGTCTTCATAGCCGCCGTCGTTGTACTGGTAATCGTCGCCTTCTAAGTTGCCGCCGTCGTCGTCGCTGCTGTCGTTGCTGTCGTCGGGCGGTGCTCGTGGCTCGAACTGAGGGTAGCGCAGGCGGGGGATATCGCCGGCCGTGATGTAGTCCATGACGCTCTACAGAGTCCGGCCGTACCACCATAGCCGACGGCCGGCCTCGTGGAAGTTCCCAGGAGGCAGACCGTCCTCCTCATACCTGGCGAGCGCCCTCTCACGCCGGTTGATGAAGAAGGCGTCCCAAGTATGCTGGTGTTGACTGCCAAAACCCACCGGCGGGCAGCGGCCTTGTCAACACCGTAGAGCCGGGAAGAGCCTAGAGCTGCGGCTGGCTGAGACCCCTCCGAGCGACGGCCCGCAATGCTCTTCTGGTCACACGCGGCGATGCGAAGTGCAAGGGCGTGCCACCTGACCTATACCCGGTCGGGAAGGTGATGGGGATGCCTCGCTTAGTTTCTGCGAGGGCATACATGTAAACGTTAAATACGAGCCTCGATCGGCTCTCGGGTTATCTCGTGAATCGGCTCAAAGAGCCGATCCACCCATGATTCGTACGGGGTGCACGAATACTTGGTGGTCCTGCTTGATCAAGATAGAGCTAATGAGATCTACGACGATTTAGGGTTTTCACCGCATAATCGGATCATCCTACTCCAGGTTGGGCCTCGCGGCCACGCACGGTGCTCGTAAGCCGATCCTAAACAAGGCCTAAAAACCAACATGAAGTTGATCCTCGGAACATCCTGTTTAGGACTTGCGAACGCCACCCTACATGCCACTGGATCCTCCCCCCCTTTGTAAGGCCTAACTATTGCAGATATTAAACTAATCCTTGTAGAACAAGGAGCAATCGTAACGGATCAGATCTACTAAATAATGATCAAGCGAGGTGCCGCCCCACACCCGAGATAGGTGCGAGGGCGGCTAGATATGCAAGGGCTGCACTACGTAAGCATGCTTAAACGAAGAACAATGCTAACCCTAACACATCTAATGATAACTACGTTGCTCGCCATCAAAAGCGCTTCAGTACGAGCAACGCATGAACAACGTGGTGCTTGTGCTGCCTAGATCGCAAGATGCGATCTAGGCCGCATGTCGCTTACCTGATAGAAACCCTCGAGACGAAGGAGTTGGCGATGCGCCGAGATTGGTTTGTTTTGGGGTTGAACGTGAGTTGTTGTTTATTCCATAAACCCTAGATACATATTTATAGTCCAGCGGACTTTCTAATGTGGGCGTGCACCAAACCGTGCACGAGTAAGATTCTACTTTCTAAACTAAGATGCGATCTAATATTTTACAGATACAAGGGCAATTAAACCCAACTTGGTATAACAGGCCGATTCACGTAATCCTCCATGTATATTTCTTTAAGTCCATCCTGATTGCGGCCCACCTCTGACTCGGTTAAATTCTGGTGATAACACATGCCCCCCTGGTTTTGGAAATGGCATTTCCAAAATCATTACGCTTTCTTTCGTTGGGTCATGTCGTGGCAGAACCGTCGCAGTACCCGTCACCATGATGTCTTGCCTTCTCAACTTCTCCGCGTGACTTGGCAGTCTTTTCTCTTTCTTTCAAGCACCACTTCCTCGGAAACTGCTGTGGCATTGAATTTTCACCACATCCCCTTTTATTTAACCGCTATGAACAGTTCTGCTCTGCATCCCCCTCGCATTAGCAGCCCAAAAGTCCTCCCGCGCCACCATGTCTTCTTCCTCCTCTGTCCTATCGGATCCTTCCAGCCAGTCCTCCATGTCCCGCGAGCCGACGCCGGAGCACAACCCGGCGGCGGTCCATGCGGCCAACACCCGTCGCGCCATTGCGGCCGGGGAGGAGTCAGACCATGACTTCTCCATATGGTCCGAGGACGACCGAGTCCTCGACGGACGGGGAGAGCGACCTCCGTTTCCTCGCCGACGGGGAATCGGAGGAGGAGAGCGATGACGATCGCTTCTCCTGGGACGACTTCACCTCCTCCGAGGGGGTGGGGGAGGAGGAAGAGGAGGAGGAGGAGGACGACGACGACTCCCTCGAGGGCTACCCGCCAGCGAAGCGCCACCGCATGTGGTGGGACGACGACAGCAGCGACGACGAAGACGGGGATGAAGCCCCCGTGGAGGGCTACGGGAGTAGCGACGAGGAGCCCATCGGCAGCGGTGCCGATGAGAGCTCCGAGGATGACGATGAGGGCAGTGACGGCCCGTAGATAGGACCTCTAGCATAGGGTCAGTAGTAGTAGATGGGGCAATGTATCCCCTAATATTTCCTTCTGGGAGCAATCAGCTCTTTGATGTAAGAAATCCCGCCTATTTCGATTTTGCTGATTTCCTTTTGAGCTTAATTTAGCCGATCCTCTCTTATGCTGACCCTGCCGATTCGTCCCCTTTGCCAATGCGCAATGAGCCGATAGCAACGCATCGGTCCTTTGACATTCACCCTTCCATCCTTCAACTGATGATTCTCTTTCCGATAGACACTGTGGGACTTCCAAGAGAGCCCTTAATTCTCCCACCAGTTTCAGAGATCCTCCTTAGCGAGCGCTCATCGTTTTGTGAAGAAGGTTGCAACGAAGATCAGCCGATGGTACTTCAATCGGTCCTTCAATAGAGCATCTACCAGGCCTGTTGCCCCCCGAGTCTCAGCCAAGGCAAAACAAAGACGAGGATACGCAAATGAGCTGCATAGACCTGGGCTTGATCGTGTGTGAGGGAGTTTCTTATGCAGAGCCAGCCGATTCGAACACAAATCGGCTTCTCAAAGCAGAGAGCCTTCAAGGTGAGCTGCCCCCCGAGCTTCCTCAGTTCTTGCGAGCGCCGGACCGGCTCCTTTCCTTTGGTGGCATTGCTCTTGAAGAGAGGATCCGAGCCTCCAAACTACTCCATTGAGGAGTTCCTTGATTAAAACCCTCTGATCGTAACAGTTATTCCCCTTGAGTCGATGGCCACACATCGGCTTCCACATCCTTAAGTCGATGCCTGCTGCATCGGCTGTGCTCAAAAATTGTCGAATTTTTTTTTTTACGGCCGACCTGTGCATCGGCCCCCATATTCCAATACCCATCACCAGAAGATGAGATGCTTCCGTTGCATATCCTCGTATTTTATCTACCAGGTGCCCCACGAGCCGACTTGTCAAGAGAATTGATGGTATCGGCTGCGGTTGGATAACATGTTGAACCCGAGCGAGAATGGTGGGTGAGGATAATTTTGGCCGATTGTTTGGAATCGGCCTCCACGTTGCTTGCTCGGTGAAGGTTTTGTAAGTTCCCTTCATAAATTTTTTGGGGCCGATCACAAGGATCAGCCTCGCCTGGTTTGCTCATTGGTTTAATCTTGCTATTCGGTTAGGCTGGATAAAACCAACCCAACCTCTGACTTGATGCGCTTGCTGTCATCCACCTTGAGTACATCGTAAACTCGTGGAGCACTAAGCTCTGTCGGCAAGACGAGTACCATGTTTGTGCCAGCCGATGTCTCATCATCGGCTTTCCTCTGTTTAGGGCGCCACTCCATTTTCCGTGGACGACCCTCTTCATCCAGGGGCTCGCTGAACCTTTGCAGCCGGATCAGGCCGTGCCTTCCTTAGCGTATGCAGGTATAACCTTTCGGCTTCCTCCGGGCCGCGCAATCGGCTGAACCCTGCGCTTTTGGGAACGGCTGAGTCCGTCAGGGCACCACCTTGGCCGGTGGTACCTGTCTTCTTCTACTTCTCCCTCGTCTTCTGAATCCTCAAGATCTGCCCAACGAGGTGACTCAGCACGTTTGCTTTGTGGCGGGAGAGGCCCTAGGCGCTCGAACACAGACACGTTGGCCGCCTCCTTCTTCTTCTTGTTGCATTCTGGGCAATTGCCGATTGTGGGTAATCGGCTCATTCCTGAATCCCAGCGAGTGTACGAAGAAGGGACGGTCCCGATGTCTGGCGTTGTCGTCTTGCTCCCTTGATGTTTCCGTGGCACAGCACTCGTGCTCCTCCTCATCGCGATCCTGCCGACGATGTCTTCTGGCTTCTCTAGCCAGACGATCTCCTCTATCATCATAATTGGACCGTCGGCGTTGGTCATACCGACTCACATATTTGTTGAGGAGGTGATCGGAGAGAGGCCGTTGATATCTTATGTTCTTCACCTCTCCCTGCGTGACGTAGCGCTTGCCATCATGACGGAGCCGATCGCGTGGAGCGGCCTCCTCTGTATCCTTGCTATGAGAGCAGCTGCCCTCATCTCCATCTTTGCCGCGAGTGGTTCCCGGGTCCTACCATGTTGATGCTCGAACGAGGGACTCGGCGGCAACCCTCGGGGTAGGTGACTTCCACCATGTTAACGGCGGGGAAGGGTTGGGTGTCGACCTTCATGGCGTACTGGTTGAAAATTAGCCGCCCCTTCTCTATCGCCGCTTGGATGTGCTGACGCCACACCCGGCGGTCGTTGGTGGCATGGGAGAGCGAGTTGTGGAATTTGCGATACGGCTTTCCGTTTAGCTCTTTCGCCGTGGGGAACTTGAGACCTTCGGGAATCGTCAACTGTTTCTCCTTGAGCAGGAGGTCGAAGATTTGTTCGGTCTTGGTCACGTCAAAATCAAATCCCACAGGCGGCCCCGGTGGCTTTACCCATTTGCGGGACACGGGGTTCCTCCCGAGTCCACTCGACCACTTGCTACTTCTTGGTCTCCCACGAGCACTTCATCTTCCTCTCGTATCGACCATGACTACGCACGCTTGAACTTGTCTTGGTACAGGTCCGGGTGGCGCTGTTCATATGCCGATAGTTTCGAACCATGTGCGCCGGAGAGGGATAATCCGCTTGGGAGGCCATGTCCTTGAGCTGTGTTGCCAGGCACCGCTACGCCAACTCGATCGCTTCCTTTTCGGTTATACGAACCGAATAACATCGGTTCCTAAGGTTCCTGAAGCGGCTGGATGTACTCTGTCACCGTTTCCCCGCGCTTCGACGTAGTTGTGCTAGATCGGCAATGCCGGACTCGGAAGCTTCCGAATGGTATTGCATATGGAACTGTTCTTCCAATTGCTTCCAAGACTCGGATGGAGTTTGCCGGCAAAGAGGTGTACCATCCAAAAGCCGATCCCGTGAGGGACTGTGAAAAGAGCCTCACGCGCAGCTGATCCGACACCGAAGCCGGTCCTAGTTGAGCCAAATATCGGCCGACGTGCTCGATGGAGCTCGGAGCCATCCGATCCACTGAATTTGGAGAAGTCGGGGAGCCGATATTTAGGTGGCAGCGGGATCATCTCGTAATCGTCGGGGTACGGCTTGGAATAGCCGATCGCCCTTCTTTTCGGCACCATGCCGAACCGGTCTCTCGGTATGGTACTGATGCGATCCGCTGTGCTTGGCTGTAGGAGTTGCACTGCGAAGATTCGCCGGGGTGGCGTACTTAGCCAGCCATGTTTGCTTTTCCGGCTCCGAGCCAGCTGCGGGAGCTGGGCTCGGGAGTTTCGTCGGTGTGGCGTACTTAGTTAGCCACGTCACGCTTCTCAAGCTGCGTTGCGACGTTTCTCCCGTCTTCGCCGGAGTCCCCGATGTTGTGGCCTGGTTTGTGAGTGCCCGGTTACCACAATCCGGCACATACGTGCACGCGTATCCTTGAGGGATCTCCTTAGGCGCCTCGGTCAAGAACCGGTAGTCACTAGGGTCACCACCGATCTTGTAGACGAGGAAGGCCGGTGTAGTCGGCACTTCGACGGGTGCTGCCAACGCATATGGCAGCGGTGGACGGGACTCGGAATGGCAACTCTCCTTGATGAGTCCCGAGAGCTGGTCCTGACGGCGAGTGCTGGTGGCTCATGATCTCCTGGATTACGCGCAGAGCGACACGCTCCAACACGTTGACCAAGTTTTCAGAGTGGCGATGTAGCGAGTGAGCCACCAAGTAGTTGATCTCCTCGCCGCAGTCCCCGGTGCGTTCCTCCGACGGGCAGAGAGGTCTATCCCATCGAGTGCACCTTGAGGTGAGAATCCCTTCCATCTGATGCCATGGGAACGGGTTCTCTGAAAGGAGCCGATGAGGTCGGCTTCGAGGGTGGCCTTGATCTCGTTGTATTGCTTCTTGAGCTCGTCAGGCAGCTCCTCGTAGGTGATCGGCGTGCCGTCCGCCATCTAAGATGTAGATGGCGATGTGGTTGATGTAGACGATTGTCCCACTGGGCGTGCGGAATGTGTTGATCGCCAAAACCCACCGGCGGGTAGCGGCCTTGTCAACACCGTAGAGCCGGGAAGAGCCTAGAGCTGCGGCTGGGTGAGACCCCTCCGAGCGACGGCCCGCAATGCTCTTCTGGTCACACGCGGCGATGCAAAGTGCAAGGGCGTGCCACCTGACCTATACCCGGTCGAGGAAGGTGATGGGGATGCCTCGCTTAGTTTCTGCGGGGCATACATGTAAACGTTAAATACGAGCCTCGATCGGCTCTCGAGTTATCCCGTGAATCGGCTCAAAGAGCCGATCCACCCATGATTCGTACGGGGTGCACGAATACTTGGTGGTCCCGCTTGATCAAGATAGAGCTAATGAGATCTACGACGATTTAGGGTTTTCACCGCATAATCGGATCATCCTACTCCAGAGTTGGGCCTCGCGGCCACGCACGGTGCTCGTAAGCCGATCCTAAACAAGGCCTAAAAACCAACATGAAGTTGATCCTCGGAACATCCTGTTTAGGACTTGCGAACGCCACCCTACGTGCCACTGGATCCTCCCCCCTTTGTAAGGCCTAACAATTGCAGATATTAAACTAATCCTTGTAGAACAAGGAGCAATCGTAACGGATCAGATCTACTAAATAATGATCAAGCGGGCGTGCACCAAACCGTGCACGAGTAAGATTCTACTTTCTAAACTAAGATGCGATCTAATATTTTACAGATACAAGGGCAATTAAACCCAACTTGGTATAACAGGCCGATTCACGTAATCCTCCATGTATATTTCTTTAAGTCCGTCCTGATTGCGGCCCACCTCTGACTCGGTTAAATTCTGGTGATAACAGCTGGTTATCGGGATGCCAGCGGGGATTCATCCGCTGCTCCGGCGTGAGGTCGAGGTAGTAGTGGTTCGTGATGGCCGCCCGCCGCGCAGTACCCTGAGGGACGGGAGGGACCGGCACGCCGCCGGCGCTTAGGCTCCAGCCGGCGGGGACGCGGTAGCCCGGTGGGCAAGGGTAGTTCGGCGCAAAGCTCCTCCACCTGTCGGCGAGGTTAGAGTGGGTGCGGTGGAAGCCATGAGAGAGTGATGAGAGATTGTAGAGATGTGATAATGCTGGCCAAGCCGGGCTACATATATGTAGTGAGAAATGGCGGGAAAAATGGGAGCGGGAAGACAGGAGGCGGGAAGAAAGTGGCGGGAACAAAGTGGCGGGAAGAAAGAGGCGGGAAGACAGGGAATAAATGGCGGGAAGAAGAGGAATCCAGAGCTGGTCACCTAATCTTTAGTCCCGGCTGGGTGGGTGCAACCGGGACTAAAGGTGGTTTTCTATCATCTAATAAAGCCGTCGGTGGGATAAGGACGTGCGGGTAAGCTTTAGTCCCAGTTTGGAGGGTGCAACCGGGACTAAAGGTGGTTTTTCTGTCATCTATGAAAGCCGTCGATGGGATAAGGATGTTTGGGTAAGCTTTAGTCCCGGCTGGAGGGTGCAACCGCGACTAAAGGCTGTCGGCGAGGATAAGAACGCGTGGGTGGACGCACTGCTCGATGAGGTAAAGCATGTAGTGCACGACGCCCTGTCGGAGGAACAAGACAAAGCATCAGCGGCGCCGTGCCTATAAAAGGAGCATCGATACGCCTTGGCAAGCAGACCAACAAGCCAACCTAGCAGGTAGGGAGAGTTTCATCCCCATGGATGAAGTAGAGGGTTGGAAAATCTCCCGTGGCGCAGCTTCTCGAAGATGTCGTCGGTGCACACGTCGTACGACATCTTCGGAAGTTGCTCCTCGGGAAAATTTTCCTGCAAGCCCGTGGAAGACTTCATCTCCTCTAACAGTGTTGGGTAAAGGGTTGGAAAATCTCCCGTGGCGCAACTTCTCGAAGATGTCGTCGGTGCACACGCCCTACGACATCTTCGGAAGTTGCTCCTCGGGAAAATTTTCCTGCAAGCCCGTGAAAGACTTCATCTTCTCTAACAGTGTTGGGTAAAGGGTTGGAAATTCTCCCGTGGCGCAACTTCTCGAAGATGTCGTCGGTGCACACGTCCTACGCGACATCTTCGGAAGACAGAGGCGGCCGGGAAGAACTGGTGGGAAGAACTGGTGGGAAGAGCGAGGAAAGAACTGGCGGGAAGACAGGCCGGGGAGAACTTATGGGAAGACAGAGGTGGCCGGGAAGACATTTTGAATTGAATTAGTTTTACTTTTCTGATTTTTTTGATATACTATTTGTATTTTTAACATTTTGAATTGAATTAGTTTTATTTTTCTGAATTTTTTGATATATTATTAGTATTTTTAACATTTTGAATTGAATTAGTTTTACTTTTCTTAATTTTTTGATATACTATTTGTATTTTTAACATTTTGAATTGAATTAGTTTTATTTTTCTGAATTTTTTGATATATTATTAGTACTTTTAACATTTTGAATTGAATTAGTTTTATTTTTCTGAATTTTTTGATATATTATTTGTATTTTGAGATATATTATTTGTATTTTGAAGAATTTGAATTGAATTAGTTTTATTTTTCTGAATTTTTTGATATATTATTTGTATTTTTAAGAATTTGAATTGAATTATTTTTATTTTTCTGAATTTTTTCATATATTATTTGTATTTTGAAGAATTTGAATTGAATTAGTTTTATTTTTCTGAAATTTTTGATATATTATTTGTATTTTTAAGAATTTGAATTGAATAAGTTTTATTTTTTTGAATTTTTCCATATATTATTTGTATTTTGAAGATTAAGAAATTAAAAGAATTTAAAAAATACCTTTAGTCGCGGTTGGCCTGGCTAACCGCGACTAATGGGTGTTTCGGCGGGAACCGCTGGAATTCGGCGAAAACACCTTTAGTCGCGGTTGGTGTGGCCAACCGCGACTAAAGGGTACCCTTTAGTCGCGGGTCGCCTCCCCAACCGCGACTAAAGGGGGGCTATAAATACGCGCGCGGCGCCTGAGCGGCCAGTTCCTCTTCTTCTCCGCGCGAACGAGCTCTGCAGCGAAGCCCTGCCCGCCCCACCGATCGACCGCGCCGTCGTCGCCCCGTTCCTCACGCCGCCGTCGCCGTCACTCCTCACGCCGCCGTCGCCGCGCCCGAGCTGCCGACCGCGCGCCGCCCCGTTCTTCGACCGCCGCCATATGTCTCGCCGTTCCCCGACGCCAACGACGCGCCGCCCGATCCCGCGTCGCTCGCCGCCGTTCCCCGCGCAGTGCCTTGCACTGTGCTTGCCGGCGCCACCGCGCGCCCCCACTCGCAGCGCCGCCGCTTGCCCGCCGAAGACGACCGCCGCCGCCGCCCATCGTACCGCGCTGCGGGAGAGAGAGAGAGAGGGCGCGGGGAGCGCCAGTACACGGCCGGCGCCCCTGCCTCTCTCGTTTTTTTTGTTTTTTTTTGTTTTTTTAACTTAACTAAAATGTTGTATACTAACAAAATTTTGACTTAACAAAATTTAACAAATATGTAATATATAGTATAATGTATATAATTTTATACTCCCTCGAAATTTTGACATAACAAAAATTTACTTAACAAAATGTGTTAGGTTAACAAAAATTTACACATGTAATAGTATAATGTAACTAAAATTTTACTTAACAAAATTTAGACTTAATGTAACTAAAATTTTACTTAACAAAATTTAGACTTAATGATCAAAAGTTTACTTAACAAAATTTAGACTTAATGATCAAAATTTTAACTTAAGAAAAATTTTACTTAACAAAATATAGACTTAATGATGATCAAAATTTTAACTTAACAAATTTTTTAACTTAATTAACAAGAATTATTTTATTTTGGGATCGAGAGGGGGCGGCGAGGGTTATGTGTCCTCGGCACCGCCACCGCCCTCTCGGTCACCGCCACACCGGTCTCTCGGTCACGCGGTCACTGCGTCCCCCTTTCAATTCGCCACCGCCACCGGTCTCTCGGTCACGCGGTCACTCGCGTCCCCCTTTCGCCACCGCCACCGGTCTCTCGGTCACGCGGTCACTCGCGTCCCCCTTTCGCCACCGCCACCGGTCTCTCGGTCACGCGGTCATCGCGTCCCCCCTCTCGCCTCCCTCGTCGCCCTCTCTCTTTATATGTAGAAGAGATGTGATAAGGCATATACACAATTAATTTGTTTTTACTACATGTTTTCAGGACTGACATATGGCGGACGATAGAGCTGACCCGATTATGGACAACTATGATCCGGACGCTGAAGAACATATCTTAGGCATCATAAAAGGCGATGTTCTATATGTGCCGACCGGACAAGAAGAAGATGATATCGATTCTTATCTGAACCTTGACGGTGAAGATGAAGGGCGCCGTCAGCAAGATGATGCCGAAGAAACGTCGATAAACGACGATCTTCAATTGGAAGTAGCAACCACCTCCGGCGCCGAGGTATATATATATATACATTGAGCCTCTGGTGATACAAACTAACTGATTTGAATAAATATGTGTGTACTAACGCGCGCGACTCTCTTTCTTATTTTAGCCCTCGGCCGGATCGTCGAAACAATCGAGTACGTCGTCGTCAAAGCGTGGCGCAACCAAGACGATGAAACAAGGAGAAACATGCACCATCGAGGTTGTCGAGGAAGCAACCGGCAGGCGCTGGAGCCCCGCAAGAACGCCACCAAGTTTGTCAGCCAATGCGGAGCCATTGTTAGAGACAACGTCTCGATCACCGTCCAGGAGTGGAAATGAGCCAAAGAAGGCACGAGTTGGTTTCACTTTTGTCGATAAGAGAACAAAAAAAGATTGCTTCAACAAGCTTATGGAACATTTCGTTCTACCTCCAGAATACAACAAATTCGATGAGGAGGGTAACAAGATTGAGGAAAACAAGGAGAGGAGGAGGCTAGTCAAAGAGTTCGCTCTTCATAAGATGGCCAACGCATTCGGAAATACAAGCAAAATCTAGCCCATGACTTTGTCAAGGAGAACAAGACTCCGGATTTCAAAGGACAATATGAGAAACTGAAACATGATTGGCCAGAATTTGTGAAGCAAAAGAAATCGGAGCCGTTCCTTGAAATATCGTAAAAAAATAAGGAAAATGCGGCTAAGAAGCAGTACAATCATATTATGGGGCCAGGAGGGTATCGCCTTTGGGAGCCTAGGTGGGAGAAGATGGAGAACGAGCTGAGGGCGCGAGGAATCCGTCCAGGTACGGAGGGATGGGACCCAAGGGCCAAAAGCCGGTGGTACGGGCATGGGGGATCGCTGAACCCGGAGACAGGGGAGTGTGTTTACCGGGGCAAAATAATTAAACCCACCCAAAAGCTTATTGAGGCAATGAGGGATGCTCAAGAGGGGAAGATCAAGTTCAACGGAGAGAACGACGCGCCGACAAAAGCCCTCGAGAATCCCGAACACGGAGGACGTGTTCGAGGCATGGGGCACATTCCGTGGAAAATAGGGTTCCCCGTAACGATGACCCGTACGGTTACGTGAAG
Organism: Lolium rigidum; assembly: GCF_022539505.1. NCBI lineage: Eukaryota > Viridiplantae > Streptophyta > Magnoliopsida > Poales > Poaceae > Lolium > Lolium rigidum. The sequence continues at coordinate 55,879,241 of NC_061510.1, read as the reverse complement.
CCGTAAGAGAAAGATGGATCGGGAAGCAGATGTTGTGGCGCGGTTGGCATCGGAAATGGATGTGATGAAGAAACCCGTGATTGCACTAGTAGCCGAAAGAGATGCAGCTCGGGCGCAGCATGAAGATCATCCATTGGATCTCGGAAGCCAGCAGCAGAAAAGCAGCGTGGCTTCCATGGAGGCCCCACCGGCTGGTGCACCGACGATCGAAATTACTGCACCGGAGGCTCTGGTGGTGGAAATTACTGCACCGGAGCCTCCTCGCTACCCCGTGGACGATATAAAGGAGATGAAAGAATGTCATCTGTATTATCCTATCGGGAACATTGAAGGAGATATGCCCTAGAGGCACTAATAAAAGTGGTTATTATTTATATCTCTATGTTTATGATAAATGTTTATATGTCATGCTATAATTGTATTAACCGAAACATTAGTACATGTGTGATATGTAGACAACAAGAAGTCCCTAGTATGCCTCTTAAACTAGCTTGTTGATTAATGGATGATTAGTTTCATAATCATGAACATTGGATGTTATTAATAACAAGGTTATATCATTATATGAATGATGTAATGGACACACCCAATTAAGCGTAGCATAAGATCTCGTCATTAAGTTATTTGCTATAAGCTTTCGATACATAGTTACCTAGTCCTTATGACCATGAGATCATGTAAATCACTTATACCTGGAAAGGTACTTTGATTACACCAAACACCACTGCGTAAATGGGTGGCTATAAAGGTGGGATTAAGTATCCGGAAAGTATGAGTTGAGGCATATGGATCAACGATGGGATTTGTCCATCCAGATGACGGATAGATATACTCTGGGCCCTCTCGGTGGAATGTCGTCTAATGTGTTGCAAGCATATGAATGAGTTCATAAGAGACCACATACCACGGGACGAGTAAAGAGTACTTGTCGGAAACGAGGTTGAACAAGGTATGGAGTGATACCGAAGATCAAACCTCGGACAAGTAAAATATCGCGTGACAAAAGGAATTGGTATCGTATGTGAATGGTTCATTCGATCACTAAAGTCATCGTTGAATATGTGGGAGCCATTATGGATCTCCGAGATCCCGCTATTGGTTATTGGTCGGAGTGAGTACTCAACCATGTCCGCATAGTTCACGAACCGTAGGGTGACACACTTAAAGTTGGATGTTGAAATGGTAGTTCTTGAATATGGAATGGAGTTGGAATATTTGTTCGAAGTCCCGGATGTGATCCCGGACATCACGAGGAGTTCCGGAATGGTCCGGAGAATAAGATTCATATATAGGATGTCATTTTATGAATAAAATGTCGCGGAAGGTTCTATGGAAGGTTCTAGAAGGTTCTAGAAAAGTCCGGAAGAAACCACCAAGGAAGGTGGAGTCCACATGGGACTCCACCTCCATGGCCGGCCAACCCTAGTGGGGGAGGAGGCCCAAGTGGACTCCCCCTTAGGGGGCCGGCCACCCCCCCATGGGAGGTGGAACTCCCACCTTGGTGGGAGTCCTAGCTTGGCTAGGTTTCCCTCCTCCTATGGAAGGTTTTTGGTTCGGGTCTTATTCGAAGACTTGGACACCACCTCTTGGGGTTCCACCTATATAATGAAGGGCCAAGGGGAGGGGGCCGACCACCCCAAGACCACAGCCACGGCCGCCCCCTTGAGTGGCCGGCCACCCCCTCCCAAACCCTAGCCGCCCTCTCTCCTCCATAGCTCCCGCGTGCTTTAGCGAAGCTCCTGCGGAGTTCTCCACCACCACAGACACCACGCCGTCGTGCTGTCGGATTCAAGAGGAGCTACTACTTCCGCTGCCCGCTGGAACGGGAGGTGGACGTCGTCTTCATCAACAAGCGAACGTGTGGCCAGAGTACGGAGGTGCTTGCCCGTTCGTGGCGCCGGAACCGATCGTGATCAAGATCTTCTACGCGCTTTTGCAAGCGGCAAGTGAACGTCTACCGCAGCAACAAGAGCCTCATCTTGTAGGCTTTGGAATCTCTTCAAGGGTGAGACTCGATACCCCCTCGTTACTACCGTCTTCTAGATTGCATCTTGGCTTGGATTGCGTGTTCGCGGTAGGAAAATTTTTGTTTTCTATGCAACGTTATCCTACAGTGGTATCAGAGCCGTGTCTATGCATAGATGGTTGTACGAGTAGAACACAATGGTTTGTGGGCGCTGATGCTCTTGTTATCTTTAGTTGAGTACTTTGCATCTTTATGGCATAGTGGGATGAAGCGGCTCGGACTAACTTTACATGACCGCGTTCATGAGACTTGTTCCTCGTTCGACATGCAACTTGTATTGCATAAGAGGCTTTGCGGGTGTCTGTCTCTCCTACTATAGTAAAGATTCAATTTACTCTTCTATTGACAACATTAGTATCAACGTTGTGGTTCATGTTCGTAGGTAGATTAGATCTATATCGAAAACCCTAAACCACGTAAAATATGCAAACCAAATTAGAGAGCGTCTAACTTGTTTTTGCAGGGTTTGGTGATGTGATATGGCCATAATATGATGATGAATATGTATGAGATGATCATTATTGTATTGTGGCAACCGACAGGAGCCTTATGGTTGTATTTAAATTTCATGTTGAGTAGTATTTCAAAGTAGTTGTAATAGTTGCTACATGGGGACAATCATGAAGACGGCGCCATTGACCTTGACGCTACGCCGATGATGATGGAGATCATGCCCGAAGATGATGGAGATCATGTACGTGCTTTGGAGATGAAGATCAAAGGCGCAAGACAAAAGGGCCATATCATATCACATATGAACTGCATGTGATGTTAATCCTTTTATGCATCTTATTTTGCTTAGATCGCGACGGTAGCATTATAAGATGATCCCTCACTAAAATCTCAAGATAATAAAGTGTTCATCCTTAGTAGCACCATTGCCAAGACTTGTCGTTTCGAAGCATCTCGTGATGATCGGGTGTGATAGAATCAACAAGTGCATACAACGGGTGCAAGACAGTTTTGCACATGCGGATACTAAGGTGGCCTTGACGAGCCTAGCATGTACAGACATGGTCTCGGAACACGTGATACCGAAAGGTAGAGCATGAATCATATGGTTGATATGATGAACACTTTGAGTGTTCGCCATTGAAATCACACCTTGTCTCGTGATGATCGGACTATGGTGTGGTGGATTTGGTTCGTGTGATCACTAAGACAATGCGAGGGATATTGTTTTGAGTGGGAGTTCATCTAGATTTTTAATTATGTAGAATTAAAATTTGAACTCAATTTGTCATAAACTTAGTCTAAACTATTGCAAATATATGTTGTAGAGATGGCGTCCCCAATCAATTTTAACCAGTTCCTAGAGAAAGAAAAGCTTAAGAGCAACGGTAGCAACTTCACCGACTGGTTCCGTCATGTGAGGATCTTCCTCTCCGGCGGAAATCTGCAATATGTGCTTGATGCACCGCTAGGTGACCCTCCTGCGAAACTGAAACCGATGAAGTAAAAGCTATTTACGCGACTCGGAAAACTCGGTACTCTCAAGTTCGGTGTGCCATCTTATGCGGTACGGAATCCGATCTTCAAAAACGTTTTGAGCACCATGATCCTCATGAGTTGATGAAAGAGTTGAAGACTATTTTTGAGACTCATGCGGCCGTGGAATGCTATGAAGCATCGAAACAATTTTTCAGCTGCATGATGGAAGAAGGTAGCTCCGTTAGTGAGCACATGCTCGCCATGACCGGGCATGCGAAGAAACTCAGTGACTTGGGAATAGTGATTCCTAACGAGGCCGGGGATTAATCGTGTCCTTCAATCACTGCCACCAAGTTACAAGAACTTTGTGATGAACTACAATATGCGAGAACATGAACAAGGAGTTACCTGAACTCTTTGGCATGCTAAAAGCTGCAGAGATTGAGATCAAGAAAGAGCACCAAGTGTTGATGGTCAACAAGACCACCGGTTTCAAGAAACAGGGGCAAGTCTAAGGGAAAATTCAAGAAGGGTGGCAAGAAAGCTGCCACGCCTCCTATGAAACCTAAGAACGGCCCTAAGCCCGATGCTGAGTGCTATTATCGCAAGGAGAAGGGACAACTGGAAGCGTAATTGCTCCAAGTATACGGCTGATCCGAAGAACGGCCTTGTCAAGAAGAAGAAAGAAGGTATATCGATATACATGTTATAGATGTTTATCTCACTTGGTTCTCGTTCTAGTACACGGGTATTTGATACTGGTTCGGTTGCTCATATCTGTAACTCGAAACATGAACTAAAGAATAAACGAAGACTACTGAAAGATGAAGTGACGATGCGCGTTGGAAATGGATCCAAAGTCGATGTGATCGCTGTCGGGACACTTCCTCTACATCTACCTTCGGGATTAGTTTTAAGCCTAAATAATTGTTATTTTGTACCCGCGTTGAGCATGAACATTATATCTGGATCTTGTTTAATGCAAGACGGTTATTCATTCAAGTCTGGAGAATAATGGTTGTTCTATTTTTATGAATAATATCTTTTATGGTCGAGCACCACAAAAGAATGGCTTATTTCTGTTAGATCTCGATAGTAGTGATACGCATATACATAACATTGATGCTAAGCGAATTAAATTGAATGATAATTCTACTTATATGTGGCACTCGTCGTCTTGGTCATATTGGAGTGAAACGCATGAAGAAACTCCATACTCGATGGATTACTAGAATCACTTGACTTTGAGTCACTTGATAGATGCGAAGCATGTCCGATGGGAAAAATGACTAAGACTCCATTTTCTGGTATGATGGAGCGAGCTACCGACTTATTGGAAATCATACATACCGATGTGTGCGGACCAATGAGCGTAGCATCGCGCGGTGGTTATCGTTATGTTTTAACCTTCACGAGATGATCCGAGTAGATATGGGTATATCTATTTCATGAAACATAAATCCGAAACTTTCGAGAAGTTTAAGGAATTCCAAAGTGAAGTAGAAAATCAACGTAACAAGAAGATTAAATTTCTACGATCCGATCGTGGAGGTGAATATCCGAGTTATGAGTTTGGCATGCATTTAAAGAAATGCGGAATACTTTCACAATTGACACCGCCGGGAACACCACAACGAAACGGTGTGTCCGAACGTCGTAATTGAACTCTCTTAGATATGGTTCGTTCTATGATGTCTCTTACTCGATTTGCCGTTATCATTTTGGAGTTATGCATTAGAGACAGCCGCATTCACTTTAAATAGAGCACCATCAAAATCCGTAGAAACGACACCGTATGAATTATGGTTTAATAAGAAACCTAAGTCAGTCGTTCTCGAAAGTTTGGGGTTGCAAAGCCTATGTAAAGAAGTTACAACCGGACAAGCTAGAACCCAAAGCGGAGAAATGCATCTTCATAGGATACCCTAAGGAAACTATAGGGTATACTTTCTATCACAAATCCGAAGGCAAAATATTTGTTGCTAAGAACGGAACCTTTCTTGAGAAAGAATTTCTCACTAAAGAAGTGACTTGGAAGAAAAGTAGAACTCGATGAGATTGATGAATCTATACTCGTTGATCGAGTAGCGCAAGTACAAGAAGTTGTACCTGTACCGCCTACACCGGCAACGAGAGGAAGCTAATGATAATGATCATGAAACTTCGAACGAGGAAACTGCCGAACCTCGCGGATCGACAAGGGAACGTACCACTCCTGATTGGTTTGATCCTTGTCTAAATGTCATGATTGTGGATAACAATGATGAGGACCCTGCGACGTATGAAGAAGCGATGATGAGCCCGGATTCCAACAAATGGCAAGAAGCCATGAAATCCGAAATGGGATCCATGTATGATAACAAAGTATGGACTTTGGTAGACTTACCCGATAGCCGAAAGGCTGTCGAGAATAAATGGATCTTCAAGAGAAAAACGAGATGCCGATGGTAATATTACTCGTCTATAAAGCTCGACTTGTCGCAAAGGGTTTCCGACAAATTCAAGGAGTTGACTACGATGAGACTTTCTCACCCGTAGCAAAGCTAAAATCTGTGAGGATTTTGTTAGCAATAGCTGCATTTTTCGATTATGAGATTTGGCGGATGGATGTCAAAACGGCGTTCCTTAATGGAGACATTGAGGAAGAGTTGTATATGGTACAACCCAAAGGTTTTGTCGATCCTAAAAATGCTCGACAAAGTATGCAAACTTCAGCCGTTCAATCTATGGACTGAAGCAAGCATCAAGAAGTTGGAACCGACGCTTTGATAAGGTGATCAAATACTTCGGGTTTATACGAGTGTCATGGAGAGGCCTGTATTTACAAGAAAGTGAGTGGGAGCTCCGTAGCATTCCCGATATTATATGTAGATGACATATTATTGATCGGGAATGATATAGAACTATTAAGCGAGTGTTAAAGGTTATTTGAATAATAGTTTTTCAATGAAAGACCTTGGTGAAGCATCATATATATTAGGCATCAAGATTTATAGAGATAGATCAAGACGCCTAATAGGGCTATCACAGAGTACATATCTGGACAAGATTCTAAAGAAGTTTAGAATGGACGAAAGTAAGAAAGGGTTCTTACCTATGTTACTAGGCAAGGTCTTGAGTAAGACTCAAGGACCGGCTACGGCAGAAGAAAGAGAAAGGATGAGTAATATCCCCTATGCCTCGGCGATAGGATCTATCATGTATGCCATGCTATGTACTAGACCGGATATAGCACATGCTCGTTAGTTTGACTAGCGAGATATCAAAGTGATCCAGGAATGGAACACTCTGGACAGCGGTCAAGAATATCCTGAAGTACTTGAAAAGAACTAAGGATATGTTTCTTTGTTATGGAGGTGACCAAGAGCTCGTTGTAAATGGTTACACCGATGCAAGTTGGAACACCGATCCCGATGACTCTAAGTCACGGTCCGGGTACGTGTTTATATTGAATGGTGCTGCAGTAAGCTGGGCAAGCTCGAAGCGAGTGCACGGTGGCGAAGTCTTCAACGGAATCGAGAATACATAGCGGCTTCGGAGGCTTCATCGGAAGCGGTATGGATGAAGAGGTTCATTGTAGAGCTCGGTGTGGTTCCTAGTGCATTGGACCCATTAATCATTTACTCGTGATAACATGGGTGCCATCGCCAATGCACAAGAGCCAAGGTCACACAAGAGGCTGAAGCATATCAAGTTGCGTTACCACTCGATTCGCGAGTACATCGAAGATGGAGAAGTAAAGATTTGCAAAGTACACACCGATCCGAATGTAGCGGATCCGTTGACTAAAGCTCTCCCTAGGGCAAAGCATGACCAACACCAAAATGCCATGGGTGTTAGGTATATTACAATGTAATCTAGATTATTGACTCTAGTGCAAGTGGGAGACTGAAGGAGATATGCCCTAGAGGCAATAATAAAAGTGGTTATTATTTATATCTCTATGTTTATGATAAATGTTTATATGTCATGCTATAATTGTATTAACCGAAACATTAGTACATGTGTGATATGTAGACAACAAGAAGTCCCTAGTATGCCTCTTAAACTAGCTTGTTGATTAATGGATGATTAGTTTCATAATCATGAACATTGGATGTTATTAATAACAAGGTTATATCATTATATGAATGATGTAATGGACACACCCAATTAAGCGTAGCATAAGATCTCGTCATTAAGTTATTTGCTATAAGCTTTCGATACATAGTTACCTAGTCCTTATGACCATGAGATCATGTAAATCACTTATACCGGAAAGGTACTTTGATTACACCAAACACCACTCGCGTAAATGGGTGGCTATAAAGGTGGGATTAAGTATCCGGAAAGTATGAGTTGAGGCATATGGATCAACGATGGGATTTGTCCATCCCGATGACGGATAGATATACTCCGGGCCCTCTCGGTGGAATGTCGTCTAATGTCTTGCAAGCATATGAATGAGTTCATAAGAGACCACATACCACGGTACGAGTAAAGAGTACTTGTCAGGAAACGAGGTTGAACAAGGTATGGAGTGATACCGAAGATCAAACCTCGGACAAGTAAAATATCGCGTGACAAAAGGAATTGGTATCGTATGTGAATGGTTCATTCGATCACTAAAGTCATCGTTGAATATGTGGGAGCCATTATGGATCTCCGGATCCCGCTATTGGTTATTGGTCGGAGTGAGTACTCAACCATGTCCGCATAGTTCACGAACCGTAGGGTGACACACTTAAAGTTGGATGTTGAAATGGTAGTTCTTGAATATGGAATGGAGTTGGAATATTTGTTCGAAGTCCCGGATGTGATCCCGGACATCACGAGGAGTTCCGGAATGGTCCGGAGAATAAGATTCATATATAGGATGTCATTTTATGAATAAAATGTCGCGGAAGGTTCTATGGAAGGTTCTAGAAGGTTCTAGAAAAGTCCGGAAGAAACCACCAAGGAAGGTGGAGTCCACATGGGACTCCACCTCCATGGCCGGCCAACCCTAGTGGGGGAGGAGTCCCAAGTGGACTCCCCCTTAGGGGGCCGGCCACCCCCCGCATGGGAGGTGGAACTCCCACCTTGGTGGGAGTCCTAGCTTGGCTAGGTTTCCCTCCTCCTATGGAAGGTTTTTGGTTCGGGTCTTATTCGAAGACTTGGACACCACCTCTTGGGGTTCCACCTATATAATGAAGGGCCAAGGGGAGGGGGCCGGCCACCCCAAGACCACAGCCTGGCCGCCCCTTGAGTGGCCGGCCACCCCTCCCAAACCCTAGCCGCCCCCTCTCCTCCATAGCTCCCGCGTGCTTTAGCGAAGCTCCGCCGGAGTTCTCCACCACCACCGACACCACGCCGTCGTGCTGTCGGATTCAAGAGGAGCTACTACTTCCGCTGCCCGCTGGAACGGGAGGTGGACGTCGTCTTCATCAACAACCGAACGTGTGACCGAGTACGGAGGTGCTGCCCGTTCGTGGCGCCGGAACCGATCGTGATCAAGATCTTCTACGCGCTTTTGCAAGCGGCAAGTGAACGTCTACCGCAGCAACAAGAGCCTCATCTTGTAGGCTTTGGAATCTCTTCAAGGGTGAGACTCGATACCCCCTCGTTACTACCGTCTTCTAGATTGCATCTTGGCTTGGATTTCGTGTTCGCGGTAGGAAAATTTTTGTTTTCTATGCAACGTTATCCTACAAACATGTCCATGAAGGTAGCCATCGGCAGTGCTTTACCATGTTTACCTGGAGCACTCCACCACAACAACCCCATTCAAGATGGCTATGCTCGTGTCACGGTGGAGGACATAGTCCAAGGGTTTGAGGACCTGGACATTGACATTGCTACACCTGAAGGGGCGAGAAGACTTGGAGATGTCAAGCGCCAGTTCACTCTATGGCAAAAGAAGTTTACCAAGTTTCCAGGCGAGGCGCCAACAAGTCCACCCCCCTACGGTGGTGGTGGCGGTGGTGGTGGTGGTGCTTCACCTACACCTCCTTCACGTGAGCCGACGCCGCCCCCCAATTCACCTCCGGCGGGTAAGCAGCCGCCGCCCCCAGTCCGCCCCGGGCGGGTAAGCAGACGCCGCCCCCCAATCCACCTCCGGCGAAGAAGCAGAAGAAGTCCTGGACTATCAACCCGGACCCTTATGTACCTAAGACCACAAAGGTACCGGAGCCATCACTGAAGCCTCTCCCCACGAGGCCTTGGGAACGTATCGCCGAGGAAGTCGACGCGGCCGCGACTCGCGATTATGAGAAATGGAAGGCGGAATGCAAGAAGAAAAGAGAGCCCGAGCCCAAGCCGGTATTTTCCGATGAGCAAAAGAAGTGGGCTAAGTCATTTTTGAGCACACCGTCCCAAGCCGCGAAGAATCTACTCCGACGACTATGCACGTGAACTTCGTAATCAGGCACGCATGTTGAAGGAGAAGAAAGAGGAGGCCGAGAAAGCGGAATTAGAAAGTAAAAAAAAGCGGGAAACGAGTTGCCCAGCTCGGGGAACAAAGTAAACAATCGATTGCCCCGCTTATAGTGACAGCCGCTGGTCCGGATGCCCCCGATATCATAGAAGTTGCGGCAGCACAGGGATTGACCGTAACAAGTGCCGGAGAACAAGCGGCCAACTTAGGTATTACTCTTCGTGAACTGTTAGGCCTTGATGAGGCGCCGGTGAAGGAGGTAGTACTTACATATGTGAAGAATGGGCCTCTCGTCGAGCCTGCGCAGGAAGAGGATCTACCTCCACAAATGAAAGGTCTGCTGAAATGGTACAAGGGTTACATAAAAAATAAAAACGCCAAAGAATATATTTATGCGGAAGTTGGATATGAGCATCACTTCAAACAGTACTCTATACAAATTCATCTGAGTGAATTGTTCCAGCTTTTCAATCTGCGCGAGCTCGACAAATCTATCATCAGTTGCTACGTTCTGTAAGTGATTTATTTCTACCCCATCTCGTTCATATTGCCCGCACAATATATATGTCCTAACTATATTGTTGTGTCCGCTATTATACATGCAGATTGAAGATTAAGGAATGCGAGTAAGGAACATCCATGATGTTGGGTTCATTGACCCACACATCGTTAATGGATATACGTTACGCATCACCCCACCGACGTGGAGGAAGACTCGTGGCAGTTTCTTACAAAGCAGGAACTCAAAAGTGATATTCTATTTTCTTACCATTTTAGGTGAGTGTTTATGTCTTGAGCACATTCTCTTTTGTTTACTCCATGCATGGTATGTGGCCGGCTAATCGATGAGTTATGCATGACGTATCGTGCATGTATCGTGTCCGCGAGGTTCCACTCGGATTCTCGCTAGTAATTAAAATTGACAAATCAGAATGTCTCATCCACGACTCTCTGAATATGGATGCGGCGCGTTGGGCCGACATGAGAAAAATAATTCAAAAGTAATTGTTTTCATTCATTTGCGCTCTATATCGATCGGCCTATTTCGTTCATTTCCTAATTAAGCTTCAAGTAATTAACTAATAACTCTCTTGTTCATTTAATTTTCTTTGCCTCGTAGGGTTTGGAGACGGTTCTCGGATACAAAGGTCGGTGAATTCAAAAAAGAGCTACATTTCATGCGGTCAAAGTCTAAGAATGGTGGCGATATTCAGCCACCGGGGACCAATCTATGTGGATACTATGTCTGTGAGATGATCCGGAGATACACCTCTAAGCGCTTTCCGAGTGATACCAATGCTCAGAGGAATAACCTCCGGATGATGCTTAGTCCAGAAGCTCGCTTCCGACCACTTCAAGAGGAACTAGCTGGATGGTTCAGGAGGGAAGTCCTCGATCCTAAAGGAGAACACCATTACGAGGACGTAGAACTATACATGCATTAAATTATGTATGGAAACTTGTTCAAACTTGTATATGGTCATCCGATGATATTGAATATATATTGTATATTCCTCTTGAATTCTTTTTGGTTCTAATTTCAAATTTGTTTGAAATTGTACATTCATATGCATGTATGTAGTACTGTAGAATATGTGAAACTCCTTCAAAATTACAATAAAGCACAAAAGAAATAAAACAATACAAATTAAACAGAAAACAGGTTTAGGGGGGGCAGGTTTAGGGGGGGTCTAAAACCCTAAACCTGCGGCGGCCTTTAGTCGCGGTCGGCCAGAAGAACCACGACTAAAGGGCCTCCGCCCCGACGGTCGCCTGGCGCCCACGTGGACGGGCCTTTAGTCGCGGTTCGTAAGCAACCGCGACTAAAGGGTGGGGGCTTTAGTCGCGCCTATTTGGTCGCGGTTGCGCAACCGCGACTAATGGCAGTTGCGAACCGCGACCAAAGGCCCTTTTTCCACCAGTGATTGCTAACATATCCGCCACGATATTGAATAGGATTGGCGATATAGGGTCACCTTGGGTAAGGCCCTTCTACGTTTGAAAATAATGACCAATGACATCATTCACTCTAATGCATACACTTCCTTGACTCACATACTTTTGAATCCATTGAGACCACTTTGGATCAAATCCTTTCATACGCAAAGCTTGTTGTAACAAAACCAAATTTACTTTATCATAATTTTTTTCAAAATCGATCTTAAGAAGAACACCATCAATTTATTCCTATGAAGTTCGATAATTGTTTCATTGAGAAGTACACCATCTGAAATATGTCTCCCTGGCATAAATCCATATGCGTTGGTCTAACTACCTTGTGTGCAACCTCCTTAACTCTATATGTACCAACCTTAGTGAATATATTAAAACTTACATTTATTATACATATAGATCAATAATGCTAAATATAAATCATACTTTCTTTCTTTGGTAAAAGAATAATGGTTGCAAAATTCACGTGGAACATGGCTAACTTGTCATTTTGAAAGGTATGTCTTTATCACATCCCAAAAGGTCTGATAGAATTCAGCCGGAAATCCATCTGATCCTGGAATTATTTGTTTCCATTTTCATAGTCGCATCATACACCTCTTGCTCGGTGAAATCTGCAATACGAGTTTTTCTTTCCTCATTGGATAGTTCAGGGATCGGTCTTGTACGATTCTCGCATAGAAGAATGATTTGGAGCCCGTGCACCAAATAAACTTTTACATTATTCAGTGATCGTACACTTTTAAGTTGTTTGGTCCAACTTTCGTTCCTTCATCTTGTTGTAGCCGAAACATTTTTTTCCTTCTACGTTTACCATTTAATATAGGATGAAAATATTTTGTGTTATCAATCCCTTATGAATAAGCTTTGCCTTAGCTCTTTGAGCCCATTTCGACTCCTCGTCACGTCTTAACTTAGATAACACACGGTTTGCATCTCTTAGTTCTCCACGCTTGGAATCTCTAAGATGCATTGTTTCGTTTTTCTATCAAGGAGATCAATAAGGTATAAGACGCGTTCCTTCTCCTTTTGATAAACACTACTCAAATTCTTTTCCCATCCTCTAAGAAAACTGCTGAGACAGAGGATTTATTGTGTCATGCCTCCATAGGACTATTCCTATGTGATACAAAATTCCATTCTCTAGTCGCAATGTCTGTGAAACCCTCATGGCGCAGCCATGATAACTCAAAATAGAAATGAGCCTTATTCCCGAGGTGAACTTTTTCACTGGAATGAAGAATAAGGGGTGTGTGATATGATCTAGCACGTGAGAGAGGTGTGTGATACCATCTAGCACGTGTGAGAGCCATCACACTAACTAGAGAGAATTTCTATTCCCATTCCACAATTGCCAACACTCTATCAATATTTTCGATGATGCCATTAAATATGAAAGGCCATCTTGTATTGAAATTATCATTTTTTCATCTTCTTGCCTACGCATAATATTAAAATCACCACCTACTAGCTTTGGTAATGATTCAACTCACACACACGAACAAGATAGTTTATGCACATCTTGAGCAGCGCCATACCCAGGTATTAAAGACCGCTCAAATCCGTTCAACTTGGACCGAAGGTGGAAATTAACATGCCGGTGACAATGGGTTTTTAAGGTGACCGATGCCGTTCAAAAGTGTGCTTTAGGCCCATCCTTAGTACTTCACTCAGAATGGAGCTCGTTATCCATTTTCAAAAGCGGATTCGGTGTGTCAAAGGGAAAAAGATGAAGTTTTACTTGATTTTGGCGTAGCAGGCCTGCCTTTCATGGGGAGTACCGCGCGACCTCTTTTCTTCCGTTTGAAAATGCAACCTATGCTGAAACAGCCGGAAAAAAAACCAAAGTCAAGAGGTGGGTTAGTTGATCCTTTTCTTGATTGAATGTGCTTTCTATCTATCTATACCGATACTAGGAAAAGCAGAATAAGAAGTTGAGCACCAAGCAATTGATGTTTCAAGTAAGTACGAAGGCCCCTCTTATTTGTGATCTTTCAATAGGAATAAAAAGCCTTCTCTCAGACTTCAAGGTCTTATTATCCTGAAGTGTTGCGCTATTTAGACCTACGAGAACACCACCTGACCTCCCTTGTGGGGTAGGCGATACCAAATAAAGTTTAGACCTCCCAAGAAGTGTCTTAGCCTCTTAGGAAAGGCGTTGCAAAATTATTTCAACCTATTTCGAGAATAGCGAAGAAATCTAGTTTTAACTCTCTTGTAGTTTCATGCACGAAAGAATGTTTTGTAGTATCACGGAAACCATCACTATTCCAAACAAAACTCATCTCATTGCTGAAACTAACAGTTGAAGAATGGAGCTTGTTTTTCGAACGACTCAAGAATTCCGATTTGAAGTTTCAAAAAAGACAATACAAAAAAGTGTAGATGTATGAAATAATGTAATCTACCAACACAAAAAGAAACTCACCTGGAAATACCTAATGTTTGGGCGGCACGAAACTGATAAAAAAATCTGACATCTAAAGTAGTGAATGCAAATTTCAAACCTCCCTATTCTGATAGTTTTAATTTTTTTCATTTTTGTTAAGCCGAGAATGTAAGGCATTTCGGGTTAAGATTTCATATGTTGGGGTAGAGTACACCAATATCTATGTCTGGAGTATTTTCAAAGATTGAAATTATATTTTCATATTTTGAAAAATAAAGAGCTCCATGCCACCAATGTGATTTTTCTCCCAAATACATGAAGAATATTGACTACAAATTATATACTGACATATACATATGTACTGTCTATATATCTCTAATACCCTGTTACTAGGGGGAAATGCACTTTGGCTCATAGGAGCATTTGCTCTCATTGTGTGAATCCACATTTCGAAGTGTCAAAAAAATCTCAACTAAATTTTTACATGTACATCTAGACATTTTATGTTGGTACACAAATTTTCAAAAAAAGAAATAAAATTATGTGGCTCCTGTAAAAAAGACAAATTTTGATGCTGTAACACGACTACGTACAGCATATTTTTTTTGTCTTTTTTGTACACACCACAGAAAATGTTATTTTTCCACGAAAACTTGTGTATGGAATAGAATGTTACGATGTGCACCAAAAATTTTATATCAATTTTTTTTGACATTTTTAAAATTAATTTTTAAATATTTTGCATAATGGGAGCATTTGCTCCTATGAGCCAAAACACCACCTCCGTTACTAGGCTCTTATTTTGCTTTGGTCCAAAGCGAAAGGTCAAACAACTTGTAACAAGGGTGGATCCGGCAAGCACCTAGCAACACGTCTCTGGACCCTGTAGAGTAAAACAAGGTTGATGTGAGGTTTCATCAACCATGAAAAGATTAAATAAAGAAACAATGCATTGATGTGAGTGACGTCGAATACACAAATGTGTTGTGCGCATCGAAAAGATGTGTGCATGGCCAAAGGTTGAAGCTAGCCGTTGCGACCTCGGTCCGCTTTTCTCGACCGAACGGAACGGGCCCCGAAATCCACACGAGCGCTAAGCTACCGGTTAGAGCAATTCTAATAGTATAGCCAATTGTTGGCTATATAATAAGATGTCATATCATTTGTAGTTATCACATAGCTAACATGTATAATAGTTGGCTATAAGAATGAAGCACTTTACTAACATATGACTCACCTTTCACTCTCACAAAGTGCTTAGGAGCACGTGCAAGAGCTGGCTATTGCATAGTGGCCAACTCCCTTCTTTCTCCTCTTCTCTCTCCTCCAACTCATCTAAAATATATTATTTAATGTCTTATAGTCAGCTGACTGGACTCTATTGTACTTGCTCTTACGAGACGTGTTTGTCGTCTGCCTGGGCCTCCCGACGGCGCCATTCTTAATTTAAATTGTGTACTCCCTTCATCTCAGTTTAACAGGTATACACGTACTTTCTCCGTCTCAGTTTAACCATCATTAGTTTTAACTCTCTTGGCAATACCTAGTGTGTCTTAGTGTCTGCCCACACTTGGGTTGAATTTGTTGGTGTAACGTCGCCGTGGTTCCATGAAATGTCATCTCGACTGTAGTACAAGATGCACATTAACTAGTCAGCATTCAGGCCATCTCCAACGGCCCCATATATCAACAAATCGTGTGCGATGTTGTCCTCGGTTCCTAAATAGGAGGCACAAGGACGAACCACATATTTCGCACGCGTTCGATTTTGTTGCTAGGGCCGCATTTCCAACCTAAATTTATGCTGGATATGCGGTTGTTGTGGATAGTAAACATGTATCCACGTGTCCTCTTTAAAAATAAACGTACCCATTCGTCAGTGACCAAATGGAGGTGAGGATACGCGGTCCATCTGCACACGCGGTCTTCTTAAATTCTCACAGCCCTGCTAGTTATCACAACAATCCCCACTTCCCTTGAAGCTTCCACCGAGCCACTGACCCACAACCCTAGTTGTAGGTGCCATAGACAAGGGCACCGGCTTGTTCAAGTCGGGCCGCAATGACCATGAGGCATTCGGCTTTGGAAGATGGCGACAATGGAGGCCGTCGTATCCCGCGCCCGCGCCCCAATCGCCGCGGCCACCTCCCGTGTCGCGCTCGGAGCGATGTGTATACGTGGAGGTGGAGATGACGCCTCTACACCGAAGCCATCGTGCCCCTGCTGTGGCCGGATGTCCACCTCCCGCATTGGTGGCATCTTCATCGACCTCGACAAGGAGGACTTGAACCGGCCGGCAGCACCAACCGCGTGGTCATATTATACATTTTAATGTAAAAGGGGCGCTTTTGTGGTCCTAAATATATGTAAATTAAGTTTATTTTAGTTTGCTTCCTAATTTTCAAGTGCACCAGCTTGCAACTGAAATGGATGCAGCTAAGGCAAGCCATCGTGATGTTGGGCGAATTGGGACGGGCGCGTTTGGTAGCCTGGTCTCACCTTGGCTCGCATTGGTCCAACAATTTTCGTTCGTTTGGTTGTCTGGGCTCACTCGCATTCTTGCATGGCACGGGTCTTATAGCCACCCTGGGACAGGCCCTAGAGGAACGCCCAATTCGGCAGTTCCTAACGGGCCTGTCCCGTTCTCGTGACTTTGGCTCGACGGATGCAACGGTTGCACGTAATCATTACAAACATACTCTGAATTAAAATAAGTTGTACACGAAAAAGATGTGTGTCGATGATATGAATCAATTCCCACAATCGGTTTCGAGTTTCGTTAGTCATAAATAGTCAATTTCGTGTATGAAGTTTTAAGAGAATTTTGCCAAATTCGTCGCACACGCTCAACCGTTTGAATTTTTCTTTGAGGAATAGGTTTACCTCACCATTCGCATGACTTTCATGTTGTTTTTGTTTCGGTGTACATACACGGATAGATAAATGACTCGCTAGTATAGTGTAATGTGTGCGTATGTGTGGGTATAGTTTGGAGTACTCTTTCTCAACTTCTCGCTTGCCATCTTCATGGACGGCGATGTGGTGATGATGTGTGAGAAGTGAGAGGTGATAATCCATGGTGGTGGCGGCTTTGTGATGTTCGTCTTCGTAGTCGGCGACGTGGTGATGCTTGTGACCGGCGTGACCGACGGTGTCATGGTGGTATTCAGCTTCGTCGTCGGCGATATGGTTATGCTTGTGACGAGCGTGAATGACGGTGTCATGGTGGTGTTTGTCTTCGTGGTCGGTGACGTGGTGATGCTTGCGACCGGCGGTATCCTGGTGGTCTTCGTCTTCGTGGTCGACGACATGGTGATGCTTGTGACAGGCGTGACCATCAGTGTCATGGTGGTGTTCGTCTTTGTGGTCGGCGACGTGGCGATGCTTGTGAACGACAGAAGGATAATGCCATGGTGGTCTTCGTCTTCGTGGTCGGCGACGTGCCCATGCTTGTCACCGGCGTGACCGACGGTGCCATGGTGGTCTTCGTCTTCGTGGTCGGTGATGTGCACATGCTTGTGACCGGTGTGACCAACTGTGTCATGGTGGTCTTCGTCTTCGTGGTCGGCGACGTGGTGATGCTTGTGACCGGCGTGACGGCGGTGCCATCGTCGACATGTCAAAGCTTGTGAACGACGGTGCCACGTTGGTCTTGTGATAGGTGAGGTAATGTCACCATGTTACCATATAGGTGAGGCTAGGAAAAACATGTAACCAACCAAATAAAGTAGCACTTGGATACCAATCGATGCAACATATGCAATCAAACGAAGTGAGCTTGTCCAGAATAAGATGTGAGTTCCATTTTACTGACGCAATGAGCCACGAATTGCATGCAGCCTACCAAACGCGCGCCGGATGTCCTGACCAACAGACCAAGCTACAGTGGCACACACCCACCGGCCACCGGCCATACTTGCAGGTCGAGCGGTGGAGTAGACGAACGTGGTGCGCCGCTGTGCGAGTGTCTCCTTCACACCCTCGTCCCGTCCCGAGGTGGACGAGAGGGAACACGAAGGCTAGCTAGTTGTTTAATTAGGGGTGCGGAGTCGCACGCACGCACGCAGGGGCTAGGACGCCGCGCGCATCTCCACGTACGCCGCTTGGCACCTCCCGCTTGGCCCCGTCTCCTTCTTCACTCGCCGCACCAGATGCCCCTCGCCCTCGCAACGCCACACGCAAGAACTCTGTCTCAACCTCCCTGCCGGCTGCCGGTGCTCGGAGCCACCTTCGGATTCTTTGCTTTACGGTGACTCCGTAAAATTAAATATGCGGCCGAGTGACTGCGGGGTGTGTGATCGATCAAGAAGAGCTCGCACTCATCAGGTCTCAAGCTTCCATGGCCACTGCCATTATTGGTTCCAAGAAGGCTTTAATCGCCTTTTTGCGCCTCGCCCGGCCCCGCAGACACGAGCAACATATCAGAGGAGCAGGGTCAAAACCCCGTCTCCTATCACCCGCCCCCCTATATATACGCCCTACACCCGTCTACCCATCACCTCTCTCACTCCCGTTTCGCTCCCTCTCATACCAAGAACCCAAGGCGCCGGCGTGCACGGCCAGGCCCATGTGTATGGGAGGACCTCCCGCGCCGCCACGGCACGAGGAGCAGGACGCGGTGCTAGAGGTGCGCGTGCAGCTGCTAGGCGGCGGCGGCGTGCACAACATCAACGACAACGCCGACATCCTCTCGGAGATCCTGGCGCGCCTGGACGGCCGCTCGCTCGCCGCCGCCGCCGGGGTGTGCCGCCTCTGGGCCGCCGTGTCGCGCCGCGACGCCGTGTGGGAGGAGCTCTGCCTTCGCCACGTGGGCCCGGCGTCCGGCCCCGCCGCGGCCGGCCATGCCACCCGCACCGTCGTCGCCGCGCTCGGCGGATACCGCAGGCTCTACCGCCTCTGCCTCGGCCCGGCGCTCGACCGGCTCGGCCGCGCGGGTGCACTCGCCCACGCGCAGGCGCGGGAACGGCTGTCGCTCTCGTTGTCTCTGTCGCTCTTCTCCATCGACTGCTACGAGCGCCTCGGCGGCTCGGGCGGGGGAGGTGCAGCCGGCAGGCAGCAGCCGCCGTCGTCGCTGCTCTTCCTCTGCAAGCCCGTGGACGTGTCCTGATCAACGGGCACGCGCGCCATTCCATCGCCCGCGCGCCTCCCACTCATGCATTCAAAACAGGCCGTGCGAACCATCCGACCGCCGTCACGTACGTCCCTGGCCGGAGGTCAACATAATCAGTCGTTGAGTTTACCCATTTTCAGCACGCGCAGTAAGGATTATTACTAGTATTAGTTAATTAACTCATTTTAAGCATTTCAAGCTGTACCTGAGGCCCATTGAATATGGAAATAAACTAGTGATTCTTTCCTTCTCGGTGTTTTTGAACGTTCCTGCGTGTATGCTTGGGCCTTGTCTGCGTCCGCTTGGCGACATGCTGTTTCTCGGCACTCGCCTTGTACCGCTCCCCGTGTTGTTGCTTCGGCCGGATGCTTGCGTGCAAGTCGCGCATGTGATCACCCATCCGTCGCCTTCTGCTTACTCCTCCCCTCGCGGAGTACTTACGCGCTGCTAATTATCGCCTCGCTGACCGCGCTTCCTCTTGCGGTTGCTGTCAAGAGATCTACCAGTGATCGACGGTGATGGTGCCTAGCTGATGACAGGCGTCGCATGCCTAGCTTCGTTTGCCGCAAGAAGCAAGTACCAACTTGTTGCTTCTACCGGATACTGCCCGTGCCGAGCTTCCGGGGACCGGCGCTGAAATGGACTACACGCGCGCGTTGGGCGTTTCAGTGGATAGCTCCTAGATAGTATTAGGCCAAAAGAAACAGCTGTATAGTATAAGCACATATGGCTGGGAAGATCACTTCTACTAAGCTGAGCTGTCTTCGGTGGGCGGGGGAGATGGCCTGAGCGGGGGATGGCCGGGGTGGCGGCACATGTCCTGCAACATCCTGACGGGGCCTTCACGAGCATGGGCTAGGTGAGTTTGTGCTCGGTCGGGCTAGTAGGCATGGTGTGCGCCCTGCCGGCATCTCCAGACGGGTACCTCCATAGGTGGTGGAGGTTGTTCCCCTCCAACGTGGCCTCAACCTCGCTGGTCCGTGGTTTCGGGATCCTCCTTTCTCCCGCTGGCCACGGTTCGTTGGCCGCGGTAAGACGACTATGATGTTTTAAGACCATGGTGGCACACATTGGTAGGCGGTAGTTTGGTGGAGCACGATGGTGCGTCCGAGGCAGGGTTGCGAGAATCGGGAGTAATCTCTGTCGGTCTGGCTGACACCGACATGGTGACGCCCGCGGGCGCCACCCTTCCTTCCTGAAGGGCGTTGGGTGAAGCCTTCCTCATGTGTCCTTGCACGTACCGGGGGAAACCCTAGGACCAGTCCGGGCAGCAGTGTCGTCGTCGTCGCAATCCTTCTTGAAGGTGACGCGGCGCATGAGTGTGGTAGGAGCGTGGTGGGAATTCTCCGGAGCGCGCAGCTTCTGTAGGGCATCTTCGTTTTCGTCGATGCCACCATCTCGACTTTATTTCAATTTTCTTTCTTTTATGTTTTTTGGGTGTGCTTGTGCTGATCCCCAACAGTTGTACCATGTGGTTTCTATATTAAAATAGCGGTGCAAAAAGGCTATTTCAAGGAGGACTATCACGGGGATAGAATTTGGCTCGCGGTCCGGCAGGCAAATCCAATGTGCCAAGCAGCATACATAGTTCGAGCACAATTTGTTTGAAGCAAATTGATAAAATGAACTACTATTTAATGAAAACATATACAAGACCCGAGCATCATCTTGCCCTCTCCTAGTAATCCTCGTCGAAGTGGCAGTGGTGGCAACGCATGGTCTCGTCGAAGACCTTGACGGTGACCATGTGATGACCCACAAGTATAGGGGATCGCAACAGTCTTCGAGGGAAGTAAAACCTAAACACAAGAGGAGACAAAGAATACTTATAAGTCTTAACAACGGAGTTATCAATTCAGCTGCACCTAGAAAAGCACTAGTAACAGGGATGATGTGAAAACAACAGTAATATCAGAGCAATGGCAATAGTGACACAGTAGCAGTAACAGTAACAGTAACACAGATGCAATTGCACGAGACAATATTCTAGTGCCTAGATGACTGTAGAGCAATGATGATGACAAAAGGACAGGGGTTCCCACCTATATACACTAGTGGTAACTCTCCAAACAAATAACATGTGTTGGGTTAATAAATTACAGTTGGGCAATTGATAATTGTGAGGGCATGACAATGCATGCTATGATAAGATAAAGTTTATTGTAGTATTTAATTGGGCATTACAACGTAATTCATAGACCATAATCCAACTGCATCTATGACTAATAATCCACCTTCAGGTTAGCATCCGCACCCCTTTTAGTATTAAGTTGCAAGCAACAGATTATTCATTAAGTAAAGTGTGTAAAGTAAATAATAGAATTATCCTTGGATAAAGGATTGTTGTTTTCTCCCTAGTAGCAACATCACATCTACAACCTTAGGAGTTATTGTCACTCTCCCAGATTACTAGAGGCATGAACCCACTACCGAGCATAAATACTCCCTCTTGGAGATACATGCAACTACTTGATTAGGGTAAGCACAAGTACCAGAGAGCATGCTAGATCTTAAATAAATAATAGTATGATAACATGATGAACAATCTAATCATAATTCCACAATTTATCGGATCCCAACAAACACAACACCAATTACATCATATGAATCTCAATCATGTAAAGCGGCTCATGAGACCATTGTACTGAAGTACATGGGAGAGAGAGTACCAAATAGCTACAGTCAAGAACCCGTAGTCCATGGGGAAACTACTCATAAACCATCATGGAGTCGAAGTGGAGGCGGTGGAGTCGATGGAGATGGTTCCGGGGGTCAATCCCCGTCCCGGCAGGATGCCGGAACAGGAACTTCTGACCCCCAAAACTTGTCTTCGATGGCGGTAGAGCTGCGGAACTTTTCGAAGAATTTGACTCCATGATAGGCGGAAGGGCGAGGTCGGTGGCACTATATAGGCGGAAGGCACTATATAGGCGGAAGGGCGAGGTCGGTGGGCGCCGGAGGGGCCCACACCACCCCTAGGCGCGGCCAGGGAGGGGGCCGTGCACAGGTATGGTGTGGCCACCTCGGCGCCCTCCTCCGTCTCTGCTTTGGAATCCGTCTTCGGTCGGAAAAAATAGAAACTTTGGCTTTCGTTTCGTCCAATTCCGAGAATATTTCCTGTACAACTTTTTTGATATACAAAAACAACAGAACACAGGAACTGACACTGTGGCATCTTGTCAATAGGTTAGTTCCGGAAAATGCATAAAAGTATCACGAAGTGTAAACGAAACATATAGAAATTGGTGTAAAACAAACATGGAGCATCAAAAATTATAGATGCGTTTGCAACGTATAAGCATCCCCAAGCTTAACTCCTGCTCGTCCTCGAGTAGCTAAGTGATAAAAAAAATTGAGGTGACATGAAGCTAACACAATCTTGATCAAGTTATTGTGGAAGCATTGTGAGCTGGTATCAAAGTACTCTAAACATAGACATGATAGATATAATTCTAACAATAGAACTTAGCAACTATGTTACAACATGAGAAGTAACTCAAACAAAAGATCATGGATAATAATGCACTGAAAGCAACTATTTGTTTTTGAGCATAGAGAAAACATAGCAAAGTGGTATCCAACTTGTCCTTCATGGAATAGCAAAACATAAATGCCAGGACACCTTTAAAGTTTAAAGGGTGACTAGATACATGTAATTTGAGAACAAGCAATAACATAATCACGAATCAATCAATTATAAACTTTGGGACTATGCACATTATACTCAGAATGACAACTATGCTCTCTTAATTGGTGCATAAAGTTAGAAGGTGAAGACTCAACATAAAAGTAAAAAAAATGCCCTGCACAGAGGGAAGCAAGATTACTCATGTGCTACACCTTTTTTATTTTGAATAGAGCAGAGGTATTGAAAATGTATTTTGAGAGGTATGTATGTCTATGTCAACGAATGGTATCAAATGATCTATCATCCTTTCATGTTTAATAGCTTCAAGAGCGGCTCCTACAGAGAGAACAATAAAGTTCCTCTTCCCCTTTGTTTGAACAAGCTAAGTTCATGATTTCTCAAGTACATAGTGTTAGGAGATTTTGATTATGCGTTCAATTTCTATTTAGTGGGCTGGGCACCTGCTTGCCTGCTCTTTTTGCAATATTAGGGACTAGCACATTATGCATGCTAGTAAAAGTGTGAAGCCAAGATAAACATGAAAGAGATAATAAAGCATTCAACACTTCCTCATGAGCTAAAATAGGAACACAACACATGTAGTAATTTTTGAAGGTTTAAAGGTAGCACACATGCAATTCACTTTGGAGTGGCGGTGAAATACCACATATAGGTAGGTATGGTGGATACAATTGGCAAACTTTAGTTTTTGGAAGTTGGATGCACGAATAGAGCTCATACTCAGTGCAAGCGAAGGCTAGCAATAGACTGGGAGCGACCAACTAAGAGAGCAATAATGATCATAATCATGCATAGCGACAAAACATTATTAATCAAATCATAAAGTGATACTACAAGTCAAAAACTAAATGATCATAGAGGCTTAAGGTGACTGGTTTGTAGTCATAAAATGGTGTAAGCATGTGCCAAGTCAACCCGATTAAAGCATCAAAGGAGAATACCATAATATTATGCTTTTGTATGATGGAAACAACACATGATTCTTTCAATGGCACATTAAGCACTCTCATATATTTCAGACAAGTCATGCTACAACAATAACTACTAAGCATATAATTAAAATAACATCTAACATGACATGCTAAAGTCTAAGCCACAGTCTAAACAAGCTTCCTTTTGCACCACTATAAGCATGAAACATTTTATTCGTCTCCAACACCAATCAATTTATTTGAAACAACTCTCGTAGATAATAATCAATAAAGACCATAGAGCTAATCATACCAAACTAAAGAAACTAACAAGCTTTGAACAAAATACGAGTGGAAAACAAGAACTAAACGCCGTATTAGCAAAAGAGAACACTCGCAGAACAATAAGAGTGAAAACTTGAGTGTTCTATGCAGTGAAAACGGAGTGTGTCATTCTTCAAAACAAGTATGCTGGGATCCAACCATATGCTACATAAAACAAAACACAAAAAAAAACTAAAAACACAAATAAAGACGCTCCAAGAACAACACATAGCATCTGAAGCAATAAAAATATAGTTGTTGTTTTCTCCCTAGTAGCAACAACCCATCTACAACCTTAGGAGTTATTGTCACTCTCCCAGATTACTAGAGGCATGAACCCACTATCGAGTATAAATACTCCCTCTTGGAGATACATGCAACTACTTGATCATGGTAACCACAAGTAACGGAGAACATGCAAGATCTTGAATAAACAATAGTATGATAACATGATGACCAATCTTCTCACAATTCCACAATTTATCAGATCCCAACAAACACAACATCAATTACATCATATGGACCTCAATCATGTAAGGCAGCTCATGAGATCATTGCATTGAAGTACATGGGAGAGAGAGTACCAACTAGCTACAGCTAAGAACTCGTAGTCCATGGGGGAACTACTCACAAACCATCATGGAGTCGAAGTGGAGGCGGTGGAGTCGATGGAGATGGCTCCGGGGGTCAATCCCATCCCGGCAGGGTGTCGAAACAGGAACTTCTGACCCCCAAAACTTGTCTTCGATGGCGGCGGAGCTGCGGAACTTTTCGGGGAATATGACTCTGGTATTTAGGGTTTTCGTGTCGAGGGCAATATATAGGCGGAAGGGCGAGGTCGGTGGGCGCCCGAGGGGCCCACACCACCCCTAGGCACGGCCAGGGAGGGAGCCGCGCCTAGGTATGGTGTGGCCGCCTCGGCGCCCTCCTCTGTCTCTATATACGGGTCGGGAAAAATAGGAACTTTGGCTTTCGTTTCGTCCAATTCCAATAATATTTTCTGTATAACTTTTCTGAAATACAAAAACAACAGAAAACATGAACTGGCACGGTGGCATCTCGTCAATAGGTTAGTTCCAGAAAATGCGTAAAAGTGCCACGAAATGTAAACGAAACATATAGAAATTATTGTAAAATAAGCATGGAGCATCCAAAATTATAGATACGTTTGCAACGTACCAGCATGTCATGGTTTTCGTACTTGAAGACAACGAAGTGCCCGACTTCAATGATGTGCACGCATGCGAATGCCCTCCAGTCATTGCGGAGGTACATCTATCCTACACGGTCGAACATCACTGATATGTTGCAAACATATCTATAATTTTTTATGCTCCATGCTTGTTTTACACCAATTTATATATGTTTTGCTTACACTTCGTTGCATTTTTATACATTTTCCAGAACTAACGTATTGACAAGATGCCACAGTGCCAGTTCCCTGTTTTCTGTTGTTTTGTATTTCAGGAAAGTTGTACAGAAAATATTCTCGAAATTGAACGAAACAAAAGCAGAAGTTCCTATTTTACTATAACGAAGACAAAGTCCAGAGGAGAGCCGGAGAAGCGCCACGGGGCGGCCTCACCTGCCCTTTGCGTGGCCCAAGCCCTGGCCGCGCCATAGGATGGTGAGGCCCCCCAGGCTCCCACCGACCTCTCCCTTCCGCCTATTCATTCACGATATCGGGAAAAACCTAAATACCCGAGCCTCCATCCACGAAAATTTCCATCGCAGCCTCCATCGCCGACCCTAGCTCGGGAGGGTTCTGAAGCTCTTCCCGGCACCCTGCCGAAAAGGGAGATCATTACCGGAGGCCTCTCCATCGCCATGCCCGCCTCCGAAGTGATGCGTGAGTAGTTCATCTCTGGACTACGGGTCCATAGCAGTAGCTAGATGGTTGTCTTCTCCACTTTATGTTTCATGTTTAGATCTTGTGAGCTTCCTATCATCATCAAGATCATCTTTATGTAATGCTACTGATGGCGTGTAAGACAAACGTCCGTTGGGAACCCCAAGACGAAGGTGTGATGTGTACAGCGACAAGTTTTCCCTCAGTAAGAAACCAAGGTTATCGAACCAGTAGGAGTCAAGGAGCACGTGAAGGTTGTTAGTGGCGGAGTGTAGTGCGGCGCAACACCAGGGATTCCAGCGCCAACGTGGAACCTGCACAACACAATCAAAGTACTTTGCCCCAACGTAACAGTGAGGTTGTCAATCTCACCGGCTTGCTGTAAACAAAGGATTAGATGTATAGTGTGGAAGATGATGATTGTTTGCGAAGAACAGTAAAGAACAAGTATTGCAGTAGATTGTATTTCAGATGTAAAGAATGGACCGGGGTGCACAGTTCACTAGTGGTGTCTCTCCCATAAGATAAATAGCATGTTGGGTGAACAAATTACAGTTGGACAATTGACAAATAAAGAAGGCATAACAATGCACATACATATATCACGATGAGTACTATGAGATTTAATCAGGGCATTACGA
Source organism: Lolium rigidum (assembly GCF_022539505.1). Taxonomy (NCBI): domain Eukaryota; kingdom Viridiplantae; phylum Streptophyta; class Magnoliopsida; order Poales; family Poaceae; genus Lolium; species Lolium rigidum. Next base: position 55,852,564 of record NC_061510.1, on the reverse strand, counting down.
CAAAGTACATAGACCGCTATCCAAGCATGCATCTATGCCTAAAAAGTCCACCTTCAGCTTATCATCCGAACCCCTTCCGGTATTAAGTTGCAAACAACGAGACAATTGCATTAAGTATGGTGCGTAATGTAATCAACACAAATATCCTTAGACAAAGCATTGATGTTTTATCCCTAGTGGCAACAAGACATCCACAACCTTAGAACTTTCCGTCACTCGTCCCGCATTCAATGGAGGCATGAGCCGTTGACTGCCAAAACCCACCGGCGGGCAGCGGCCTTGTCAACACCGTAGAGCCGGGAAGAGCCTAGAGCTGCGGCTGGCCGAGACCCCTCCGAGCGACGGCCCGCAATGCTCTTCCGGTCACACGCGGCGATGCGAAGTGCAAGGGCGTGCCACCTGACCTATACCCGGTCGGGAAGGTGATGGGGATGCCTCGCTTAGTTTCCTGCAGGGCATACATGTAAACGTTAAATATGAGCCTCGATCGGCTCTCAGGTTATCTCTGTGAATCGGCTCAAAGAGCCGATCCACCCATGATTCGTACGGGGTGCACGAATACTTGGTGGTCCTGCTTGATCAAGATAAAGCTAATTAGATCTACGACGATTTAGGGTTTTCACCGCATAATCGGATCATCCTACTCCGGAGTTGGGCCTCGCGGCCACGCACGGTGCTCGTAAGCCGATCCTAAACAAGGCCTAAAAACCAACATGAAGTTGATCCTCGGAACATCCTGTTTAGGACTTGCGAACGCCACCCTACGTGCCACTCGGATCCTCCCCCTTTGTAAGGCCTAACTATTGCGGATATTAAACTAATCCTTGCGAACAAGGAGCAATCGTAACGGATCAGATCTACTAAATAATGATCAAGCGGGGTGCCGCCCCCACACCCGAGATAGGTGTGAGGGCGGCTAGATATGCAAGGGTTGCACTACGTAAGCATGCTTAAACGAAGAACAATGCTAACCCTAACACATCTAATGATAACTACGTTGCTCGCCATCAAAAGCGCTTCGAGTACGAGCAACGCATGAACAACGTGGGGCTTGTGCTGCCTAGATCGCAAGATGCGATCTAGGCAAGCATGTCGCTTACCTGATAGAAACCCTCGAGACGAAGGAGTTGGCGATGCGCCGAGATTGGTTTGTTTGGGGTTGAACGTGAGTTGTTGTTTATTCCATAAACCCTAGGTACATATTTATAGTCCAGCGGACTTTCTAACGTGGGCGTGCACTAAACCGTGCACGAGATAAACTCTAACTTTTAATCTAATACAATCTACCATAATTAAAGATACACGGGCAACTTAGCCCAAATTCTCCGTGCAAGGCCGCTTCATAGATCTTTCATGTGTAATCTTTCAAGCCCATCTTGATCGCGGCCCACCTCCTGATTTAGCCAAAATCTGGTGATAACACATGCCCCTCGGTTTTGGTAATGATAATTTCAAAACCACTGCTTTTTCCTCGGAGGGGTCGTGTCACTGGCAGAGCGAAGCCGTCGCAGCATGCTTCATCATGACGACTTGCCTTCCCAACTTCTCTGCACGATTTGACAGTTTTGGCACCATATCCTCGAGAACTGCTCGAAAATTAAAAACCCCCACCTCCTTTTATTTAACCGCATCGAACAGTTCTCTTCTTCACCCCTTCCGCATTAGCACTCCAAAAAACCCTCCCCGCCACCATGTCTTCTTCCTCTTCATCTTCTTCGTCGGATCTTTCCCACGTGTCCTCTCCCATCCGAGAGTCGACGCCCTCGTGGGGTACGCAAGCGGCGTACGACATCCTCGCCCCAACGAAGTGGGACAAAGAGGACCATGACTCCTCTGTCAGGTCCGAGGATGACAAATCCCTAACCGACGGGGAGAGCGACCTCCGCTTCCTTGCTGACGAGGAAGCGGTGGAGGAGAGCGAAGACGATCGCCTCTCTTGGGCAGACTTCACCACCTCCGAGGAGGTGAAGGAGGAGGAAGAGGAGGAGGAGGACGAAGACGGCTCCTCCGACGAGCCGCCGGCCAAACGCCGCCACCTCCGGCCCGGGAACCTTAGCGACGTCGACGATGGACGACGACGCCGACGAAGAGGATGAAGACGATGAGGGTCCTGCCGGCGGCCGCTGGAGCAGCGATGACGAGCCGGTAGGGAGCAGTGCCGGCGGCGGCGATGACGGTGACGACGACGACGAGGGCAGCAGCGGCCCCTAGATAGGGTCTTAGCCTAGGGCTAGCAGTAGCAGACGGGGCAATGTATCCCCCTAGTTTTTTCCTTTTGAGAGCAATCAGCTCTTCTATGTAAGAAATCTGGCTTATCAATGAAGAAATTCCCCAACTCGATTTTGCCGATTCCCTTTATGATAATTTAGCCGATTGTCCTTCACTCTGTTTCTGCCGATTGCCAATCTAGACAATGCCCAGCAAGCCGATGGCATCGCATCGGTCTCTCACAATAGATTTTGTGATAGATTCATCCCGGACCCAAGCTCCTGGTCAAACCAGGCCCAGCCATAAGCGTGCAAACCCTAGGCCTTCAGACATTCTTCTGCCACATCCTTCCCTTCCAGATCCTCTTTGTCCCTAGAAGCGCCCTAAGATCGTTGCCGGATCAATTTAAACGCCGAAGCTGCCACTTCTGCAGGACAGGCATTACCTCTGTAGTAACATTTTATAATCCTGCTCTGTTCTCTTTCAGCAACCATTGCTCCAAATCAAGCCGAGACGCGAGAGCCAAACGATTTTAGCGAACTCGGCCTTCTTATAGCAAAGGACCTCTCGCGGCAAGTTGCCCCCGAGCCTCAGCCGGGGTAGCGACAATGATGAAGACCAATAATTCAGGCAAACAGGCCTGGGCTCGACCACGTCCGAGAGTGGACCCCCTTTCATCCGCTGACAGTCTACACAGCCGATTCAGGTCGCTGAATCGTCTTGCATATTGAAACTGATAATTCCGCAACATCAGCACCATTCCTCAGGCCCGTTGTGATGCAGAGTTAGCCGATTCCAACGAAATTGGTCCGCGTAGCAAAGGATCCTTCGGGGCCAGCTGCCCCCCGGGACTCAGTCGGGCGAGAACAACAATGAGCCCACCACATCGGTCACCCTCGGCTTCCAACTTGTAATGCAGCATCAGCCGACTCCAACAATTATCGGCTCTTCGTTACTGGCAGGCTGGGACGCCTCCCGGTGGGGGTGTCTTTGAATCTCTGATGCCCTCCAAATCCTGGACGCAACACCCCCTAGAAGTGACAGCTATTAAGTCACCATCTTGGTCAAAACGTCGCAGCCGATTGCTTCGTCATCGGCTGTTCTCGCAGTCTTAGGAAGGCTCATCCCTACCACGACTTGCCGTTTAATCGAGCCACGACCCTCAAAACCTGCTAATGCCGCTGATCTTGAAGGCTTGCCAAAGAGAATTAGGGGTCCTTGAAAGGAAGACCCATTTCACGCTCCATTGATCCTTAAGTCGATGTCTGCACATCGGCTATGCTTAAAATTTTTTGAATTTCCGGCCGATGTTTTATCCACTTGGGCGCCCCCCCGAGCCGATTCTGTCAAGAGAATTGATGGTATCGGCTCTGTTGGATCATGAATGTGTTGAACCCAGGCAGTATGGATGGTGAGGATATTCACGGCCGATTACCGGAATCGGCCTCCACGTTGTTTGTTCGGTGAAGGTTTTGTAATGTCCCTTCATAGACCCTTGGGGCCGATCACAAGGATCAGCCTCGCCAAGTTGCACATCGCTTGGCTTCAACTACATGGTCAGGCCGAGTGGATAAAACTAGCTTAACCCTTCCCTTTGTCACATCGATGCGCTCGCAGTCGTCCAAGTTGATGCCTGACAGGGGTTCTTGGCCTGCTGCTTCCCATGCGTTCATGCCAGCCGTTGAAACTTCGGCCGAGTCATCGGCTTGGACGACCTCTACCTCATCACCATCCCACTGTATTATGCATTGGTGCATCGTGGAGGGAATGCAGCAGTTGGCGTGGATCCAATCTCTTCCCAGCAACACAGCATAACTGCTCGTGCTATCGACGATGAAGAACGTCGTAGGGATAGTTTTTCTTCCTACGGTCAGATCCACGTTCGAACTCCTTGTGCCTCGGACGCTTGGCCGTTGAAGTCGCTCAACGTTACGTTAGTCTTGATTAGATCCGAACTCGAGCGTCCCGGCCCGACGTAGCATAGAGTACGGCATGATGTTAATCGCCGCTCCGGTGTCCACCGGCATCTTATTTACAGGCCTCCCATCGATATATCCTCGTAAGTACAGGGCCTTCAGATGCCTGTAGCTCCTTTCCCGTGGCTTCTCAAAGATAACCGGCCGTGGGCCGTAGTCAAGTTGTGCCACGGATGTCTCATCTAATCCCGGAGCCACCGAACTCCGAAGGGAGGATAAACACCATATTTGTGCCAGCCGATGTTTCATCATCGGCTTTTCTCTGTTCGGGCGCCACTCTTTTCTTTGTGGCTGACCTTCCTTGTCCAGGGTTCGCAGAATTTTGGCGGCCGGATCAGGCCGTGCCTTCTTTAGCGTGCGCAGTATAATCTTTCAGCTTCTTCCAACCCACGCGGACGCTGAACTCTTCGCTTCTGGGAACGGCCGAGCCCATCAGGGCACCACCTGGGCTGATGATATTTGTATTCTTCACCACCGTCCTCTAGCTCCTCGAGATCTTCCACCTGAGCGGACTCATCATGCTTGTTCCGAGGCGGGAAAGGCCCTAGACGGCTGAACACAGATACGTTAGCGGCACCCTTCTTCCTTTGTTTGCATTCTGGGCAGTCCTCGATTGTTGGCAATCGGCTCATTCCTGAGTCCCAGCAATGTTTGAAGAACGGGCAGTCCCAGTGCCTATCCATGTCACCCTGCCCCCTTGGCCTTCCTTCGGCGCGACGATCGTACCCGCCGTTGCTTCTACCATGTTGGCGGTACCTTCCGACCTCGGCATCAGACTGAAAATTCCTTTCATCATCTACGCCGTAGCGCCGACGTCGGTCGTGGTGTTGCTCGTATTTGTTGAGGGGGTGCTTGTAGAGTGGGCGTTGATACCGCATGCTTCTTATTCCCTCCCTTGCCAGGTACCGCCTGTCCTCATCTTGGGGTTGGTCGCGCGGATCGGCTCCCTCTTCATCCCTGCCACGGGAGTGGCTGCTTTCTGTTTTCTCTTTGTCATGGCGGCTTGCAGACCCTGCCATATTGACACCAAAGGAAAACTTTGGCTGACCTATGGAGTGGCTGAGATCCACCGTGTCGACACCGGGCCCTGGACGTGGGTCTCTACCGAGCTTGATATCGTGCGGCCGGGTCTTCTCAGAGGAGCCGATGAGTTCGGCTCCAAGGGTTGCCTTGATCCCGTCATGTTTCCTTCTGAGCTCCGTGGGCAGATCCCCATGCTTCAGCGACCTGGTGCGCTCCTCTGACGGGGTGGAGAGATCTATCCCATCGAGTGCGCCTTCGGGCGTGGAACCCCTCCCCCTGACGCCATGGGAGTGGGTTCGGTGGGAAGAGCCGATGAGTTCGGCTTCGAGGATGGCTTTGATCTCATCGCACGTGATCGGCGTGCCGCCCGCCATCTCGGATGTAGATGGCGATGTGGTTGATGTAGACGATCGTCCCACCGGGCGTGCCGGAATGTGTTGACTGCCAAAACCCACCGGCGGGCAGCGGCCTTGTCAACACCGTAGAGCCGGGAAGAGCCTAGAGCTGCGGCTGGCTGAGACCCCTCCGAGCGACGGCCCGCAATGCTCTTCTGGTCACACGCGGCGATGCGAAGTGCAAGGGCGTGCCACCTGACCTATACCTGGTCAGGAAGGTGATGGGGATGCCTTGCTTAGTTTCTGCGGGGCATACATCTAAACGTTAAATACGAGCCTCGATCGGCTCTCGGGTTATCTCGTGAATCGGCTCAAAGAGCCGATCCACCCATGATTCGTACGGGGTGCACGAATACTTGGTGGTCCCGCTTGATCAAGATAAAGCTAATTAGATCTACGACGATTTAGGGTTTTCACCGCATAATCGGATCATCCTACTCCAGGTTGGGCCTCGCGGCCACGCACGGTGCTCGTAAGTCGATCCTAAACAAGGCCTAAAAACCAACATGAAGTTGATCCTCGGAACATCCTCGTTTAGGACTTGCGAACGCCACCCTACGTGCCACTGGATCCTCCCCCCCTTTGTAAGGCCTAACTATTGCAGATATTAAACTAATCCTTGCAGAACAAGGAGCAATCGTAACGGATCAGATCTACTAAATAATGATCAAGCGGGGTGCCGCCCCCACACCTGAGATAGGTGTGAGGGCGGCTAGATATGCAAGGGTTGCACTACGTAAGCATGCTTAAACGAAGAACAATGCTAACCCTAACACATCTAATGATAACTACGTTGCTCGCCATCAAAAGCGCTTCGGTACGAGCAACGCATGAACAACGTGGGGCTTGTGCTGCCTAGATCGCAAGATGCGATCTAGGCGGCATGTCGCTTACCCGATAGAAACCCTCGAGACGAAGGAGTTGGCGATGCGCCGAGATTGGTTTGTTTGGGGTTGAACGTGAGTTGTTGTTTATTCCATAAACCCTAGGTACATATTTATAGTCCAGTGGACTTTCTAACGTGGGCGTGCACTAAACCGTGCACGAGATAAACTCTAACTTTTAATCTAATACAATCTACCATAATTAAAGATACACGGGCAACTTAGCCCAAATTCTCCGTGCAAGGCCGCTTCATAGATCTTTCATGTGTAATCTTTCAAGCCCATCTTGATCCCCTAAAGGAATTCCGGTTATGATTTCCTGCTCTGGATGCATGCTGACGCGACGTTAGGAAGTCCGGGAGACGGGCAAGGGCCTCGGAAGAGTTATCTTTTCTCGCATTTAACCCGCCCGCCAACCCCGGGAACGTCCTGCTCAGCGGGGAGGTAGGGTCCAAAGTGGCTCAAGAGCACCTCGCACGTCGCGCGGTGTCCTGTGCGCTCCCCGGCGGCCCATGAAAATCCGGAGGACCGAGCACCGGGCTCCACGCCGGGGTCGCACATCTATAACCGCATCAGTTCTTAAGGTGAACAGCCTTCCGCCAATGGAACAATGTAGGCAAGGGAAGTCGGCAAAACGGATCCTGTGAATCTCGGAAAAGGATTGGCTTCGAGGATCGGCTCCGGGGTCCTCCCCGCCCCGAACCCGTCGGGTTGCTCTGATTAGCTGCTCACGCGAGCAGAGCCGGTCGCCGCGTCGCTCGGGCCGGACGCAACCTGGAATCGCCCTCGGGGGCTTTCCTCAGCATGAAACAAGCCGGGACTCGTGACCGGTACTGACAAGGGGAATCCGGACTCGCTTAATTAAAAACAAAGCATTGCGATGGTCCTCGCGGATGCCGACGCAATGTGATTTCTGCC
>NC_061510.1:55831034-55845060 GCF_022539505.1 Lolium rigidum | reverse complement strand
GGTGTTTCTATCTTTCTGCATCGCTCTCTTCCCGAGAACTCTTCGGGGCCATATATATTGTGGTTTTTAGGGCAAAATACGTCCGTTTGAGAAAGATTTAGGGCAAACGGACGCTCAAGGGCTGAACGGAGGTGGGTGGCGTCACCAGACTTCTGGGTCGTGCCACCTAACCTCGTTTGCCCGCGGGCCTCTCCAGGTGTGCTTGAAAAGTCCATTGTGTTTCTCCCGGTGAAAAAATGATGCCCCAAAAATCCTAGGTCAATTTGACTCCGTATAAGTCTCTAAAAGTGAAAAATACGTGAAACTGGGTTTTCCTGTTCTGCAGGGTTATAAACCAAATAAAGGGGATAATTGGTAAATCCCCATAAATCAATGTAAAACATGGTATTATCATCATATATGTTGCAAATATATGGGAATTCAATTTCTCCTATAAAGGATGCAACGCTACTCGGCCTCCCAGGGGCTTTGCCGGGGCGTTTTCATCGTGAGCGTTCATTGACCCAGCTGCAGTAAAAATCTCCTCCCGCTTTTGACATCAGCCGTTGGATGCGGTCAATTTCTTTTGCACCATCTTGCCTTTGAAACGAGTCAATGAGGAATGGGACCAGTTACGTGCGGGGGCTGCCGGTCGGAGGCTGCCACACACGCTCATCCGGGTCACCTTCTTCTCATATTCGTAGACGGTGGTGAAAACCTAGGCGCCCAGGCCACTCCCCAATCCGCAGCCGCCTCTCCTCTCCAACCGCCCGCTCCTTCTTCCCTCGTCTCCTCTCCCCCAGTTCTTCTCTCGTTTTTCCTCGATCAGTGACTACTGGCGGTGGAATGAGGGCTCCTACGACGGCGGCTCACGCATGGCGGAGGAGCTGGGTGTAAGTCCACAAGATGTGGCTGAGAGGGCCGACGGAGGTGGGGACGGGGAGAAGATGCAGAAGGAGGATGGCACACAGGGGCCGTGCTCTTCCAGGCTGGGAGGAGAGGATGCGGGAGGAGGAGGACGGGAAGGGGTGAGGGCGCACCACCTGCCGCCCAGCAGCGCCGATGTGGAGGAGCAGCGAGGGGCGGCTCTGGGGGCAGTGCTAGGTGGTGGAGGTGTTTGTGGCAGCGCCTAGCCTAGAGAAGGAGGCCATGGGAGGCTCGGTTGGGTTGGGGAAATTGGCCCGGGTGGGGGAGACAGGGAAAGAAAGAAGAGAGCGAGGGGATGGAAGCCTCAGCTCGAACGTAATGAGAGCCGTCGGCGGTGAAACCGTCCTCCTCCGCCGTCCTACCTCTGGCGACCTTGCCGCAGGTATGGAAATCCTCCTTTTCTATTTGATTTATGTGCAATGTCAATCTCTTCTCTGATGCATATACAATGTCTATTGCGTGTGGTTTTTTAATTAAGATACGGGTTTGTTAATTTCTAGATTAAATATTAGATCTGATTCTCAAAAGGATGTGGTTCAGCCTATTGTCTTTCGCCAGGTCTGATACAACAGCAAGTGGAGATTCTCACAGAGAGCAGATAGGTGAGATTTCTTTGCTCTTTTAGTTAAGTAAATAAACTTCACATCGCTATCTAATTCCCTTCTTCTGTGTTCATATTCAGTTCCATTTCCTCGAAGCCTCGCTACTACATCCTTGAGAATTGATCAATTTGTGCGCTCATATATTTTGAAACGATGTGCAAGAGCTTCTTGGTAGAACTGGATCTATTTGCAGATTTTGGATGGATCATATCAAGACCCGCTGCTATGTTGTCGTTAACTTCGTTATAGATGCACAGTTGGATTTTCTTTTTCTTCCAATTCAGTTCATCTACTCATTCGGTTAAATATGACGCCAGAATTAAACTACAACTCCTTATGATTTTCTTTTAAATGTAGGGATTTCTATTTTCGTGCCCTCGGTTTCTTAGTTGTGCTCAGTTTTCCCCAGCCCCTTAGTTTTTCCTCAGTTTTACCCTAGCCTTTGTCTGAAGACCCGCAGAAGGAGCTCAGACGGAAGGAATCCGTTTATTTGGACGTTCCGTGCCGACGTGTTGCGCCGCGTCGTCCGTGGGGCCGCGTCGTGTGGGGCCGCGTCGCGTGGGGCTGGTAGAAAGGGACCGCGTGGGACAGGACGAGAAGCGTTTGGTTGCACGTGAGCAGGAGCTGGGTTTTGTCTCTCTCGGCCCAAATTGGCATTTTTAAGAGCACCTTTTCCCCTCTTTCTCTCTCTGTCTTTTTTCACCAAATTAGTATCAAATCTAGAGAAGCTTCTATTTCTGTCTTTCTTCAATATGGCAGCAAATCTAGTAGCAAATCTCTGGGGTTATTTATGCCTTTTGGCCCTCGTTTTTTGCCCAATATGGCAGCAAATCTAGTAGCAAATCTAGAAGCTATTATATGATAAATTCACAAGCAGCATAATCAGAAAACTAAGTATAATACATAGGTAAACCGCATACAGCAGCCAAAAGCAGCCAATAACATTGTTAATGTTCACGACAAACTAAGCTGCAAAAATATACAAGATCACGCACGCAATGTATGGACAACAAGAAGATTAGGATGAATGAATTTGTTCTTCATTCCTCCTCATATATTTCTCCGTCGCTCCATTCGTGCAATTCCCCAAGGAAATATTCATTGAACTCCTTCCGTACTGCGAGTGTGAGGCCAATACATCCTCCAAACGGTATGGCTCGTGTTCATTTCTCAAACCGTAGAATCCTATTCTATCCACACGTAGTGGCCACTCATCCCGGCATTTGTATCATGAGAGTACGCTCTGATATAACCCAAATCCGTGTAGTAGATGCTGCCGAGGTTGAAGTGTCGGGTACACTCGGTGTCGACGGAGATACACCGGATATAATTCACGAAGAAGGCATTACCGCCAATGTTAGTGACCGGATGGAGAGAGCGGCTCCGAGTGTCCACACGGTACACCAATGGTTTGCCCGCCAAAGCCGCGCCGACCAACAACACAAGCAGCAGATCACCATCCGACTCCACAAGGTAGAACTTCGACGTCCAAGTTCCGGAAATGAAATTAGTGTCTCCATCTTGACAAGTGCTTCGCGCGCTGCTGCAACCTGTATATTGGTGCACACTATTCTTCCGATCTCAAAATTGTCCGCAGCTACCGCATACGGTTCACCATTGAACGGGGTAATGCAACGGAAACCATGGTTCTTGATCGAAAATCTTCCTTCTCCCCAATCCCCATCTTCATTTATATCCTTAGTTGGAGTGCTCTCATCGACCCAACCAATTTCCGGCGGGTAATGTGTGGCAACGAAGACCATAGTCGGGGATTTGATAATAGCGACTGATTTCGGAAAAACAGATGGCATCTGCGCCTCAAACATCGTGTTCGATTTCTTTGTGAGTGGGTTCAGCAGCCGTATCTTGTGCGGTGGGTTCTTCCGGGCAAGCACGATGACGCCACGGGAAAAGCCGAGGAAGTAGAATCTAAAATATATTGAAAAGATAACATTCAGCACTAAGATTGAAAATAAGATCTATGGTGACGCCACGGGAAAAGCCGAGGAATTTGAACCTTGCACGAACTGCAGATAGATCTATGGTGACGTAGCGGGATGTGCCGAGATGGAGGAAGGTGAACTCAGCGGCGCGTGGAAGGGCGTGGTGTAGCATGATCCATTCGTGCGGGTGCACGTCGGGATCGAGTAAACCCGAGCGCCAATTTCTACGGACTTGCCTCATAGCGAGTAGCTGTCCACGTACTCCTCTTTGGCCAATAAGCATTCGCCGATCTTGTGAAGTGGTCCGTCAGCCGTGAGACCGGCCCAGTTCACGGAGGCGCCGCGCTTGGATGCGCCGCCCTCGGATGCGCCGCCCTCGGAGGCGACGGGCTCGGCGGCGACGGGCTCGGCGGCGACGGGCTCGGAGGCGACGGGCTCGGAGGCGACGGGCTCGGGGCGATGGCCGCCGGCGCATTCTTCTTCTCCATCGCCGGCGGGGGAGGGCTCGTACGGCGGTTGGGGTTTTTGGAGAAGTTGATGGGACGTGAGAGGGGTGGTTTCGTGCGTGAGCGATAATGAGACGTACTTGTGTGCGGAGGGAGGGAGAGAGGGGCTTACGCGTCCTAAATGCGACCCGAGTCAACAATGGCACGTCTTCCACGTCCGCACCGCGACACGCGTCAACAATGGCACTTCTTCCACTTCTGCACCGCAACACGCGTCCTCGAGTCTAACCCCGGAAATTTAGATATACTCATGTATACCCTCGAGTCATATACTAGCATTTTTTGTATGCTCGGTTTTCACCTTGAGTGCTAATATCGGCTAGTGCAATATACTCAGTTTTACCCTCAAGTGGCTGGTCAACGGAGAGTCAACAAATGGGATTAACTAGTTAAATGAGTTATTTAATGTGCAAAAAATTCCGAAAAGGAGTGGCACTTACTCATGGAGTCTTTACCACAAATTTCCACTTCTCAAATCATAGATAAATCGTAGATAAATCAAGTTTCACCACAAATTGCCACTTCTCAAATCACCTAGTAGCTATGAAGGTGCATGGTTTTCCATAATAAGCCCTACCCAAAACAGCTTTCCCCAAAACATACTTTGTCCGAATGAGACCATAATTTTCACACTCATGTAGATTTGTATTGCAAATAGTTTGAGGTAGGCCAAGATGGGTTTCATTGTACAAAACACGCATTTTCCATTTTTTAAATCTCATATTTGAATCCCTTAGTCCGTTTACTACTCACTTGCCCTTGGTTTCTTGATACTACTCGGTTTTGCCCTCTCCCTTCACAAACTCTCACGGACGCCCAACATTGCCCCGATTGGTCTAGCCCATGTCACGCGGATCGTGCCCGACGACCGTTGATCGTATGATCTAACGGGCAGGATAACCCCTATCTCTCTCTCGGTCGGGGCCACCACCCTCTCTCTCTCTCGTCGTCGGCTAGCTTCACGCAAAGTTTGGTTTTCTGCATTATTTTTCACGAGCTAAATTATAAACTCTTTTTAGGCATTACTTTTCACGCAAAAAATGATAAACCATCACCGATTTGTTGTAGCCATTACATTTCACGCACAAAAATGATACACCATCACCCATTTCGTGTACCCATTACTTTTCACGCAAAAAATGATAAACCATCACCGATTTTGTTGTAGCCATTACTTTTCACGCACAAAAATGATAAACCATCACCGATTTGTTGTAGCCATTACTTTTCACGCACAAAAATGATACACCATCACCCATTTCGTGTAGCCATTACTTTTCACGCAAAAAATGATACACCATCACCCATTTCGTGTAGCCATTACTTTTCACGCAAAAAATGATACACCATCACCCATTTCTTGTACCCATTACTTTTCACGCAAAAACGATAAACCATCACCGATTTCTTGTAGCCATTACTTTTCACGCACAAAAATGATACACCATCACCCATTTCGTGTACCCATTACTTTTCACGCAAAAAAATGATAAACCATCACCGATTTTGTTGTAGCCATTACTTTTCACGCACAAAAATGATAAACCATCACCGATTTGTTGTAGCCATTACTTTTCACGCACAAAAATGATACACCATCACCCATTTCGTGTAGCCATTACTTTTCACGCAAAAAATGATACACCATCACCCATTTCTTGTACCCATTACTTTTCACGCAAAAAACGATAAACCATCACCGATTTCTTGTAGCCATTACTTTCCTTTTAGGCATTACTTTTCACGGTAAAATGATAAACTATACCCCCACAACGGTCGTCTCCTCCTTAATTTATTGTGTATAAACCCCCACAACGGTCATCTCCTCCTTATTTTATTGTGTAAACCCTACAACGGTCATCTCTCCCTTATAAACACCCACACGGCCATCCCTTGTGTCAATAGGTTCCGCCTCTCTCTTCTTTTCGTTCACATACACTTTATCCATTGCCATGGCTTCCACGTCTCGGACGCGGACCGGAAGGGGAAGGGGAAGGGGAAGGGGAAGTGGATCATCATCATTGCCACCACCACCGTCAACACCGCCATTGATCATAGAGGAGTTCTTCATCGTCGTCTATGAAGACCCTTTGGTCAAGAAGGTACGTACGCGTTCCCACATATATGATGCATGTGATTAATTATGGGCATGTTCTAAAAAACCTTTAATTTCAAGGGTTCCCTAATTTCAAACGATCGGCGCTCGATCTCTTTGCGGGAACTCCCAAAAAAATTTGCGGACTATCTTGACGGCAAGGAGCCAGCTAAGGTGTATCTGCGAGCAGCCGATCTGCGGTCCTCGTCTCCGGACCGTGGAGGTCCTATTTGACGGACAAGGCCGGATGTACCTCGACAAGGGCTGGGAGAAATTCGCCATCGCGCACGGTGTGGATTTCGGCTGGTTCGTACACTTCAAATATGAAGGCGATGATGTGCTCACAGGTGAAGGTGTTCGACGGAACAATGTGCGGGAGGTACTACTACTCAGACGACGAAGATACTGACGATGAAAGCGACGACGACGTGAAGCCATGCATCCATCCCCTTTAGATAATTAAGGGGATTATGACCAAGAATATATATGTAGCTTCATATGCATCGATTTAGAGATCTAGCTATTTATTATGCATGTAAAAAATAATATCGCATTTCCACTATTATTCGAGCACCACATCCTCCAAACGATGCCGATGCCGATGCCGATATCGGCATGGTCAGAACGGCTATGCTCGCCGCCACTGCTAGGTCAACGTCGGGATGCACAATGTTTAGCATAAGAGTCACTTTAGATTAAGCTGCGAAAATGGGCTGAGGCGACCCCTACAGAGCGGCTCTATATTATATTCTCTAAATAAAATAGACGACCACAGCGGTCATTGGCTGCGGAGGCCCCACAGAGCGGCAATATATAATTTTCTATAAATAAATAGATGACCCACTGGTCATTGGCTGCGGCAGCCCCATAGAGCGGCCCCATTTGTCATTGGCAGCACCGCGTATACAATCAGGAAATAAAACGGCCCACGCGTCAGCGGTAGATGGATCCACCCGTCAGCACGAGACGGTCAGCGAGGAACCGACCTCACGGTAACGGTAAGGCCTCTGACCTGACGGCAACCCGCGTCTTCGAGGGGTTTCAAACTAGAGGGAGGGGAAAACTGAGGAAAAACTAACGAGCTGGGGAAAACTGAGTACAACTAACGAAGCAGGGGCACGAAAATAGAAATCCCTTAAATGTAAAATTGCATACATTTTTCTTGGTGAATCTTCATGCACGCCAAGCCATGCACCTGTTTTGCCGTGAAATATGGTCTCATTGTTACTTAAAAACATATTTCGAGTCAGTTTCTTTGTGCATTGCTTTGAGGTGGCATATCCAAGCCTCTTATATGTACAACGCTCCCTATTTTTGTTAGTGCATATAGTACTTGTGAACATAGTTTAAACTATTATGCTTCTTGGAGAGAGCTTTTTTAATTCATGGTTGACTGTTAGACCATTAGACATTTTTCCTTATATTCTGTTCTGGATATTAAATGTTAGGTAAATTAGTACAATAAGGTATTTTGGCTTGCATCGATTTTTCTTCTAATTGCTCCTTTTCTGAATTGACAACTTAATTAACTTAAATTTGACTTTTCTCCTGTGTTGTTTTAATATTTCCAAAGGTTATTACTTCGCGTGGAAATTTCTCGATAAAATGAATTTATACAGAGTTCTCTTTAGCTGTTGCTTGTTGTTCCCATTCTGTCGAGGCATATCTCCCCTGAAAATGTTCCCATGATGATTTATTATGTGAGTCAATTAGATTATTTTGTCTGATTTTGGTTTAGTAGGACAAACCGAGAAGTGTGGTTAAACTTTAACCTCACCCTGTACTGAAATTGTTCTTTACTACAACAATATAGGTAATTAGGTATTAAACTACAACTCCTTATGATTTTCTTTTAAACCGTCCTTCTCCGCCGTCCTACCTCTGGCGACCTTGCCGTCTCGAAAGGATCGCAGGTATGGAAATCCTCCTCTTCTCTGATGCATATACAATGTCTATTGCGTGTGGTTTTTTAATTAAGATACGGGTTTGTTAATTTCTAGATTAAATATTAGATCTAATTCTCAAAAGGATGTGGTTCAGCCTGTTGTCTTTTGCCAGGTCTGGTACAACAGCAAGTGGAGATTCTCACAGAGAGCAGATAGGTGAGATTTCTCTGCTCTTTTAGTTAAGTAAATAAACTTCACATCGCTATCTAATTCCCTTCTTCTGTGTTCATATTCAGTTCCATTTCCTCAGAAGCCTGCTACTACATCCTTGAGAATTGATCAATTTGTGCGCTCATATATTTTGAAACGATGTGCAAGAGCTTCTTGGTAGAACTGGATCTATTTGCAGATTTTGGATGGATCATATCAAGACCCGCTGCTATGTTGTCGTTAACTTCGTTATAGATGCGCAGTTGGATTTTCTTTTTCTTCCAATTCAGTTCATCTACTCATTCGGTTAAATATGACGCCAGCGCGCAGGATATTAAACTACAACTCCTTATGATTTTCTTTTAAATGTAAAATTGCATACATTTTTCTTGGTGAATCTTCATGCACGCCAAGCCATGCACCTGTTTTGCCGTGAAATATGGTCTCATTGTTACTTAAAAACATATTTCAAGTCAGTTTCTTTATGCATTGCTTTAAGGTGGCATATCCAAGCCTCTTATATGTACAACGCTCCCTATTTTTGTTAGTGCATATAGTACTTGTGAACATAGTTTAAACTATTATGCTTCTTGGAGAGAGCTTTTTTAATTCATGGTCGACTGTTGAACACAGTTTAGACCATTAGGCCTTTTTCCTTATATTCTGTTCTGGATATTAAATGTTAGGTAAATTAGTACAATAAGGTATTTTGGCTTGCATCGATTTTTCTTCTAATTGCTCCTTTTCTGAATTGACAACTTAATTAACTTAAATTTGACTTTTCTCCTGTGTTTTTTTAATATTTCCAAAGGTTATTACTTCGCGTGGAAATTTCTCGATAAGATGAATTTATACAGAGTTCTCTTTAGCTGTTGCTTGTTGTTCCCATTCTGTCGAGGCATATCTCCCCTGAAAATGTTCCCATGATGATTTTGTATGTGAGTCAAATAGATTATTTTGTCTGATTTTGGTTTCGTAGGACAAACCGAGAAGTGTGGTTAAACTTAAACCTCACCCTGTACTGAAATTGTTCTTTACTACAACAATATAGGTAATTAGGTATTAAACTACAACTCCTTATGATTTTCTTTTAAATGTAAACTTGCATACAGTTTTCTTGGTGAATCTTCATGAACCTGTTTTGCCGTGAAATATGGTCTCATTGTTACTTAAAAACATATTTCAAAGAGTTTGATATTTCGTTACCATGTAACATGTTGGGTTACCTCTGCTGCACTTTGACATTATGGACTGTGTAATGAAATGTGCTTTCAGGCGCTAAGATGGCCTCAGGGAGATGTTAAGAAGAACCGAGATGTTGATGGAAGCTGGAAGGTGCTTTGCTTGGACAAACATTCCAGTTTGCTGGACTTGAACCTGATGAAGCTGAACCCCTTGAAAGGGGAACTTCTCCGCCCTTATGAAGAAATGGCGTCAGGAGCTGACCTGTGAAGCTTTAGTGAGATGATCGGCAATACCTTGTGGTTTTGTAGGCTTATTCCTGTAGCTACCGGAAAGTGTTGTTCCCTCTCGGCTGTTCCCATTTTCATTTTTCTGCTTTATTACTATAACGTGATGATGTGACTGCTTTTTTGGTTGCATATTAATGGAACCCAGGGAGAAACCCTTTCATCCGAAAGCTTCAACTATTCCATAAGAGCTTCGACCGGATCTGATCACCTTACAGCTATATACAATGTTGTTCCCTGCAAGCCAATATTACTGGAAATTGGGTAAATTTTTGTAGAATGTACATACGAATTCTACCTCTTAGGTTCATGTCAATACTAATATGATGCTTATAATACTGTCTCGCTTTTGCCTTTGCGCCGGGGCGCAACAGGTCATCTAGTATGATAAAAGACAAAGTTCATGTATGCATTTTACATGCATCAGATGGCCATTTCCAGGTTTTAGGAATTATCTCAATGTGCATCCATATATATTTTTTGGGCTAAATCCGTTTAAATGCAAATTTGAATGGTGGGTAGTTAAAGTATATTTCAAACAAATAATTGAAAAAATACAGGTGTGTGTGACCGGAATGTGTGGAGCCATGGTAGAATATATAATGGCCAAACACAGGCACACTAGCATAAATAAGGGCGAGTGTCGTGAGATTGATCGACCTAATTAAATTTCAAAATAAGCCAAGTTTATTAATTGTGGGGCTCGATAGAAAAAGGTCGAAACAAAGCATGGATTCATATTGTTTGTGCTTTACATACTACCTCTATGAACAATACCAAATATACATGGCATATACTTCTATTTTTCTAGAAGAACCCATCACAATTTTTGGCACCATGTGTTTTCTATTATGTTCTCCTCGCTTCTTCCCATAAGCTAGGTGTGAGTATTGTTTTACTGCAAGAAAACAATGGAAAACCTTCGAATCATGACTCATTTTTTGGTAGGGATATGCATACGCACCTTTTTCGATCATTTCACACTTATGATGTACAATATTACCTGCTTAGTAAGTTAAATAACATACAATTGGACATACTATTAATTGTTTATTAGATGAACCTTTAACAGGTTCTATCACCATTCATATATATGTTGGAGTTTTGCCTTGCTTCTTCAATTTCCCACATGCATATGCGCCTGGTTACTGCAAGAATCAGAACGAACTTTTGAATCATAACCCGGCCTATTTTTCGTACATATACACAAATTTTCATTGCCATCAAGTTTGCAAACTAGTTTTTTGGGCTTGCCACTCATTAATTTGTTTCTTCTTTTTATTATTACCCAAAGGAGAAAAATTAAATTAAAAACAATGGCCAAACATGTAAGCTCATCCAAGTAGAACATGTAAGCTTCATCCAAGTAGAACACATAACAGCCACCGATAGTCTGACCTAAATTTGAAATCAAGCTGAAGGTGGTTTGAAAAAAATCGTAAAATGACAAAGCAAAGCATAGAGTCATAAATTTGTGAGTTGTGATGCACTACCTCCGTTAGGGATATTACAAGGTAGGCACGTATACCTAGGTTGTATATTTGACCAACATAATACACGATATATATCACACAAAATATATGATTAAAAAGTCTAAATGGTCTACTTTCTAATGATATAATTTTTGTGTTGTAAAATTCATATTATGTTGTAATAAAATTGATGATCAAGGGATCCGTGGTGGCATTATAATCCCTAACGGAGGGAGGAAGTACTCTAGCTATGAAAAGTACCAAACAGTGCATACCAAAATGATTTTTACATGAATACTAGTTCAACTTATTTAATTATAGTAGTAGGCTAAAATTGAACTCCGTAGTTGTAAGATTTTGAACTTGGTTTGTAGTACTGGGTAAAATCCTAGTTTAACCTATTTAATTACATATTCGTAGGTAGATTTTTTTACTTTTTTACTAGACAACACATGTGTTTGCCCGTCCAGTGAAACTCGGGGAAGAGGGATCACACGGAAGGAGACGAAGGGAGAGCAGTCACGGGGGCACTGTTATTTATGGTGAGAAGACACGTCCATAGGGATTCGTAGCATAGAAAATAAAAAAATCCTACCGCAAGAACGAATAACAAGCCAAGATCTAATCTAGTAGATGGTAGCAACGAGATGAGATCATCATACCCTCGAAGATCACTAAGCGTTAACGAGATAAATCTCGTGGATATTGTAGTCGAGCACTTGCCGCTTTCAAAAGCGCGTAGAAGATCCTGATGGTGCCGCAATCGGGAAGCACCTCCGCACTCAATCACACATACGGTGTCGATGAAGACGTCCTTCTCCCCGTTCCAGCGGGCAGCAGAAGTAGTAGATCCTCCTCGGAATCCCAGCAGCACGACGACGTGGTGATGGTGATGGTGGAGAACTCCGGCAGGGCTTTGCCGTAGCGGTGCAGGAGATATGTGGAGGAGGGTGGCGCTAGGGTTTAGAGAGGGGGATAGGGAGCCAGCCAAGTAGCCCTTGAGGTGGTGCGTCCAAGGTGTGGCCGGCCCCTCCCCTCCTCTCCCCTTTAAATAGGTGGAAAACCCTAAGGTCCAATCAAAATCCACATGGGAGTCCAATTGCAAAACCTACCATAATGGGAAACCAAGTCAAGGTGGGATTGCTCCCTTTCGTTGTGGTATGGCCGGCCAAGGTGGTGGAGTCCACCATGGACTCCACCTTCCACCTTGTGGGTCGGCTAGGGCTGGTGGAGTCCCTCCGAGACTCCACCTGCCATAGTGAAATATTTTGGATGATTCTAGAACCTTCCGTAAATTCACCGGACCAGTACCAAACTTGAACCCATATATGAATCTTATTCTCCGGACCATTCCGGAACTCGCTCCTCGTGATGTCCTGGATCCCATCTGAGACTCCGAACAATATTAGAACTCCATTTCATATTCCATATCTACTTAAAACAACATCGAACCTTAAGTGTGTCGCCCTACGGTTCGTGAACTATGCAGACATGATCGAGACACTTCTCCGATCAATAACCAATAGTGGGACCTGGAGATCCATAATGGCTCCCACATACTCAACGATGACTTCGTGATCGAAAGAACCATTAACATACGATACTGATTCCCGTTGGTGCGCGATACTTTACTTATCCGAGGTTCGATCATCAGTATCTCTATACCCAGTTCAACCTCGTTACCGATACGTACTCTTTAATCATACCGTGATATGACATCCCTTGTGACCTAGTCACATACTTGCAAGCTAATTGGTTGACATTCCATCGAGAGGGCCCAGAGTATATCTATCTGTCATTTGGATGGACAAATCCCACTCTTGATCCATGCGCTTCAACCCATACTTTCTGAATACTTAACGCCACCTTTATAACCATCCAATTATGAAGTGGTGTTTGATGTCATCAAAGCATCCATCCGGTGCAGGTGATTAACATGATCTCATGGTCGAAGGATTAGGTTACTATGTATCTTTAAGCTTATAGCAAAACGAATTTAATGACGATCATATGCTATGCTTACTATGGGTGTGTTTCCATCACATCATTCTCTTAATGATATGATCTTGTTATTAATAACATCCCATGTTCATTATCATGAAACTATGATCATCTATTAATCAACAAGCTAGTTTAACAAGAGGCTTACTAGGGATTCTTTTAGGGATTTCTATTTTCGTGCCCCTGGTTCGTTAGTTGTACTCAGTTTTCCCCTCCTCTAGTTTGAAACACGCACAAGTGCTGGAACGGCCGGTAGCCGTCAGGTCAGAGGCCTTGACCGTTAGTCTGACCGGGTGGGGCCGCACAGGGGCAGCTCCTCCCTGACCGTCTCGTGCTGACGGGTAGGGTCGAGAGACACGTCGGAGCAGCCATCCATCTATCGCTGACGTGTGGGCCGTTTTATTTCATGATTTTATACGCGGTGCTGCCAATGACAAATGGGGCCGCTCTATAGGGCAGCCGCAGCCAATGACCAGTGGGGTCGTATATTTTTCAGGAAAAGACATATATTGCCGCTCTGTGGGGCTGCCGCAGCCAATGACCAGTGGGGTCGTCTATTTATTTAGAGAAACTCATATATTGCCGCTCTGTGGGGCCTCCGCAGCCAATGACCAGGTGGGGTCGTATATTTTTCAGGAAAAGACATATATTGCCGCTCTGTGGGGCTGCCGCAGCCAATGACCAATGGGGTCGTCTATTTATTTAGAGAAAATCATATATTGCCGCTCTGTGGGGCCTCCGCAGCCAATGACCAGTGGGGTCCTCTATTTTTCAGGAAAAGACACATATTGCCGCTCTGTGGGGCTGCCGCAGCCAATGACCAGTGGGGTCGTCTATTTATTTAGAGATAAAAAACCATATGTTGCCGCTCTGTGGGGCCTGTGCAGCCAATGACCAGTGGGGTCGTCTATTTTTCAGGAAAACTCACATATTGAC
>NC_061510.1:55814622-55830934 GCF_022539505.1 Lolium rigidum | reverse complement strand
AAATCTAGGAAAAATAATATCTAAAAGCATTTTTAAAGAGGTCTCACCATCGGCACTTTTTGTAGGTATGGCTTCCACCCATTTAGTAACATAATCAACAGCAACAAGTATATGAGTGTTACCTTTTGAAGAGGGAAAAGGTCCCATGAAGTCAAATCCCCAACAATCAAACGGTTCAATAACAAGAGTATAATTCATAGGCATTTCATTGCGTCTGGAGATATTACCAACCCTTTGGCATTCATCACAAGATAAAATAAACTTTCTTGCATCCTTGAAGAGGGTTGGCCAATAAAAACCTGATTGTAGAACTTTTTGCGCGGTTCTATCTCCGGCGTGATGTCCTCCATAAGCACTGCCATGACATTTACTCAATATCTCTTTTTGTTCATATTCGGGAACACATCTTCGCATAATACCATCCACTCCTTCTTTATATAAGTGTGGGTCATCCCAGAAATAATGCCTCAAATCATAAAAGAATTTCCTCCTTTGCTTGAGCTGAAAAGGTTGGAGGCAAGTACTTGGAAACAATAAAGTTAGCATAATCAGCATACCAAGGACTGTCTCGCGAGCTCACCTTTATCACAGCCAATTGTTCATTTGGAAAACTATCATTAACGAGAACAGGATCATAAGCAATATTTTCCAATCTAGACAAATTATCAGCAACGGGATTATCAGCACCTTTCCTATCTACAATATGTAAATCAAATTCTTGCAAAAGAAGTACCCATCTAATAAGCCTCGGCTTAGCATCTTTCTTTGTCATTAGGTATCTAATTGCAGCATGATCAGTATGAATAGTAACTTTTGAATCAACAATATAAGATCTAAATTTATCACAAGCAAAGACTACAGCCAACAATTCTTTTTCAGTTGTAGCATAATTTCTTTGAGCAGCCATCAAGAGTTTTACTAGCATAATGAATAACATTCAGTTTTTTATCTACTCGCTGTCCAAGAACAGCGCCTACGACAAAATCACTAGCATCACACATAATTTCAAATGGTAAATTCCAATCGGGAGGTTCAACTATAGGAGCAGTTGTTAAGGCTTTCTTAAGAGTTTCAAAAGCTTCCTTACAATCATCATCAAAAACAAATGGTACATCTTTTTGAAGAAGATTAGTAAGAGGCTTTGAAATCTTGGAGAAATCTTTAATAAACCTCCTATAAAACCCAGCATGACCAAGAACACTACGAATACCTTTAACATCCCTTGGATAGGGCATCTTCTCAATAGCTTCAACTTTAGCTCTATCAACTTCAATACCTCTTTCAGAAATTTTATGTCCCAATACAATTCCTTCATTAACCATAAAGTGGCATTTCTCCCAATTAAGAACAAGGTTAGTTTCTTCACATCTCTGCAAAACTTTATCAAGGTTTCGCAAGCAACTATCAAAAGAATTCCCATAAACAGAAAAATCATCCATGAATACCTCTACAATACTTTCACAAAAACCATGAAAAATAGCAGACATGCATCTTTGAAAAGTAGCAGGAGCATTACATAAACCAAAAGGCATACGTCTATAAGCATAAGTTCCATAGGGACAAGTAAAGGTGGTTTTCTCTTGATCTTTAGCTTTAACGAGCAATTTGTGAAAATCCAGAATAACCATCAAGAAAGCAAAAATGAGTATTTTTAGACAATCTTTCTAGCATTTGATCAATAAATGGTAAAGGGTAATGATCTTTCTTAGTAACTTTATTAACTTTTCGAAAATCAATGCACATTCTATACCCTACAACTACTCTTTGAGGAATGAGCTCATCATTATCATTAGGCACAACGAGTCATACCTCCTTTCTTGGGAACGCGAGTGCACGGGACTAACCCATCTACTATCAGCAATAGGATATATAATACCAGCTTCAAGAAGTCGTAATACCTCATTCCTTACCACTTCCTTCATCTTAGGAATTAGACGACGCTGAGGTTCAACAACAGGCTTCGCATCATCTTCCATATTAATGGCGTGTTGGCAAATAGAGGGAGAAATCCCCTTCAAATCATCAAGAGTGTAGCCAATAGCTCCTCGGTGTTTCTTCAATATTTGCAATAATCTTTCTTCTTCAAACTCTGTAAGCTTAGAACTAATAATAACAGGATATATTTTCTTATCATCAATATGAGCATACTTAAGATTATCAGGCAAAGGCTTTAAATCAAAAACAGGATCTTCCTTAGGTGGCGGTGTTGTACCCAAATCTTCCACCGGTAAATCGTGCTTGAGAATAGGTTGGCGAAGAAAGATCTCCTCAAGTTCATCTCTTTCTTTCCTAAAAATTTCACTCTCGCTACCCTCCAAATGTTGCTTGCAAAGGATTGTTAGGAACAAGAACAATAGATGCACACTTGCTCCATTTTAAAATCATTACTAGGCAAATCAGCTTTATAAGGAGTTTTAGTAAATTTAGAGAAGTTAAACTCATAAGATTCACCAGCAAATTTAGTCAAAATTTTCTCTTTCTTGCAATCTATAATAGCTCCACAAGTATTTAGAAAAGGTCTACCAAAAATAATAGGACAATAATCACTAGCGAGCAGAACCAAGTACCAAAAAGTCAGCGGGATATTTAATCTTACCACATAGAACTTCCACATCTCGAACAATACCAATTGGAGAAATAGTTTCTCTATTAGCCAGCTGAATAACCACATCAATATCTTCAAGTTCACAAGAATCAATTTCATGCATAATCTCCGTGTAAAGCTCATACGGAATAGCACTAACACTTGCACCAATATCACATAATCCATAATAGCAATGATCACCAATTTTAACAGATAGCATAGGAACACTAGCTTGTTTGGGTTTATTAGGATGCGAAACAATATTAGAAGCATCTTCACGAGAAAATAATATGACCATCCTCCACATTTTCGGTCACAAGATCTTTAACAATTGCAACAGCGAGGTTCAATTTTTATTTGTTCTTCAGGTTCTACAGGTTTCTTTTCACTTTTATGAACCGCACTATTTATAACAGAGTACTCTTTCATTTTAGCAGGGAAAGGAGTTTTTTCAATATAAGCTTCAGGAATAACACAATCAGCAGTTTCAATAACAACACACTTATTAATAGATGAGTCAATTTTATCTTTGTATGGTTCATGATACTTATCAAAATTCTTCTTAGGCAATTCATAATGAGAGGCAAAAGCTTTATAAAGATTTACAGCAACTTGAGAATCAAGACCATATGTAGCACTCATATTACGAAATTTATCGAGTATCCATAAAAGCTTCAATGCATTTATAATCATAAATTATACCTGATTCTCTATCTTTGTCGTTCTCCCAACCTTCAGTATTTTCTTGGATTCGATCAAGAAGGTCCCTTTTAAACTCTTCTTTGTTGCGTGTAAATGATCCAGAACAAGAAGTATCCGAGCAAGGTCTTGTCTTGAAAAGAAAGTCTTGCATAGAAATTATCAATAATAATATTACCAGGAAGCTCATGAATGGGGCATTTGAGCATTAAAGACTTCAATCTCCCCCAAGCTTGGGCAATACTCTCTCCATCATGAGGCCAAAAATTATATATGCGATTCCGATCCTTATGAATTTCACTTGGAGGATAGAACTTAGAATAAAACCAGGGCACAATATCATTCCATTCAAGAGAATCCCCATTATCCGAGTAATTTATACCAATGCGCCGCCTTACCGGACAGCGATAAAGAGAATAATTTCTTCCTCACTTCATCCATAGCAATACCTGCACACTTGAATAACCCGCATAATTCATGCAAAAACGAGTAAATGATCACCGGGTGGACAGTTCCATCCCCTTCATAGCGGTTATCCATAACATGTTCAATAATTTTCGTAGGTATTTTATATGGTATTACTTCCTCACTTGGCGCCTCATCCACTACCGTTGCAGTAGTAGTAGATTTCCCAAATAGAAAATGAAGAGAAGATCTCTCCATAATGACTTATAGCAGCGAGCAGAAATAAAATCAGCACAACGAGTAAAGGTTTTCCTTACCAATTCCACTTACCAATAGCGCTTCACTCCCCGGCAACGGCGCCGGAAAATAGTCTTGATGACCCACAAGTATAGGGGGTGTATCGTAGTATCTTCGATAAGTAAGAATGTCGATCCCAACGAGGAGCAGAAGGTGTTGACAAGCGGTTTCGATGAAGGATTCACTTTGTAAATGCTCACGGACAAGTATTCGGGGGGTTTTGATGTAACAGTTGAATAAAGTACGAGTATGTAAAGTACGAGAGAAATAATTGCAGCGAGTGGCCCAATCCTTTTTAGCACAAAGGACAAGCCGGTTTGTTTACTTATAATGACCAAACGTTCTCGAGGACACATGGGATTTTAGTCTAGTGCTTTCGCTACATACGGCTAAATAATCTTCATTGTTATGATAAGTGTTGTGTGGGTGAACCTATGCTAATGTACCGCCCTTCCTAGGACTAAATACATACTTGTGATTATACCCCTTGCAAGCATCCGCAACTACAAGAAAGTAATTAAGAATAAATCTAACCACGACCTTAAACTCCGAGATCCTGCGATCCCTCCTCGCATCGATATACCAACGGGGGTTTAGGTTTATGTCACTCCGGCAACCCCGCAATTAGCAAACGAATACAAGATGCATTCCCCTAGGCCCATAAATGGTGAAGTGTCATGTAGTCGACGTTCACATGACACCACTAGAAGAATAACACCACAACTTAAATATCACACCATTGAATATTACTCAACCATAGTTCACTACTAACATTTAGACTTCACCCATGTCCTCAAGAACTAAACGAACTACTCACAAGACATCATATGGAACATGATCAGAGGTGATATGATGATGAATAACAATCTGAACATGAACTTGGTTCAATGGTTTCACTCAATAGCATCAACAACAAGTATGAATAGATACCGGGAGAGTTTCCCCTATCAAACAATCAAGATCGAACCCAAATTGGTACGGCGGTGACGAGGTGCTGCGGAGGAGATGGCGGTGATGATGGTGGAGATGATGATGATGGTGATGGAGATGATGTCCAGCTCGATGGCGGTGACGATGGCGTCGATTTCCCCCTCCCGGAGGGAATTTCCCGGCGGATTCCCGCCCGCCGGGAGAGCTCTTTTCTCTCGGTGTTCTCCGCCCCGCGAGGCGGCCGTAACTCTTCGTGAGGTACCCCCTGTGGCTTAGGTCTTCGGGACGAAGGGTTTGGCGAAGAAAAGGAGGCGAAAGGGGTCGTGGGCCCCTCACACCACATGGCGGCGCGGCCGGGGCTCGGGCCGCGCCGCCCTAGGGTGTGGGCCCACCCTGGCTCCTCCCGGCTCCTCCTTCGGCTTCCTTCGTCATCTTGAAAAATAGGATTTTTGGTATAATTTCCTTCCACGAGTTGATCTTCCGAAATATTGCGTTCGACGGTGCTTTTTCCAGCGAGAATCCGGCTCCGGCGTTCGATCCTCCAATAATGATGAAACATGCAAAATAGATGAAATAACATAAGTATTGTGTCCCAATATGAAATATATCGATGAATAACAGCAAATTATGATATAAAATAGTGATGCAATTTGGACGTATCAATCCCCGCGTGAATGAGATAACGCTAGGTAACCGTAAGTATGTTGCTCCTAATGATTATTGTGACAATGAATCTGAATACGATGATCTTCCTATGCCCTTTACATACATTAGCGATCATGATTTGAATGAGCACACTACTTTTGATATTACAAATCTCTGGGAAACTAATTCTGAAAATGATGATAATAATTGCCATAGTGTCAATACTATCCATGCTTCCTCCCATAATGATATAGAAAGCTCTAAGCTTGGGGAAGAGGTGTTTGAAAATCCTTTAGCTACTGGTCATTATGTTCTTGATACATCTCCTTCTAATAACAATGATGGTGTGGACACAGATAAACCGACTGTGAAAGATAACTATTCTATTTCCTATGACGACACTGTGCCCCCGATCTCTGATGATTATTATAAAGAATGCTATGATATAGGTTCTAACTATCCTTATGAAACTTGTCATAGTCAAGATTGGATTACTAAAAACAATTCCCTTAATATGCAGTTTGTTTACCATGTTCAAATTCTTGATAATAATCTTACTCCAATTACTATTAATGAGAATAACTCTTCTTATGCCAAATTTAATGATACTTCTATGCATATGAACCATGATAAGAATGTTTTAAGTGATGGGTATATTGTGGATTACATCAATGATGCTACTGAAAGTTATTATGAGAGAGGGAAATATGGTTATATGCATTTCAATAATATTAAGTTTCCCCTCTTTATGTTGAGAATCTTGAAGTTACTCGTGTTTTATCCTCTTATGCTTGTCACTTTGTTCTTCATGAATTCATTTGTGTACAAGAATCCTCTTCATAGGAAGCATGTTAGACTTAAATGTTTTTTGAATTTGCCTCTTGATGCTCTCTTTTGCTTCACATATTATTTCTTGCGAGTGCATCATTAAAACTGCTGAGCCCATCTTAATGGCTAAAAAGAAAGAACTTCTTGGGAGATGACCCATGTGTTATTTTGCTAAAGTACTTTGTTTTATATTTGTGTCTTGGAAGTTGTTTACTACTGTAGCAACCTCTCCTTATCTTAGTTTTATGTTTTGTTGTGCCAAGTAAAGTCTTTGATAGTAAAGTAAATACTAGATTTGGATTACTGCGCAGTTCCAGATTTCTTTGTTGTCACGAATCTGGGTCTAATTCTCTGTAGGTAACTTAGAAAATTATGCCAATTTACGTGAGTGATCCTCAGATATGTACGCAACTTTCATTCAATTTGGGCATTTTCATTTGAGCAAGTCTGGTGCCCTTTTAAAATTCGTCTTTACGGACTGTTCTGTTTTGACAGATTCTGCCTTTTATTTCGCATTGCTTCTTTCGTTGTGTTGGGTGGATTTCTTTGTTCCATTACCTTCCAGTAGCTTTGAGCAATGTCCAGAAGTGTTAAGAATGATTGTGTCACCTCTGAACATGTGAGTTTTTGATTATGCACTAACCCTCTAATGAGTTTGTTTCGAGTTTGGTGTGGAGGAAGTTTTCAAGGGTCAAGAGAGGAGGATGATATACTATGATCAAGGAGAGTGAAAGCTCTAAGCTTGGGGATGCCCGGTTGTTCACCCCTGCATATTCTAAGAAGACTCAAGCGTCTAAGCTTGGGGATGCCCAAGGCATCCCCTTCTTCATCGACAAATTATCGGGTTCCTTCTCTTGAAACTATATTTTTATTCGGCCACATCTTATGTACTTTACTTGGAGCGTCCGTGTGCTTTTGTTTTTGTTTTTGTTTGAATAAATGCTTGTGTGGGAGAGAGACACGCTCCGCTGGTTCATATGAACACATGTGTTCTTCGCTTTATCTTTTAGTGTTCATGGCGAAGGTTAAAACTGCTTCGTTCATTTTTATATGGTTGGAATTGGAAAATGCTACATGTAGTAATTCTAGAATGTCTTGAATAATTTGATACTTGGCAATTGTTGTGCTCATGTTTAAGCTCTTGCATCATATACTTTGCACCCATTAATGAAGAAATACTTAGAGCTTGCTAATTTGGTTTGCATATTTGGTTTCTCTAGAGTCTAGATAACATCTAGTATTGAGTTTTGAACAACAAGGAAGACGGTATGGAGTCTTATAATGTTTACAATATGTCTTTTATGTGAGTTTTGCTGTACCGTTCATCCTTGTGTTTGTTTCAAATAACCTTGCTAGCCTAAACCTTGTATCGAGAGGGAATACTTCTCATGCATCCAAAATACTTGAGCCAACCACTATGCCATTTGTGTCCACCATACCTACCTACTACATGGTATTTATCCGCCATTCCAAAGTAAATTGCTTGAGTGCTACCTTTAAAATTCCATCATTCACCTTTGCAATATATAGCTCATGGGACAAATAGCTTGAAAAACTATTGTGGTATTGAATATGTACTTATGCACTTTATCTCTTATTAAGTTGCTTGTTGTGCGATAACCATGCTTACGGGGACGCCATCAACTATTCTTTGTTGAATATCATGTGAGTTGCTATGCATGTCCGTCTTGTCTGAAGCAAGAGAGATCTACCACCTTCATGGTTGGAGCATGCATATTGTTAGAGAAGAACTTTGGGCCACTAACTAAAGCCATGATTCATGGTGGAAGTTTCAGTTTGGACATATATCCTCAATCTCATATGAGAATAATAATTGTTGCCACATGCTTATGCATTAAAGAGGAGTCCATTATCTGTTGTCCATGTTGTCCCGGTATGGATGTCTAAGTTGAGAATAATCAAAAGCGAGAAATCCAAAATGCGAGCTTTCTCCTTAGACCTTTGTACGAGCGGCATGGAGGTACCCCATTGTGACACTTGGTCAAAACATGTGCATTGCAAAGATCCGGTAGTCCAAGTTAATTAGGACAAGGTGCGGGCACTATTAGTATACTATGCATGAGACTTGCAACTTGTAAGATATAATGTACATAACTCATATGCTTTATTACTACCGTTGACAAAATTGTTTCATGTTTTCAAAATAAAAGCTCTAGCACAAATATAGCAATCGATGCTTTCCTCTTTGAAGGACCATTCTCTTTACTTTTATGTTGAGTCAGTTCACCTATCTCTCTCCACCTCAAGAAGCAAACACTTGTGTGAACTGTGCATTGATTCCTACATACTTGCATATTGTACTTGTTATATTACTCTATGTTGACAATTATCCATGAGATATACATGTTACAAGTTGAAAGCAACCGCTGAAACTTAATCTTATTTTGTGTTGCTTCAATGCCTTTACTTTGATTTATTGCTTTATGAGTTAACTCTTATGCAAGACTTATTAATACTTGTCTTGAAGTACTATTCATGAAAAGTCTCTGCTTTATGATTCACTTGTTTACTCATGTCATTACCATTGTTTTGATCGCTGCATCCACTACATATGTTTACAAATAGTATGATCAAGGTTATGATGGCATATCACTTCAGAAATTATCTTTGTTATCGTTTTACCCTGCTCGGGACGAGCGGAACTAAGCTTGGGGATGCTTGATACGTCTCCGACGTATCGATAATTTCTTATGTTCTATGCCATATTATTGATGATACCTACATGTTCTATGCACACTTTATGTCATATTCGTGCATTTTCTGGAACTAACCTATTAACAAGATGCCGAAGTGCCGATTCTGTTTTCTGCTGTTTTTGGTTTCGAAATCCTAGTAACGAAATATTCTCGGAATCGGACGAAATCAAGACCCAGGTTCCTATTTTCACCGGAAGCATCCAGAACACCCGGAAGGACCGGAGGGGGCACCGGGCCCCCGGACCATAGGCCGGCGCGGCCCGGGCCCCGGCCGCGCCGCCATATGGTGTGGCCACCCCTTCGACCCTCCTGCGCCGCCTCTTCGCCTATATAAAACCTCCGTCGCGAAAACCCTGAGGCGAAAAACCACGATACGGAAAACCTTCCAGAGCCGCCGCCATCGCGAAGCCAAGATCTGGGGGACAGGAGTCTCTGTTCCGGCACCCTGCCGGAGCGGGGAAGTGCCCCGGAAGGCTTCTCCATCGACACCGCTGCCATCTCCACCGCCATCTTCATCACCGCTGCTGCTCCCATGAGGAGGGAGTAGTTCTCCATCGAGGCTCGGGGCTGTACCGGTAGCTATGTGGTTCATCTCTCTCCTATGTGCTTCAATACAATAATCTCATGAGATGCCTTACATGATTGAGATTCATATGATGATGCTTGTAATCTAGATGTCATTATGCTAGTCAAGTGAGTTTTACTTATGTGATCTCCGGAGACTCCTTGTCCCACGTGTGTAAAGGTGATAGTGTGTGCACCGTGTGGGTCTCTTAGGCTATATTTCACAGAATACTTATTCACCGTTGAATGGCATAGTGAGGTGCTTATTTATATCTCTTTATGATTGCAATGTGTTTGTATCACAATTTATCTATGTGCTACTCTAGCAATGTTATTAAAGTAGTTTTATTCCTCCTGCATGTGTGCAAAGGTGACAGTGTGTGCACCGTGTTAGTACTTGGTTTATGCTATGATCATGATCTCTTGTAGATTGCGAAGTTAACTATTGCTATGATAATATTGATGTGATCTATTCCTCCTACATATGCATGAAGGTGACGAGTGTGCATGCTATGCTAGTACTTGGTTTAGTCTTTTGATCTATCTTACACTAAAGGTTACTAAAATATGAGCATTATTGTGGAGCTTGTTAACTCCGGCATTGAGGGTTCGTGTAATCCTATGCAATGTGTTCATCATCCAACAAAAGTGTAGAGTATGCATTTATCTATTCTGTTATGTGATCAATGTTGAGAGTGTCCACTAGCGAAAGTCTAATCCCTAGGCCTTGTTCCTAAATATCGCTATCGCTGCTTGTTTCTTGTTTCTACTGCGTTACTACTGCTGCGTTACTACTGCTTGTTTACTCGTCCCGGGCAAAGCACTTTTCCGGTGCCGTTGCCGTTGCTACTGCTTATTCATACCACCTGTATTTCACTATCTCTTCGCCGAACTAGTGCACCTCTTAGGTGTGTTGGGGACACAAGAGACTTCTTGCTTTGTGGTTGCGAGGGTTGCATGAGAGGGATATCTTTGACCTCTTCCTCCTTGAGATCGATAAACCTTGGGTGATCCACTTAAGGGAAACTTGCTGCTGTTCTACAAACCTCTGCTCTTGGAGGCCCAACACTGTCTACAAGAATAGAAGCTCCCGTAGACATCAATATGTCGGAGACGTATCATACGCACGCCACCGTCTTCATCCTCAACACGGTCTTCGTCTCTCTTCGACACCGTCTTCGTCATTGTACTCCATCTTCTCCATCTTGAAACCTTGAGACCAACACATGGCTATGGACCTAAGATAGATTCTCAATGCAACCGTTAGTCCATAGGGATTGTCATCAATTACCAAAACCACACATGGGGGCTCCATGTTCTTTCAGCGATGTAGATGCCTCCGGCGATGATTTACCCCCCGGCAGGGTGCCGGGAAGAGCTTCAGAACCCCCGAGATGGGTTCTACGATGGCGGTTGCGATGGAACTTTTCGTGGATGGAGGCTCGGATCTCCAGGGTTTTCCCGAGAAGATGTATAAATAGGCGGAGGATTCAGGTCGGTAGGGCGCCTGGTGGCCCCACACCAACCCTAGGCGTGGGCCAGGCCCAGGCCGCGTCTAGGGGAGGTTTGGGCGCCCTGGTGCGCCTCTTCGTCCCCCGTCCAGACTTCGTCTTCGTTTCGGTAAAATATTGACTTCGGCTTTTATTTCGTCCAATTCCAAGAATATTTCCTGTACAACTTTCTGAAATATACAAAAAGAGCATAAAACAGAGAACTGTCACTGTCACTGTGGCATCTTGTTAATAGGTTTGTGCCAGAAATCATGTAAAAGTGCAACGAAGTGTAAAAAAAACACATATGAATCGGTGTAAAACAAGCATGGAGCATCAAAAATTGTAGATACGTTTGAGACGTATCAGCCCCCTCCTTTCCCACGCAAAAAAGTGTTAGGCGACTAGTAGAATGGCATGATTAACAAGTTTCAAGTAATTTTGAATATAACCAATATGACCAATTGATAGATGAGTTAACTTGGCTTCATGAAAAAAATATTTTCATGTAAATGAGTTAACTTGGCTTTCCTATCCTTGAATCCATAGGAAACTTTTTATTATTATAGTATAATAATCATCCTAGTTATTACACCAACACGTCTGTAACTTACGTGTGTTTCCCATGTGTGAGGTCCCACATTTCAGTCAGCACAAGTCACGTGTGGTAGGTACGCAAACTTCCAGTCATCTTCTTTGTCAAGAGAAGGCGCATCAAGACTCTGTCTCTCTCCAATTATCCACCTCTGCTGGCTGCCGGTTTTCGCAGGGCGTTTCCAGCTCAGCTCAGAGGGTAGTGTGCAGGCTCTGTAGCCATGGCGATTTGGTCGCACCAAGTGGTTCGTCCCCGGCTGCGATGAGGATCAATCTGGGCGATGGCTGCTAAGGACCCGATCGCATTTCTCGCTTTCAGTCTAGGATCCTCCATTTAAAAGTTAGGGATTTAGAAGCAATTTGCTGTTTATTTTGTGTCCTGTTGTAAACCATGCTCTGATGCGTATTGGATGTCTGAGTCATTCAGGATCCTTTGGTTGTCCCTCTCTCAAAAAAAATCTCTCTCATTCTCGGCCTCACTCGCTCGAATCACTCGCTCGCACCTCCTGCGCACTGACAAACCCTGCACAATAGTCAACATCACTCGAAAAAGCGGAGACACCATAAATAACAGAGGTCCCGTGACTGCTCTCCCTTCATCTCCTTCCGTGTGATCCCTCTTCCTCTGAGTTTCACTAGACGGGCAAAAACACATGTGTTGCATAGTAATAATAAAAAATTAAAAAATCGACCAACGAATCTATGATTAAATAGGTTAAACTAGGGTTTTGCCCAGTATTAGGGGCTTCTCTACCATATTTCTTTCAAAAAAAAGTTCCAAAAAATCTAACTACGGGGTTCGATTTTGGCCTACTAATATAAAATTAAATAAGTTGAACTAATATTCCTCTAGAAAAACATTTTGGTATGCATTAGTTGGTACTTTGCATAGATAGAGTGCTTACTCCCCCCGTTAGGGATTATATTGCCAGCACACATCCCTAGATCATCAATTTGATTACAACATAATATGAACTAGAAGGATACCCCGCGCGTTGCAGTGGGAATATTCTAAGAAATTATATTGTCTAAATGAAATGGTATAATACATATGTAATATGAATTGTCTTTAGAAGTATGCAATATTCAATTGGCCAAAATAGTTGAGATGCTAAATTTAATTCACATTATTTTTTATATTTGATTGCTATAAATTAGCTATGTGGACATTTTAATCAAAAAATGGTGACATAGATAGCTTGCATGCAAGGATACATCAATAATGAATGTTACTGGGGATGACATGGATATTTGATTGGCTAATGGAATAGATGATATAAATGGTTTGCATGTAGAGATAGACTAACATTAATTGCAGTTAGTGGGGTTTTGCTTTATAAGAAGTATAGATTTTACGGCACAAAAAATATATATATCATTACAAACTAGACCAGCCATTTGAACTTTTTAACTATATATTTTGGGTAATATATATCATGTATTATGTTGCTCTATTTTACAACATAGGTATACATGCCTGCCTTTTAATATCCTTAATGGATGTATAGTACATCACAAATTTATGACTTCGTGCTTTGCTTTGCAATTTTACGATTTTTTTCGAACCACCTTCGGCTTGATTCCAAATTTAGTTCAAACTATCGGTGCCTACTATGTGTTCTACTAGGATGCAGCGCGCGCACATGTTTGTCCATTTCTTTGGGCTTCCACACATCTTTGGGGCATGTCCACATATTTACCTTGTTCTTTTTTGATTTGTAACTGATGTACACTTCCTCCCAATTAAATTTGAAATAAAACTGATTTAGCCCAAAAATAATTCATCAGTATATGGTTGCACACAAAGATAATTCATGGATTGTTGGAAATTGCCATCGTAGCTACCATGTCTCATATGCAAACCTGTGAAAATTGGATTGGTGGTAGTGTGCACACTTCATGCGATAGCCACTTCATAGAAAACACCCATTTAATTTAATTTTGCTCATTTAGGCAATAATCAAAGAAAAAAAGCACATTTATGAGTGGCAAGCAAAAAAAATAGTTTGCAAACTTGATGGCAATGAAAATTTGTGCATATATATGTGGAAAAAATAGGGTCACGATTCAAAAGTTTGCCTCTTGGTTCTTGCATTAACCAGGCGCATATATGCACGTGGGAAATTGAAGAAGCAAGGCAAACTCCAACATATGAATGGTGAGAGAACCTTTTAAAATTTCTTCTAACAAAGGTCATGGTTGGTATTTTACCTAGGTAGTATTATACATCACAAATGTGAAATGAAAAGATGTGCATCTCTATGAACCCTAAACTCTAAACCCCCTAACCCTAACCCTAAACCATAAACATATATATCACTACCAAAAAATAAGTCATGATTCAAAGCTAGTTTTGCCATTGTTTTCTTGTACGTAGAAATGCAATGCTCCCACACTTTTGGGAAGCGAGTCGAACATACTCCAAGACATGGTGCCAAAAACTATGCGGGATTCTTCTAAAAGAATAGAAGTGTATATATTCCATGTTTATTTGGTATTGTTCATAGAGATAGTATGTAGCCCACAAATGATATATATGACTATCCATGCTTTGTTTCATCCTTTTTCTATCCCACAATAACTTAGGCTTGCTTTGAAATTTAGACCAATCAATCTCATGACGCTCGCCCTTGTTTTGTGCTAGTTGGATGCGACACGTGTGTTTGGTTGTTATATATTGTACCATGGCTCCAGACATTCGGGTCACACACCCCTGTATTGTTTCAATTATTTGTTTCAAATGTAATTCATCTACCCACTGTTCAAATTTGCATTTAAGCGGATTTAGCCCCAAAAAATTGTATATGGATGCACATTGAGGATGAAACCTTGGAAATGGCCATCCTGTCATGTTTCCCCACAAATGAAAATTGGATTGGTGGCAAACAAGTAAAAGCACATTTTGTGCTATAACCCAAAATGCACATATTTTGCAAAGTTTTCGTGCATGCATGAAAAATTACAAATATATACATAAAATGGGGCCATGATACAAAAGTTTAACATGGTTCATGTGCAGTACCAAGCTCACGTGTGGGAAGAAGTTAAGCTCGACGAAATCAAACACGTTGCCAAACTATTTGAAGGGCTCTTTTATAAAACACTGGTATGGCATATCTGTAATTTTCCCTCGAATTGTAGAAAATGATGAACAATCCATGATTTTCGATTGCCTTTTTTGAACCACCTTTGGCTTGATTTTAAATTTAGGTCAAAATCATGGGAGGAGGGGATGACTGTGTTTCTTTTGGATGCATGAGTCTTTGCAAGTTTTTTGGGGTCCCACAAATTGAGGGTAGCATCATGCCCCCACTTCCTTTCCTGCGTGAAAAAGTGTTAGGCGAGTAGTAGAATGGCATGGCCAACAAGTTTCAAGTAAATTTTGAATATAACCAAAATGTACCAATTGATAGATGAGTTAACTTGGCGTCATGGAATAAAATATTGTCATGTAAATGATTTAACTTGGCTTTCCTACCCTTGAATCCATAGGAAACTTTGTATTAATACAATACAATTATCACCCCAGTTATTACACAAACATGTCTATCACTTACGTGTAGTTCCCATACGGGCCCGAGTGATGCATGTCAGGTACATGTGTGCAGACAGTGGTTGTCTCCCCTTACAAATATGGGTTCCAGTGATGTAGGCCTTAGGCTGTTGTGCGGGCAGAAAGAAAAGTACATGAATAGAAGCATGCAGAGTGTGGGTCCGGTGTGTCCATCTGCCCGAAGCCCAGTTCTTGTGACGACCCCCTGCCGAATCCGCAATTCGGGCCGCCCACCTCCCGCGACGCTCATTTCTGCACAATCATTGACGTTTAGAGCTCGCCCGTCACAATTTTTTGGGGCCGAGAGGCCCAAAACGCCACCTGTGACACGAAAACTTGGTACAGTCACAAAAAACACATACGCTGACAGATTTCTCAAACATCAGCCCCATACCGTCATTTAACCCCAGTTGTTTGTAGTGTGCCTCAGAGGCTTCATCAGAGGCGATATGGATGAAGTGTTTCATTACTGAGCTTTATGTGGTTCCTAGTGTGTTGGACCCGATGACCATCTATTGTGACAACACGGGTGTCATATCCAATGCATAGGAGCCAAGGTCACACAAGAAGTTGAAGCATATCAAGCTACGTTTTCATTCTATTCGCGAATATGTCGAAGACGACGACATAAAGATTTACAAAGTACACACAGATCTAAATATGGCAGATCCGTTGAGTAAACATGTCCCTAGAGCGAAACATGACCTACACCAGAACGCCATGGGTGTTAGGTACATTACCATGAAATCTAGATTATTGACTCTAGTGCAAGTGGGAGACTATTGGAGATATGCCCAAGAGGCAATAATAAAGTGGTTGTTATTATATCTTTGTGTTTATGATAATGTTTGCATCCCATGCTACAAGCATGGGATTAAACGGAAACATTAATACTTGTGTGTTTTGTAAACATAAAAGAATGGGATTTCTATTTTCGTGCCCCTGGTTCGTTAGTTGTACTCAGTTTTCCCCAGCCCCTTAGTTTTTCCTCAGTTTTCCCCTCCCT
>NC_061510.1:55768213-55814522 GCF_022539505.1 Lolium rigidum | reverse complement strand
CGCCTACCTCTCTGGGTGTTTTGGCGTATGAGTCACAAAGTTCTTTTGCCAAGCAAGCACTTTCTTGAACTTAGAAATAACTCGAAATTTTTCACAAAAAACCGGTATAACCGGGGTTAGTTAAACTTTTTCCGGATTGTTTGCTCCCACTCCCTCTTTTCGTGTTTCACATGCTTAGTTCCTTCCGGTTTATCTTGCTTGCCATGAAGCCGGGTTGCAGACAGCAACAAAGTCGAAGACTCCGGTAGGTTTAGCACGTTACTAAACCGGAAATAAAAAACGTCCAACAAGCAACCGGTAAGCTGAAAAAATAAACGCATTACCTGCAATTTTGGTAGAGATAGTCACCGAGATTCATTCGAGGTGCCGGCATCTTTCATTCATAGCATATAAGGTACAAAAAGGAACTCCTTACAGCACATCTTCAGGAATAGAAAGGACGCAGTAAGGCTATGTTCCATGGACGCTTAGTTTCCTCTCCTGACATGTCCGCCTTTCCCTTCTTTGATTCATGTGCATCGATCAAGTAGTATGCATCATTGTGTAGAGCCTTGCTCACAATGAAAGGTCCTTCCCATGGAGGTGAGAGTTTGTGGCGCCCCTCAGTGCGCTGCACTAGGCATAGTACCAGGTCCCCTTCCCGGAACACTCTCGGTTTAACCTTCCGGCTATGATAGCGTCTGAGGTTCTGCTGGTATATGGCTGTTCTTGCCAAAGCCAGCTCCCTTGCTTCTTCTAGCAAGTCCACATCATTTTCTCGGGCCTCTTTTACCTCTTCTTTGGTATAGAGTTGAACCCTTGGTGAATCATGTATGATATCGGTTGGTATCACGGCTTCCGCCCCATAAACCATGAAGAATGGAGTATATCCGGTAGACCGGTTCGGTGTTGTTCTTATGCTCCACAGTACTGACGGTAGCTCATCGAGCCAACATCCCGGTGTCTTTTCAAGCGGTTCAATGAGACTTGGTTTGATACCGAAAAGCACCAAATCATTGGTTCTTTCCACTTGGCCATTGCCTTGCGGGTGTGCGACTGAGCACAAATCCAGCTGGATGTTGTTATCCTCACAAAATCTTTTGAACTCTCCTTGAGCAAAGTTTGTTCCATTGTCAGTGATAATGCTATGCGGGTAGCCGTACCGCAAGATAACATCTTTCAAGAACTTCACCGCCGTATGCCCATCACATTTTGCAATAGGCTTCACTTCAAGCCACTTAGTGAACTTATCCACCATCACTAGGATGTGGGTCATGCTGCTCCTTGCAGTTTTAAATGAGCCAACCATGTCAAGGCACCAAACATCAAACGGCCAAGTTAATGGTATAGTTTTTAGGCCGGATGCTGGGGTATGGTTTTGCTTGGCGTACCTCTGGCACCCGTTGCATTTTCGCACCAAATCCTCAGCGTTTTCCAGTGCCGTGGGCCAGTAGAACCCATGGCGGAACACTTTTTCCACCAGCGCCCTTGATGAGGCATGGTGCCCACACTCTCCTTGGTGAATCTCCACCAGAATTTCTTTTCTCTCTTCCGGTTCCACACATCTTTGGAGGACACCGGTAACACTTCTCTTGTACACCTCTCCATTGTTGATGGTGTAGGCCTTGGATCTCCTTTGGATTCTTTTTGACTCATTTTCGTCAACTGGCAGGGTGCCGTTGATCAGGAATTCCTTAATAGGTTCAACCCAAGTTGGTGCTTCCCGAACCAGAAATACCGGTACGTCTATCTCCACATTGTCCACCAGCATAGCCTCTTCCGGCTTAGATCCTGCAGTCCCCGGGTTTACCGGAACAGTCCCCGGGTTTCCTTCGTCGATGTCCATTGGAACAACGTGTGACTCCGGTACAAAGATTGACTCCGATTCCGGACTTGGTTTAATCGATGGCACCCTTAAGTGAGCCAAAGCCACTCCGGGAGGAATTTCTTGCCTGGAGGAGCCCAGTTTAGAAAGTGTATCCGCGGCTTCATTTTCCGCCCGCGGCACATGATGAAACTCACACCCTTCGAAGAATCCGGCAATCTTTTGCACGTGGAACCGGTATGAGGCCATGTTGGCATCTTTTGCGTCCCAATCTCCGGAACATTGCTGCACCACGAGATCCGAATCACCATAGCAAATGATCCGGTGTGCACCGATTTCTTTTGCAACCTTGAGCCCATGGATCAGAGCGTCGTATTCAGCGACATTGTTTGATGCCCTGAAGTGTACTTGTAGAACATACCGGAGATGATCTCCCTTTGGTGAAGTAAGAACCACACCGGCACCTAGACCCTCTTTGAGTTTGGATCCGTCAAAGTGCATCTTCCAGTATTCTATCTTTTGTTCCGGCGGTTTGTATTGCATTTCCGCCCAATCAACCAAGAAATCAGCTAAAGCTTGTGATTTTATGGCATTTCTTCTCTCGTATACCGGTACGTACGGTGATATCTGAATTGCCCATTTGGCGATCCTGCCACTGGCATCTTTGTTGCACATGATATCTGAAATGGGCGCCTCACTCGCCACTTTCATCGGATGCTCTTCAAAGTAGTTCTTGAGCTTTGTGGCGGCCATGAACACACCATAGGTAATTTTCTGGAAGTGAGGGTAGTTTTGCTTTGAGAGGGAGAGCACCTCGCTCAGGTAGTATACCGGCCTTTGCACGGTTTTTCCTTCCTCTTCTCTTTCCACCACAACTACAACACTCACGACCCGGTTTGTTGCTGCTATGTACAACAGCATGGGCTCTCTTTCTAGCGGCGAAGCCAATACTAGCGCAGTTGCCAACATTGTTTTTAGCTCTTTGAATGCTGCGTCTGCCTGAGGTGTCCAGACAAAAGTATCGGATTTTTCATCAAAGCATAGAGTGGCAGGGACTTTTCTCCCAACCTGCTTATGAACCGCCTTAGCGATGCCAAGCTTCCGGTAAAATTTTGCACATCTTGGAGATCTTGCGGTATAGTCATTCTTTCGATGGCCCGGATTTTTACCGGATTAACCTCAATCCCCCGGCTCGATACGAGAAAGCCAAGCAATTTGCCGGCAGGGACACCGAAGGTGCACTTTGCCGGATTGAGTTTCATCCGGAACCTCCTCAAGTTATCAAACATTTGCCTCAGATCATCGATCAAGGTTTATTTACCTTAGTTTTTATCACGACATCGTCCACATAGACTTGCACATTTTTTCCAATTTGATCAAACAGACACTTTTGCATACAGCGCTGGTACGTTGCACCAGCGTTGCGTAAACCGAAAGGCATAGTAACATAGCAATAAGCCCCGTGCGGGGTAATGAACGCAGTTTTTATTTGATCTTCCTTTTTCAGGGGAATCTGGTGGAAACCGGAATAAGCATCCAGAAAAGACAACAGCTCACAGCCAGCAGTAGAATCAATCACTTGATCGATCCTGGGTAAAGGGAAAGGATCTTTCGGGCAAGCTTTGTTTAGGTTGGTTTAGTCGATGCACACGCGCCACACCTTTGGAGCTTTGGGTTCCTCCTCTTTTTTCTTCTCGACCAGCACCGGATTGGCTAGCCACTCAGTATGCAGTACTTCTACGATGAAACCGGCAACCAGCAATTTTGTCACTTCTTCTCCAATGATTTTCCTCCTGTCTTCAGCGAACCAGCGTAAGGGCTGTCTTACCGGCTTCGCATCCTTCCGGACATTTAAAGAGTGCTCAGCCAACTCCCTCGGAACACCTACCAAGTCATCAGTAGACCAGGCAAAGATACTCCGATTCTCACGGTGGAAGTTGACGAGCGCGCTTTCCTATGCCTCACTTAGGCCAGCACCGATACGAACGGTACGCTCAGGGTAAGCCGGATCCAGCACAATGTCTTTTGTCTCCTTGGTTGGCTTGAATGCCGGTGTTCCCAAGTTGTCACTCATTGCCGCTAAGCTCAACTGTGAGGACTGAGCCAGCGCAACCGCAGTTTGCATCCTCCTTTTTTCCTCTGCAATTACCAGCGATTCTGCCAGATTTGATCCAGCGGAAGCGGTTTTCAGTGAGACTTTGTAGTTTCCCACCACAGTTAAGGGTCCACGAGGTGCCGGCATCTTCATCTTGAGATACGTCGTATGAGTTGAGGCCATGAACGCTGCCAATGCCGGTCTCCCCAGCAGTGCATGATAAGGACTGTCTAGATCCACCACCTCGAACAGAATGTTTTCCACCCGGCAATTGTCGCGTCCTCCGACTGACACATCCACCCGGACTTTTCCCATGGGCGAGCAGGATAGTCCCGGAACGATTCCGTGGAAAGTGGTGTGAGTTGGTTGTAACATGTTCTCTGTTATCCCCAGCGTACGCATAGTGTGCCGATACATAATGTTTATGCTGCTCCCATTGTCTATCAGCACCTTGCTGAACCGGACTCGAGTCGTTGGCCCATGCATGATAGGGTCCACAACAAGAGTGTAGCCACCCGGGTTTGGCATTATCTTTGGGTGATCTTTGAACGACCATGCAATCTCCTGATCTGACCACAACATGTATTTTGGTACTGCCGGCATCACTGCGTTCACTTCCATGGAACGACGATGCACGCTTTGCCTGTCTGTTAGCTCAGTCACGAACACAACACAGCACAGGTCCGGATCTTGGTAAATATTCTGGCCCAATGGTGCCGGCGCTGGCGGTTGGCCATTGCCATCTTCCACCTGATGAACTTGCTGGTGTTGCTGCCGGTTCGGCTGAGGCTGTACCGGTAGAGCGTTTGCTCCGGTAAGCGGTGGTGGCGGTGGTAGTTGTTGCCGCAAGAGGTCTTGCGATGGTGGTAGCAACGTTGTACAGCCTTGTGCTTGCGCATCTTTTACCGCACCTTTCAACATCAAGTATTATGTCCAGGAACAATATTTTGTCAAATGGTTTGCCGGTTTCGCCGGATTCGGAGTGTGCCACCGGCATGGTTGTTCCATCGCCGATTCCATGGTGTATCTTGTATGTTCTTGCCAATTCTTTTTCTCTCCCCACGGCTTCTTTTCAACCCATTATTTTTTAGGACCCGCCCATGGCTGCGATCCGGTTTTTTGCCTCTGGCTTCCGCTGGCGCCGGAATTATCTTGCACCGCGGCCACTTGCTGCCCGTACCTTCTATTAGGAAAATCTTCCCTTCTTTTGTTGTGCCGGTTATCCCGGTACTGCTCTTGGCGCTGCTGAGGTTGGTTTGTTTGTTCCGGTCAGCTTGTACTGCCGGTTGCATTGGGTCTCCCAATGCGTAGTTATCTGCCACACGTATCATCTCTGCCAAAGTTGTTGGCATGTTTCTCTGTAGCTTTTGCCACAACGGTGAACCTCTTCTGCACCCATTGCAAAACCAAGCAATGGACTGTGCCTCGATTACTCCTTCACAAGAGTTTCTTATGGAGTTCCACCGGGTCAGATAATCCCGATCTGTTTCATTTGGGCGCTGCACACATAAGGCAAGCTGTTGCGGCCTGTTTGGCCTCCGGTAGGTGCTGCTGAAGTTGCTCACGAAAGCTTCCTCAAAGTCCAGCCAGCCATTGATGCTTCCTGCCGGTAAGTTGTTAAGCCAGATGCGTGCCGATCCTACCAGGAAAGATGGTACGATTCTCACGGCCCAGCGCCTGTTTCCTCCACTAGTGACGGTTCCTCCGCCGCTAGCGACATACACTGCAGTCACGTAGTCCGCAAGCCAGTCTTCCGGCTTAGTGGTGCCATCATATGTTTTTGTATCGCGGGGTAACATGAAGTTGCGAGCCGGTGGTTCCTCTTTCATGATCCGTGGGCCAAAGCATTTTGGGCCAGGAGGACCTTCTGCCTCGATCATCTCAGACAAGTATACTCTGTCCAGCTTGTGCCTCGCATCCCGGCCTGGCAGGCATCTTTCTCCTAATCGTTCCCCCAGAGGGTTCCGGTAGGCTGCAATTCTTTCTGTTCCTGAATCAGCTTCATCGTAACGTTCCGGTACCGCGGCTCTTGCCTGCCGGTACCTTGGTAGAGGCATTCCCTCTTCAACATAAGCAGCTCTTGGTGCGCGATAGTTTTGCCCGCTTTCTTCTCTACCAGCATAATCATTTCCGGCGTAGCCCTTTCCGGCATAACCGCGACCTGCCCCTTGGCTTTTTCTACCGGTCTCATGTCGCCCGGCTTGTTG
This sequence comes from Lolium rigidum, assembly GCF_022539505.1. Taxonomy (NCBI): domain Eukaryota; kingdom Viridiplantae; phylum Streptophyta; class Magnoliopsida; order Poales; family Poaceae; genus Lolium; species Lolium rigidum. The sequence goes on along the minus strand of NC_061510.1, from coordinate 55,808,416 downwards.
TTTCCCGGCAAGTACCGGATCGTACACAGTCATTTGCTGCGCATTCACTTCTTTTTCTTTTCTCTTGTCCGGATGGGGGGACGACGCTTGCCCATGGGACTTACTTCCGGCATTCTTTGTAGAACGCACAGACTTTGAAGCCGCAGCTTTGTTTACCTTAGCAAGCTGCTCAGCATTTTGTTCCTGAATCATGTCAAGCAACTCCCTAACACGATCCTGCTGTTTTGCTAAAGCATCTCCGGTAAGCGATTCACACAGCTCTACTGCAGCCCTAGCAGCTTTTATGGTTTTATCCGGGCTACTGTACTTAGGTTTCTCTATGATGCTCAAAGATGCAGAGGTACTTTTTCCGGCAAGAATCTCCCTACGCAAATCCTGATCTAGATTGCGAGCTCTAAGCCGGTTTTCCGGTATCCTGGCAGCCTGAGCGCTAACAGAAGCATAGCCATGGGCAACGTTATACTCACGTAGGGTTAGGTTCAGCTCGCGCTGCGCCCGGATGATGTTCGCGCCTGCGGAGAGCAGCTTCTGTTGTTATGCCTCTAGCTCCGCCTGAGCCGCTGCCGGATCGACGTTCTGCGCGATGGGCGTCGCCAGCACGTTCATGGCTGCTTGGAGAGGAGTTTACGGTGGTGTTGTAGATGCACCCGCAACCTCCTGGTTGCGCTCGGTCGGCGGCTTGGCCGTGCGCGTGGACTTCGTCTGTCCTGCGCCTTCCGCCGCAGCTCCCTTGCCGGCGTCAGCCGCGCCAACCACCAGCACTTCGACGCTGCCGGCGGCGTGGCCGCTGCGAAGCGCGGACCTTGGCGGGTCCGGAGCCACCAGCACCGGCGAGAGGCACTGGCGCTCGGGGACGGTGCCGTAGTAGACGCGGAAGCTCCCGAACTCGATGATGCGGCCGTTCTTGGGGAACTTACCTCCGTTGGCGAAGCAGCCCGTGTTGTCGTTGATGAAGTCCATGGCGAGGACGCGGTCGACAAGCGCGGTGACGACACGCTCGCCGGCGATGGTGAGGAGGCCCGCCCGAATATGAACTCCAGCAAGCGCAGCTGCTGGCCCCACGGTGGGCGCCAACTGTCGTCGTGGTGAACAGACAGATGCCATAGGATGGCTTAAGTTGGGGCCGAATGTGCGCTAGAGGATTCGGGTGAGGGTTTTGGTAAGGATGGGATGGATTCCGGATGCTTTCCTGATGATCTTGGCCTTGGCCAGAGGTAGAAGAAGAAGAACACAAGAACTATCTCAGCTAGGAATCTCTCTATTCCATAGAATTAGGTTACAAGCTCTCAGATACAAGGTAGGACGTCCAACATATCTCGTGTCCGCGATAGGGTGTGCCCCCTCTCCTTATATAGGGGAGATGGTGGCTTACAGAGGAACAAACCCTAGGAAACCCTAATGGCATCTTTGACTAGACAAACTACTTTACAAAGCCTCTTTGGCCCGGATGACACCGGTATGTCTTTAATCAGGAGCGGTGACATGCTCCGGTACCTTTTACGTCATCATCTGCTTTGGCCCCAGAGCTTCGATTAAACCTGAAGTGCTTCGCTCATCTTTGTCCTCTAGCTCCTTAGAGAATCTTTGACCAGTCTTGCCGACGTGGTACAATGTAGTCTGTACCGGTAATCCGGTACCTTCTTAGCTCATTCCGGTATACCCCTTCTGGGATACCGGTATAGATTCACTTAGCCAAAAGCTTAGCTTTACAGCCCGGAATAACCTTTAAGCCGGTATCTTGATAGCTCAAACCATCTGGTTTGGCATGCCTTTGGCATACCGGGGGTCATCCCCCCAACAATCCTCCTATCTTACTTCAGAAAACCTCCAAGTCTTTTAATTTTATTTATAATCATCTCGATAATACACCACCCTTGCATTACACCCATCTCAGAATTTCTTGTCTCATGCACCCAAACTCCTCCAATATTGTAGATAAATTTTAACCGCACATGATATAACCAAGAAAGAGTACCAAGGTGCATACAACGCGAATGAAATATGCCCCAAAGCAATAATAATTTTTTATTATTCTATATTTCTGGATTAGTAGGTAAGTTTATATTATATGCTATAATTGTATTAGTCTCTAAAGTTTGCACCCTTCTCACCATTAGCGCAATGACATGGACAACAAAACGATGACGGATTCGATTATTGTATGTGCGGATACCGGTCAAGGGCTCAGCCGTTTGATCCTTGGATTGTATCGAGCAGGATGCAAGTCTTTGCGGCCGAAAGGGATATGCCTAGCTGCTGGGATCGCCATGTTCAAAACTTCATGGAGCCTCTTCCGCTATAACTTGGTGAGTTGATCCGGATCCAAGCTTGTTATTGCACCTATATAGATAGATCTTGGGCTTCCGTGTAAGACGATTTTTTATTTAATTTGTTTTACATGCATCAAACCCTTTAGTGCTATGAGAACATATCTATGTGCAGATGCAATTTTTATCTAGAGCACATGTTGATGCGTGGGTTTTAGATTAGATATACCAGATGTTCCTGTTGCTTCCTATGATATTGCCATCTTGTGATCTTAGCAGCATAGTGGAGATTTTGTTACAAAATTATGACCATCCGTGGTCCATGTATGCTACTTCTGAGTACGTTGGTTGCTTGTCCAACAAATCGCGATGCAGTTTTCTTGTAGAACCCATGCAGTGCGCAGTGATGAACTGATCATATCACCGTGATGAACTGATCATATCACCGCAAATACCAGGTAGGTCGTTTCCGGCCATGCTAGCACTGCCTGCTGCCCTAAACGGCGATGCAATGCATGCATGCATGTGCGTAAGCGTTTTCTTCGCTGCAGCATTGCAATAGCATATGCACAGCAGATTCTGCGTCGTCTATCTATCTGCCTGCATGCATGAACGCCGGAAGGCCCGGAAGCAGGGAGGCCGGGACCCTTCACGTTAACTCCTCATTTGTACGCTAGCTAATCTATCTACCTACTAGCTCGATCTCGCGGACATGATTCCCGGTAAAGAGGCGAGAGCCATGTGGCGCGGACGTATCTACAGTATATATCTGACCAGCGCGACACCGTGCGTGGGTGTCGGGAAGACGACGGTACCAACCACCGGAGATGCTACATGACACTGCAGCTTCGTCCGTGCTCGATCGGGTTGATGATTGATCCATCCTTTTACTTGGAGTTGGAGGAGCGAATTGATCGACGCGAGATCGGGCCCAGCCTCTCGATCGTGAAATTACCTTCGTCCCAACCGGCCGCTCCCCTAATCAGTATGAAATGATTGAGAAGAATAATTGAAGGGACATTGCTTTTCATGGTGGATCTCGCCGTGAAACATCTACGGAGACGATAATCAATGACAAGGCTCGACGCGCGCCAGAGGGCCATCAGGCGGTGGTCGGTGAAGAGATGAGGCGCGGTGTGTAGTGTAGGTAGGGACTGTAGTCTGTAGGAGGAGTAACGAGCTGTACATGTGGGCGCGGCTTCTGAATCCAAATCCATGGACGTGAGCTTTTGTCTCGCTTGCCTCCCCCGTTCCGTCGATGGCCCTTTGGCCTTGGTTTCTTCTGGGTGTCTCGGTTCTGGTCTCGACTCCCATCCACCGGCTCCGCACATAACGATCACGGGCCGCGTAAAGTCACGAGCCAGACGGAACCTAGCCCTGGAATCTTCCTTTTGTTTCGCTTGCTCCACCGATCGACCAGCAGCTACTGCTCCTCTTCATCGTCTCCCAGCTGCGTCGATCTCCTTTTCGGCCTTTTCCCCTGTTCCCGTCGGATCGAGTTGCATGCGTTCGCCGCGGCATCGGATCCATCATCGCTAGCTCCAATCCAATCCATGGAACTCCTTTTGGAATTTGGATTGAAGGTTAAAAGGTAAAACAGGGGATTAATCCATCGTTCCATGTCATCCTAGATGCAGATATTGGACTTGTATCAGAGGCTTCCTCACGACTAATTTTACCCCGGCAACGCCATAACGGCTAACCTAGAGTTCTCCGAAAGTAATCCAAGAAGCAGGGTTTGCAGGCACCGTAAAAACGCGGAGAGCCCACAAATTAATATGTAGAACGTGGGAAGAGCGCACTCAAGTAATCTGTTGCTCATCCGTGCCATCATCGATACTGCAGATCTAGGGCTTGTACCGAACACCAATCAATCAGTAAACGAATGGAAACCCTGAATCTTTGTCGAAAAATTGTAAACCCTGAATGCGTACAAAGAGGCAGAGGCAACGGCTAACTAACCCTGAATGGAAGCAGAGTTCGCAGGCACGGTAAAAACGCGGCGGGCGCACAAATTTGCATTCAAGTCGTCCACGGCGCGCAGCAGGTACGTAACCTGCAATGTTATGAATGATTTATGCTGCCCAAACAAATACGTATGATCGATGCAGACTGGGTTCGACGTAATTGCATGCCACAATGCAGGCTGCTTCAGTGCATCGCCAGTTGTACTGTACCTCGGTCCTGCCCTCTGCTTTCCTCTTACAACAGTACCGATGGAATGCAGCTATTAAAACCTGACGACTGACGAGATGACCACCCAAGTTCGAATACGGATTGCTAGTTAGTCTCAAATAAATAAATAAATCCATGTTTACAGTTTTAGAAAAATCTCAAAATTATATGCTAGTATGCTAGAAAGGTGATACTATGTAAACATGTAGAATCTTAATTTCAAAAACAAATTAATCTGGGATAAGAAATAACAAAAATAGACATAAAATACTGATGTGTATAGCTTATCTCTATCCATTGCAGAATTTAGTTTTTTAACCTCTCCTAGATGGAGAAGTAGACTACGTATGCTTCCCCAACATTATGTACTGTTTTTTTTATATAATTTTAGAAACTTCGGTACTCCCTCGTTGCCACAATATGTAGTGCATATAAGATGTAAAGTTTGACCACGTTTATTGCGAAAATTAGCTATATCTACAATACTAAATGTATACCATATGAAAGTACTCCCTCCGTTCGGATAAAATTGACGTGAGCTAGGCAGAGGGAAACAGCTACATACGCACAAACTCTGCGTCAATTAAACAGGACCAGAGGGAGTACATATCATTATGATTCAAATGACATTGATTTGATCATCTAGATGTTATATTTTCCTTTTGCATACTTGGTCAAATTTATATTGTTTGATTTCTGAAAATTCTTATATACGCTACATTTTGGCGAGGGAGTACTTAATATGCACCCGTTTGTGTCGTACCTTGGTTTCACCGGATATTTTCGCACAAGTGCCTAGCTGCCAGCCTGCACTTGTGTTTTACAAGAGCAGAACTAGTCTAATGCTTATTTTGGCCCACAAATCACAAAACAACAGTACTTTTTTTTTGCAAAATTCTACCGATCTATTGATAATCATCATCACTACAAGTGAACCTACATCTTAATTTTGCATCAGAAAGACCGTATCTTTACCGCCAAATTTTGCAAGCTCACACTTCGTCCAGAAAATGTATGCCAACATAAAAAACCAGTCCAAATGTTTTCAACCCATGGAAGTGTGTTCTTTTTTCTCAGTGAAGAGGAGGACAGAAAATTCTTGACAAAACAGCCGCAGGACAACAGATTAACTTAGCATTGCCCCAACTAAGTATAATTGTAGCTAGTAATTAAACCCATGAGGAAAAAGGAAGAAGAAAATTGAAGGCAGAAATGCTTCTATGGTACGTACCTCTTCTGCCACTAACTATAACTAGAGGCTACGAAGGCAGGGTGTAGCTTTTGGGTGGTAATGGCAGGACATATCGGCCTGTTTACTAGCTGCTCGTCCCATGAAAGGCAATGCCCTTTTTCTTCTCAGAAGCCATGCAGCTTTTTGGTATAGTAGTAGTACGTTGCATTGCATTGCATTGCATGCCACCCATCCCGATAAACTAGCCAGCAGACATTGCACAGTTGCATGCAGAAACAACAAAAGCTACCACACAAGCCATGCAGAGGCAAGCGATTCTTGCGCGTAGGCGTATGGGAGTGATTGATCCCTCAAGGCTTCAAGAGCTCGCCAACTCCTCATCAATTGTGCTCCGATGTAAGGGCATTCCAACCGGGCGACCCAAATGGACGCGCTGGGCCGTCCGTTTTGGTCCGTTTGGGTGGCCGATCGGACACGCGGACAGCGGCCCGCATCCGCGTGTCCGTTTGGATCGCACGCTGCGTCCAACGCGGCGACCCAAAAAGATGCCACGTGGTTCGTCTTCCTTGCGCGGCGCTGCGCCATGGCAGGCCTCGACGGGACAACAATGGTGGGCGGTGGAACGCGCGGGAAAGTTCCCGCGCGCGCGAAAAGGCCATTGGCGCGCGCTCGCGCCCAAGTTTCCCGCCAGGCCGCCGGCTATAAAAGACGGCGGCGGTCTCACAGACCGCATCACGCCCGCTCCGCCGTCCTCTCCCCCTCCACCTTCTTCGGCGCCCTCTCCATCGCCATGCCGCGCACCTTGCAGGCCACGTGGGCCAAGCTCTCCCTCGCCGCCCGGGCCAGGTTCCCGCGGACGGAGGAGGAGGAGCGCGCGGACTCGCGGTGGGTCGCCGACGACGAGGCGCTGCGCGTCGCTGCCGAGGCGGCGGCGGAGAAGGGAGGGGACGCGGAGATGGTGGAGGCGGCCGCGGACGGCTGGCACGAGACCGCCGCCGATTAGGCGACCTCCTCGGCCAGGAGAATGAATTGCTCGCTATGCGAGCAGCCCGCCACCTCATCCAGATGCCCTCGCCCGAGCGGCGCGCCCGGGAGGCTGCGGCGTCGGCAGAGCGCGGCCGACAAGAACGCATGCGCCGGCGGAACGAGAACCGCGAGGCCCAGGCCGCCGGCCGCGTTCGCCTGGAGGCGCGCACCGTTGTGGAACGCGCCGCCCTGCAGGAGCTGGAGCTATGCGGGAAGCGGATGGTGCCACCGCGCAGAGGTGGAGCGCGAGCGCGCCCGAGGCGCGCGGGCGGAAAGGAGGAGGATGAAGGCCTCCGCCGCGCCACCCAGCTCGTAAGCTGGAGTGGAATCCTCACGCGTACAGGCCGCCCGCGTCGAGTGAAATCCACGGCCCCGACGGCGAGCCGGCGAGGGAGTCGCCGGCGAGGCCGCCGGCCCCGTACGTATTAGGATAGAAGTAGTAGGCTAAAAAAATGTAATGGTTCCTTTGAATGAAAAAAAGTTTCTATTTCTATGACACACGGGCCATGGGCGGACAAGGGGCAGACACGAGCGACCAGCATTCGGCGTCCGCGGTCACGCAAACTCGCCCCAGATTTGGGCCGGGTTTGGGTCGTCCCGGACGCCGCGGCCATCCGTTTTAGGGATGGGTCCTCGTGCTGGGCCACGTTTTCGTCCGGTTCGACCCATCCGGACGCGCGAGCGCGGTTTGGGTCGCCCGGTTGGAGATGTCCAACCGCCCAACCCAAATAGTTAGTTTTTGTCTATTTGGATCGGTCCGCGGACAGGATGCGTCTCGCGGTCCGGCTGGGCCGGACAGCGCACGCAGCGGCACGACCCATTCGGTCCGCTGGCTATTTGCCCCCCCCCCCAATTTGGAATGCAGTTTAAAAAATCGCGCAAAATTTAATTCGAACATAATTTACATAGTTGAAAACTAAACCCTAAACCCTAAGACAATCGCCGTCGCATTCTTCGCTGTCAGAGATGAGGTCGACGAAGGGCGGCGGCGCCCACAGCTATTGCGCCCAAGCATGCACCTCTGGCGGCTGCTGCAGCGGTGACATGTAATGCGGCGGTGGTACCATCTGTCCGTCCCACGTGGCCTGCGGTGGCGCGTGCGGCAGCAGTGGTGGTGGCGCTGGCAGATTGGCGACGTGCTTCGCCACCATTGCCGAGAGCTGGACGACGTCCCTCCAGCCCCGGCCACGACCACTTAGCCCCTCCTCTGCCTTGGACAGTTCCATGGCGGCGGCAGTGGCCGCCTCCTCGTCGTGGTCCTCGGGGACGATGCCCTCCAACTTGACAGTGGCCGCGTCCTCCATTTCCTCATCCTCGCTGTCCGGGGGGGCCTCGCCGGGCTGGAAGTACTGCTTGCCACAGATCGTGCAGCCTACCTCGTGCTCCTAGGCAAGGAAGGCACACCAGAAATCCTGCTGCTAGTACACCTGCTCGTTCCGCTGCGATGGAGGAAGCCACCCGATGTGGTGGCACATCTCCTCACGCAGAGCTCGACCGTCCGTCGGAGGAGGTGGCCCGGGGAGCCTGCCCTCGTTCAGGTGTCACCCATGTGGCAGGGAGATGTCCCTGTGGCGGCAGAGGATGGCATGCGACCACCGTTGCTGCGCCTCGTTCTCCGGCACGTAGCGCCGGTTGCGACCCGACTGGTGCAGAGGAGGCTGCGTGCCCGCCGCAGCCGCAGCCTGTGGGCCAACGAACTACGTCGGATGTGGCAGTGGAGGAAGATGTTGGGGCCGCGCAGGATTCCGCCGAGGTGAAGAATCCAGGCGACGACAATGATAACGTTGGGACTCCAAGTGCAGAGTGTTCTCTAAGTAGAGTATTTTCCCCACAAGGGTGACTCGAGGGTTTATATCAAACTCTTGGAAAGCTGAGTAAAGATTTATCTCTCCCTCTCTTCTTCTAGCAATCCTGCCAAGTAAAATAAAGCCTTGTGTCTCCAATTCCACCGTGTGGTTGTCAAGCACAAGGTTTCATGTAAGTAAATAAAACACAAGTAATAATAAAAGTAAAACTAGATAGAGTAAAGTAACTAAGTAAAAACAGTAAAGGGGTTGATTGTTTTGGGTGTTTCGGATGCAAATAAGAAAAGTAAATATTTTTTAGTTTCAAATTAAAATAGTGCAGCAAATAGAAAACAAGATAAAAGCAATATAAAAGTGTTTCTTATGATAAAAAGTGGACCAGAGTTCATGGGTTCACTTGATTATTCTCTCTTTTAAGTTGTAATGGATAAATAGAAATTCATCAGTGAGATATGAGGATGCAAAATAATAATGGGAGTAAGATACGCATTCATATGGGCGTCACGTCCTAACATGGAGATGATGCAACACATCTCTCTTATACTCCACAAGAAAGGGAAAACTTCGTGCAATCGTGTATTAAGAATTAACAGAGCATAGCCATAAGTACGTTGACATGATGTTTGAATATAAAATATGCTACCTTTTTTTTTTTGAGAACACAGTACAACGCAGACGCTCACAAACACGCACGTACAAACACCCCTATGAACGCACGCACGCACACCCTACCCCTATGAGCACCTCCGAGGGACTGAGCCGGCATATCTTGAGGTTGACGAAGTCACCACCGGCGCCTCGTTGTTGACGGGTACGTCACCTACCACCGAAAGCATAGCGCCGGTTAAATCCTGGAATAAATCCAGGTAAATGCAAACACCCATGTCAAGTCTAGGACTTGAACCTGGGTGGGCTGGTTCCACCACAAGGGACCTAACCACCAGAGACAAGCTCTGTTTGCATAAAATATGCTACCTTGAGCAAACAAGATCATTACTTTTGTCACGTGATGAACATAGCACATGCATTCACTTTATCCCTAGTGAGGTAGCAAAAGAAAAGGCGAAACCATAATAGATTATGAATTTGTTGTCATTATTCAATCAGTAAAACCATGCTACTCCGTCTAATACAGACATCAGCCCACACCCGCTCTTGCATAGATGTTGAATTAGAACAAATACTTAGGTACATAATATGCATCTATCAATACATTTTACACACAATGCGATCAGATCTCATTCAATATCATAGAATAAGGATCCACCACATAGGTATTACAAATATGACAATAATCATGTGAGGCAGCTCATATGGCACTAAGCACTATTCACCCTTGATCATGGTGATGACGATGAAGACGTTGGGGAAGGTGGAGATCCCTCCAGCGGTGATCCCGGTGGAGTTTCCGCCTTCAATCTTCGCTGCTGCAGTCTCTATTTTCGTGTTTTCTTCTGTGGCGCTCTCTTCCTGAGAACTCTTCGAGGCCATATATAATGATTTTAGGTTAAAAGACGTTGGTGGGTGAAAGAATCAAGTGGATTGGATGCTCGACGATCGAAAGAGGGTGGGTCGCGTGCCCTACATGTTTGGGCGCGCCTCCTGACCTCTTTTGGGCCTCGGGCCCATCCAGGTCTTCTTCCAAGCTCCAGGGTGTTTCTCTCGATGAAAACGTGACGCTCCAAAAATTCTAGGTCAATTTGACTCCGTATAGGTCTCTGAAAGTGAAAATATGTGAAACATGAATTTCCTGTTCTGCAGAGTTATAAACCAAATAAAGAGGATCGTTGGAAGATCCCTGTAAATTAATGTAAAACATGGTATTATCATCATATATATTGCAAATATGTGAGAATTCAATATGATAAAAGACAAAGTTCATGTATGCATTTCACAAGCATCAACATCTCCAAGCTTAACCGATGCTTGTCCCGAGCATAAATGTGATAAAACTAACATGAACTTTGGAGTTTATTATATATAGCTTCTAAATAATCATGTAAAGTATCACAAGGTTCAGTCAATAAAGAATGACAATAAGTAATATGAACTTTTTTTGAGGTAAGTAATATGAACTTATAAAGTGATAACTCTTACATTCTACAAAGCATGCATAATAGTAAATAATATTGTAAGAAATATGAATGAATGATATGTAGTATGAATCATAAATTTGTATGGAACATGAATGATAAGTGACAACTCTTTCTGCGTAGGGTCACTTCCATGCGGGCCAGCGCCACGCACGGGAGGACACACGCGCTGTCTGCACATTGTCCGCTCGACCCATCGATTTTCCAAATTTAGAAAACGGATGCGTCAGCGCGGACATGTCAGTCCGTTTGGGTCGGCCCGCTGGAGCGTGCGCGGCCGGCTCGTCTGTCTGCGCGGACCGAATCAAACATGCTCGGACCAGACGGGTCAGCCTGCTGGAGATGCCCTAACTTGCATTTGTTAGGACGCCCTCAAGGATCTAGTCTAAGACCATCTCTACTCACGCTCCCTAAAGGGCTAAAAAAAAGCTAAAATGGAGACGTTGGAGAGAGAAAACGCTTCCAGCCACGTCTCGTAGAAATAACGTTTGCGCCAGAGGAAATTTTTCTTTATCTAGCGCTCCTAGGCTAACCCTAGCCTATAGGGATGAAATCAAGGGCGTCGGCTAACACCGCGCCCAACAAAAACATGCTACGCGTTTTACGGGACCACCAAAAAGCTAAAATAGGGGCTATGATTGGGCACATACTTCCCTATAATCAAAAAGTCGCACGCATCCACCCACACGGGCGAACGCTGGATCTCGTATGAGAGTTTCAAGTGTAGATGCTCTAACAGGCATTTAGAACAACTTTGCCAAGCAGCTAGATGTAAGGGTAAGTAGATATCCTTGTTCAGTCCTGGTTTCAGACAAATATTGACTAATGTTTACTAATCACCCAGACAAGGTATCAGTTGACTCTTAGAACTTTTCTCTTTTGATTATTGATGAACCCGATAAAGATGATCTATGTAAGTACTACTCATAGTAGTAAATTAAACTGATGGTATGGAGTATGTGCATACGCTGGAGGCATGTTGCAGGAGGAACAGAGATTCCCAGCACAAACACAAGCACAAGATCCTAATCAAAATTAACTACGACAGGGGCAGGTGCAGGGAGATGTATCCAAGAAAGCCCTCACGTGGGGATTCCCCTAAACACGGCGCTACTGCCGGGAATAAACAAATCGATTAGCACAAGGATCAGTGGATCCAAGGATGGATTTAGGTGGCTGCGTTGCCAACTTGCCATGGAGTCAAAGAGGCTAGGCCAACCGAGGCAGCTTTCCGGAGGAGGACTGGTACTACACTACACACAGGACATCACTCAAACGAAGCAGATCGAGCAGAGATCTGCATGCTCACTATCACTAGCTACTACTAGCTCTCGAGCTCTGTTGCAGCTCGTCTATGCCTATGGATCCATGCATGCACGCAGGGGCAAGGGAACAGGAAGAAGGGGCCATGGAGACCAACCTAGGGCAGGTCGAGCCGAGGGCACAGGGGCCTCCACGCATTAATATTGCCTTGTAATTAGGCGTGCTTATTTAAAGACTTTGGAAGGGCCTGTTTGACGTAAAGCTACTCTGCTTCGGCAACTGCAAACATGCAGAGGCTGGCAGGCTAATTCATTATTTTCAGGGTTTGTGTAACTCCAACTCTTAGTCGACTTAAGCCTCAATCATCTCGGAAAAATGCAACGGTAATTAATAAAAACTACAACTCGTTCTCTGAACTGTGGTTGTACTTTTCTTTGTCGTTATAGACTTTCAACCGTTATTTTCATGCAGTAGCTGCCTTGAGGGGACGTTGAACGCCTGGCAAGGCATGTCCCGTGCCAACGGGCTTTCTCAGGCAAGTCGGTTAAGTTTTAAAATTTTACCCTGTTACCGGTGGTTTGTAAGGATTGCACTGGATATGATACATCAATACCATACTCATACCTAATGACAGATAGGACGGTCAATCAAATTGGGCCATCTGTAGGCTATTACTGCTAATGGGCTGCATTTATAACAAAACATAGGGAAAGCTTGCAGAAAAGGGTGGGCCGCAATCCAGTATGTCCCACTTGTAGCGTCGCCATTGCTCATACCTTATAGCTCATGGGTATAAAATTCTACCTGTGCTCCTACCTATGGGTATAAAACTATACCCGTACCTAGTAGGTGTCCTTAATCGATGGGTATCCATTGCGTAGATCCACATTTCACCACCTAACGTGCGCCGCCGCATCACATTTGTGTTCTTCTACTCTCGATTGGGACACCGCCCGCCTGCCACACACCTACTTGAGTTGACCCGATGCGGTTGAAGAAAGTGAGAAATCACTGGATCCATAGTGGCAGGGGTGAACCTCCTAGTAGGACAAGGTAGGGAAGTCGCCCACTGCGGTTGAACAAACTGAGAAATGACATGATCAACCATATATAGGGGTAGGGACGAAGCTCCCAGTAGGTCAAGGTAGGTAATTTTAAGCGAACAATATTACATGCATCTATTTCTTCAGAACAATTTGACTGGTTCAAAAACGGACTCGGTACGAGGAAGTTATGCGCTTTATCTTTGCACAAAACCGATTTCAAACCGAAAACGAAAACTAGGTCTAATCTAGTTGGAACCAATTCTTTCTCTTTCAATATCTAATTCTCAATCTAAAAAAACCTGACTCTAATTTTGTTTTGGTCTTTGCATATATTTTAGAGTTCACGCTACCTCATTTTTTTTCCATCATTTGCCATTTGATAGGGCAAATATGAAGGTCGGTGGCGTTGTCGCCAACTCCATGTTGCAGCGTCCTAATGGGGTGGGCAAGTGGATGGGTAGGGTTTGGATATACCCGTGTGCACATGACATATTCCCAACCCGTAATTTTACGTATAGTGACTTTACATATAAGGTACACATACCCATGTCCATGTGTAAAAAAATCTGCCCATAAAGTATCCAGTGGATACCCATATCTATAGATAAAATTGCCATCCTTACTGTTTGTAGTTAGGGCCCTGCACAGGCACTATGTCATTCTTCGATAAGATTTAAAATAATGTAAGTAGAGAAAGTCCGTAAAGTTGTAACGTCGTGTCAAGGAGAAGCAAAAGGAAGAAAATGGAAAAGTCGCCGGGGCGTGGTGTTCGATCTGTGTTGAGATATGCATGGGCAGACACCGAAGCCCAAAGTGAGCAGACAAGATAGGTGGGCTTGATTGAGCTTGACGACCAATGGGCGCTCCACGCGAGACGGTAGAGTGCGTGTAATCGCAAGAAAACAAGGAGGCTCGCAACAAGCACAACGGGTGCGATCAAAGAAAGCCAGAGATTCTACTCCAAAAGCAACGAAGGTTCGCTATCTCCGTGTGACCCAACCTATGCGCCCTCACTGTCAGTGCGACTTCATATCACGCTTGTGTTTGTTTCCTTAATCGTGGATGATCTCAGTTTAACTAAACAGAACCGATGTCGAAAACCCAAAATCAATGTACGGGGTACTATCCTTAATCTTGGATGATCTCAGTTTAACTAAACAGAACCGATGTCAAAAACCCAAAATCAATGTACGGGGTACTAAAGCATCAGGGCATCTTCACCGGAGCGATCTAAAACAACGATCTATTCAGTCTTTTTTTGTCTGCTTGGATCGGTCCGCACACAGGTAATGGGTGGTGGTCTGTTTAGGTCAAGGGTGCGGCTTTCCGACGCATGTTGACCTCTCTCGCCTGTTGTCAAGGATTGACACCCTGCCTCTAAAGGCAAGCGACGTTGCCAAACCCGTCTGCGGCTTCCCCCGCACTTATGGATGATTCCCACGTATCCATCTGGTTCCCGTCGTCGGTGGCTCTTGTTTTCTACATGTGTCGTGGGCGTTCCCGCCCATGGCTGGAAAACATCGTTTGCCTGGCCGGCCGTTTCCCGCCCAAGCCGCAGTCCATAAAAAACGCCCTCCGGAGCGGCAAGGAGCACCACCCAGTAGACACGAAACACCAAACCATCTATGCCTCGTTGTAAGATCGTGAATTAGACCGCCGTCAGGCAGATGTGCCTCGCTCGCTTCCTCAGGCCTCCAACGAGGACGTCGACATTCGCATAATGGATCTGGCCTGGTGGTACGCCGAGGATGAGGTGGTCGGCGTAGAGCGCCAAGGCTTAACATGCATTGGAGGAGGTGGTCAAGCCAGCGGCGAAAGAGGCCACCCAAGTCGCGGTGTGGGAGATTCACGCCATCACGGCAAAGGAGGCGGTGGTCAAAGAGGCCGCCGCCACATCCCTGCATGAGATTCACCACGACATGGCCATGGCGACGTTTGAGTCGGTGCTGCACGAGGCAGCTACCATCGCCGTGTGAGAGATTTGGCACGCCGCCGTGGCGCGCAAGGAGGCAGCAAAGGCGTCGGCGAGCGGCGCTTCCGCCATCGTCATGTGCGAACTTTGCCGCGCAACCGCGGCGCGCATGGAGGTTGCGTCTCGCGAGAAGGCTGACAATGGAACGGAGGTGGACCCCGTGGAGTAGGCGGCGATCGCGACTATGGCTTGGGGACTATTGGATAAGAAGGAGGAGGAAGAGAAGGGGGACGTCCCAGCGCACAACGCAGACCAAGCGCGTGGATCGGATCCCTAGCTGCGGGGAGGACGTCTGTCAAGTGCAAAGGACGCAACGGAGGTCTGCGGCAAGGGAACATAAACGCGCTCGCCGGGAGCGCGACGAGGAAGCGTCGGCAGCGCGACACGCGATAGAGCTCGTTGCGGCGGTTTTGCACGAGGGAGGTGCTCCCTGCGGTGAAGACGGAGCGGGTCACGGAACAGGAGAGAAGGAAGCACTAGACGGCCAAGCTCGACGTTGCGTTGGCCTGCCGTGAAGCCAAGCGAGTCCGGAGGGCGGTGCGCAACGCCAACCACCGCGACTCCGTCGCCTTGCAAAGCTTCCAGGAGCGCACAACCTGGGGTGCGCGGGCGGCGATCAACGATGCCGAACCCGCCGGCTACGGAGGCCTCGGCGACGTCAAAGAGTATACATAGGCATGCCTACATAGGCCTCGGTTGCAGGTTGTTGCCGGTGGACTTGGTGGTTGGAGGTCGAGGATCCTAGGAGAAATCCTTGTGCTGGTGATGGCCAGGACGGGCGACGGCGACGCCCGCGGGTGCCGCTGACTTTCTTGGAAGCGTCGTCAAGGGCTCCTCTCCTTATCCCGTGGTCTTGTCTCCGAAGGGAAACCTCGGATCCTCGGATCAGATGATGAAGGCGTCTCAACGTCTTTCTCCTCGTTGGGGGCATCGTCTCGGAGTTGGCTTCAACATGGAGACAGGTGGATGTTTGGTTGCTGAGTTAGCTCGCTTGGGGCGTTGCGGGCAGTTTGGCAACGATGATGCGTCGAGCGGAGCTTGGGTCGCGGCTTGGGCCTTGTTAGCTGGTTACCGGCGTGTCCGATGGGTCCTCTCGTGCTTCGTTGTGTCGCTGTGAAGTCGGAGCTGCGGTGGAGTGCCCCTGCGGCAACGATGACCGGCAACCGGTGGATTGTGGAGGATTCGGTCGGCGCAAGCCCAGCATAGTTCTCATGTGAAGCTCCTCGTTCGAGTCGGAGCTGTCTCCCGTTGGCGTGTGTGGCCGATTGTTGGCTTTTGGCCAGGTTGGTCGGTGGTTGTGCTCAATGTGGTCGTGTCCCATGACGATATTGATGCACTTGTATCGGTTTTTGGTCGGTTACCCGTTAATTAACCGGCCATCTTCTTCTTTATCAATGAAAATGGCAAGTCTTGCCTAGTTTCAAAAAAAAAAAAAACAATAGAGGTCGTCCTTTTTAATATGCGATTAATTAGATGTGGGTTTTTTGTAGCTGTTTGAACTTTAAGGATGCAGATGCATTTGTTTCTCAAATTTATTGAACGGATAGATCGTGCCGGATAGACTGGTCCGTTTAGGCTACGCCGCTGAAGCATGCTCGACCGGTCAGTCTATCCACACAAACTGTTTCTAATAATTCAGAATCATTTAGATCGCACCGCTGAAAAAACGGCTGGAATGCAACTTGGAAAATTCAGAATCTTAGACTAAGGGCATCTCCAGCGGAATGGTCGAGCGACCGTTTTCGTCCGCCGTGACCGGAAATGCGTCTGGGGCCTGTTCCAGCGGGGCGACGCAAAGTGACCGGGCGTCCGCGGAGACGCAAACCTGGCCCAAATATGCGCCTCGGATGCGTCTCTGTGGACGTCCGGAAACGTCTGCTCACGTCTGGCGGATGTTTCGGCGGGCCCGCCTGGCAGCGACCCTGCGTCGATGCGTCTTTTCAAATGCGCCAGCGACTGCAAAGCTGCATCGCTTCGGCACTCTGCGCCACGTTAATGGCGATGATGCCTCGGCTGCCGAGCGGCCGCCCACCTCAGCCAACCACGTTAATGGCGACGCCACGCGTCCCGCGGCCACCGCATGCCGGCCTATATAAAGGGGGCGCGCGTTCTTCTTCCTCGTTCACTCCTCCAAAGAAACTCTAGCCGCCACAAAGCTCGACCGTAGCGCCGCCTAGGTGTTCCTGCGACGCAGCCAAGCCCGCGAGGAAGTCCATGGCCGGTCCTGGTGGCCGGCGAGGCGGTCGAGGCCGCGGCCCTTGGCGCCCCCGTGGCCGGGGCAGGGGCCACCGTGGTGGAGCAGCTACGGCCCCACGCTCGCCGTCGCATGCGCCCTCCTCGTCCTCGTAGGAGGAGCGCTGCTTCGAGTTCCTCATCCGCATCGACGACGACCCACTCGCCATCAAGCGGCTACCGGACAAGTTCGCCGAGTTCGTCGACGGCATCGAGCCGGCGCACTTGCGGCCTACGGGAGGCCAGCCGCAACTTCGCCGCTTGACCGTGGAGGTCCTGTTCGACGGGCAGGGCAAGATGTACCTGCACACGGGGTGGGACAAGTTCGCCCGTGACCTCGCGCTCGAGCCCGGCTGCCAGCTCACCTTCCTCTAGAGGGGGACGGCGAGATGATCGTCAAGGTGTTCGACGACACAGCCTGCCGCAGGCACTACCACAGCGACGACTCCGGCTCCAACACCGATAGTTAGAACATCGAGTGTTCTTTCTTTGCAGCGAATTTGGCTACGGGCCAGACGAAGCCAGTTGTCGAGGTCTCTGTCTGTTCGCCTCATCGGTAGAACCAACAAGAGCACCATCTCCTCCCGCTGAATTTTCCAGTTTGGGTGATTGGGTGTGCCCTCGAATGTTCTTTCTTGGCAGCGAACATACGGAAATCAACACAACTGGCTTCTATTTATAATTTTTTTTATTTGTGTCGACCATGGTTCAAACTATGTGTTAATTTGTGTAAACCATGTTCCTAACTATGTGTTAGTTTGTGTAAAATCATGTTTCAAAATGTAATATTTGAAACTATGTTTAAATGGAGAAGAGGAAAAGAAAAAAAAAATGCGTCGCCCCGCTGGAGCAGACCCCAGACATAAACGGACGGCGCGGATAAAAACGGTCATTTTACGCAAATAAACGCTCACGGACATTAAAATGCGTCCCGCCGCTGAGGACATGGGGTCACCACAGAGAGGTTAATAAAAAGCGCTGCAGCCTGGACGCATTGCCTCTCGTGGCATGGGGCTAGTACATCATCCTCTGTCTCCGGGCCATGCAGGCTATCGTGTATGCGACTGTAGCTCTACTGCTGCAGCTGCGTGTTTAGGTGAAGATGGGAATGGGACGGTTGGGCCGTAGCTCTTGAACCCGAGCCCCTTGGCTGGCTCACTCCCCGATACGATTTCGTGTGTCCTCCGCTAGCGTCGATGACGGGACGGATGGAAGAATTCGTGTGTCCTCCGCGCGGTTTGGTGTGGTTTGATTTGGGAGCATATGCTTGGAGCCACCCGAAGGTGTTCTTCTTCGTCCCCTTCGCATGCGCAGCATGTCAAGTATGTAGGTGTGACGTGAATACGAATATACGATGGCAGCTAGAGGCGATCGGAAAAGATTTGGGTGGGGGTACGCGACGGAAAAGAAAGAACAGAGTTGACTCTTGACTGTTGGTGGACAGAAACAATAAGAAGACGACCAATGCACAGGACATTCTTATTTCTGTTAATCTTTGCTGGCACCCAATCCTTGGAGATTAACCGTTGCAGTTTGCATTCACTAATGGCAGCCCACAGCACAGTGGAGTAAAACAGACGAACAAGTTTTTAAGACATTTAGATGTTTGATAAGCAGCCTCAGGGTGGGCATTCGGTTTTAACCGAAATTTCGATTCGGTTTTTGCGGTTTTTGAACAAATTCGGTTTTCAAAAATGGTAACCGAAATTGGCATGAAAATTTAGGAAACCGAAGATTCGGTTAACCGACAAATTCGGTTCGGTTTTCGGTTAAAACCAAATGAACCTACTCACTTGAACAAATAGTAGGCATCACCGAAGAAAGCAAATAGTGATTGACATATCAACACAAAAAGCATCAACTGCGCAAGAAATCGACAAATGAGCACCAATCATGGAGGGATGCTATTTGGTAGGCTGCGGCACTCGTGGTACAGGTGCATCACTCGTGAGCGATTAAAAGGGGTAGCTAAGACTTCGAGCGACGTGTTCAATTATGCAGGCTTCACGCTATATTCAGATAAAGCTAGTACATCAAAGACCAAAATCATACATTGAATGAACAATTTTTGGAATATCAAACACAATTGGGTTTCTATGGAATGATCGGTTTATGCACAAATTGATGGTAGGTTACTCAATTCGGTCTTGTTCGGTTGGTGGGGCTAAAAACCGAATTCTACCAAATTTAATTCGGTTAGTATAAGTGCAAACCGAAAAAATAGCGGTTAATGGAAAAAACCGAGATTTCGGTTAGTTCGGTTTCGGCTTCGGTTCGGTTTTTGGTTTCACGGTTTTTATGCCCACCCTGATAAGCAGGGTTTTTATTTCTCATCCGAGATTTCCAAAATATTGCCAAAAACAGGTGAAAACTTTGTACCGCATAAAATGTACCAGTATTCATAAAATTTACTCAAAATTAAAGATAATAATAAATTTTGGCCGATTTTATAAATTTGTTTGATAAATCTTGGGCGGTAATTCCAATATTTTCGAAAACCGTTCATGTCGGCGACTAGTGGCAGACCTTCACCATAATTGTAGGAGGGGCCAAGAGACATTAGATGGGGGGGGGGGGGGGCAACTTAAACTTATATTTTATGTTTTGTATAGTAAGAATGGTTAATTTTATATAGTCCTGTGCAATGGCCCTTTTGGCCTCCAATATATTTCCCAACGGAGAAAACAACCCTGTTGATAAGTGGATATTTTATTGTCCATTCTATACTTCGTTTAGTTCAGTTTTTTTTCCCTAATGTGTTACTCCTACTATCATTGAATATCTTCCGTAGCAACTAATGAGTGCTTCTAAATTATAGAAAATTGCTTATCTTTCGCAGAGACCATCTCTTAGCCAAAGTTTTTATTGCATATGTCTTTCTTCTAACTCATCAGTTATCCCGCATGGCATTACAAATATATTAACTTGCACATGACCCCACAAGCCAGTGCACCAGTTGCGAGGGAGCTCCTACATCTCGTCCTTTCCTTTCTTGTTGGAGCGAAAAAAACTTTATAATCAATCACATTATAATCTTGGTGAACTATTGGCCAAGGGCAAGCTACATTGGTCGGTCACTACCGTGTTTTCTAAAAATAAAATATTTTTATTTTATTTTTTTAAAGATATTTTTGTTGGAAATGTATTTTTCTTATAACATAGCATAAAGCATATGAAACATGTTTTCTTATCGACAAAAATATCTTTAAAAAATAAAAATATAACTAAAGCATATTTTTCTTAATGACTATAACTAAAATATTTAAGATAATTGTTTGAGTTCATTGTGCTGGCATAATACTCATTTTGTATTGAGGCGGAGAGCTGCCAAGTGCCAACTCCCGCCGCTTAAGGCCGGATATAGGAAGTCCACGGTTAGGCCCAGTTCAATAGAAAGGCCTCATACTCAATGAATTCTCTGGACAGTCAGATCCATCCCAGTGGCGGAGCCAGGATTCAAAAGCTGTGATGTCAAACTTTAAGAGTACGTGTGAAGTTTTTTTTTATAACACACTTAATTTTTATTTTTTCCGATGAAAACATAACACACTTATGTAGACAAACTAAACAAGAGCACAAAAGAAAGAGAAATCTTTGATTCGTACAATTAATAAGGCACTCTCTTTTTCATGTTTTTTCTTTGATCAAGAATTACTCCAAATATATATAATGATTTTTTGGTATAAATTAGCATCGTGAGACTGTGTTTTCAATACGAATCTAACGATACAAATTACGTATAATGTAATCAAAATTTTGTTATAGTACTTAATTTTTCGGTTAAAGTTTATCTTAAAATACGCGTGCGCCGTATTCATCGAAACGGAGCTAGTAGAACCAGAGGCCTGCTCATTCCCATTGTGTCACGATCAATTAGGCTTGCAGATTGATTTGGGGATTTAAGGTCGGACGGATTAGAACTTTAGGAGCCAATAGATTGAGGATTTACAGGCTACACGGGGTTGCAGGAAGCTGCTGATACGGAAGAGAGAGATACGCTCCATTGAATCAGGGTAATTACTAGTGCCTCTTATGTTCGTTTTGCTAGCTCAGCTGAATAATACTCATCGCACAGAACGTGGCTCCGCCACTGATCCAGAGATGAACACAAACCGAGCAGTAGCCCACTGGATCTGGAATTCGCCCCACCACCGAGTGGACGCAAGTTCGAACCCCTCCCGCGTGGTCGATTTGAAATTTGTTCAAATATGAAAATGCACAATTTTGAAATTTGCTCGAATTTAAAATTTATTTGAATTTAAATTTTGCTCAAATTTCAAGTTTAAAATTTGCTCGAATTTAAAAAATGCTCAAAACAGAGAAAGAAAAAAAAGCAGAAAAGGAAAAAAACAGAAAAAATGAAAACTGAACCGAAGAAAAAAGAAAAAAGAAATTCCGTAACGAAATGGGCCGCGGCCCGCTCACTCCCGCATGCGTGCGGGGCTTAATACGATCAAGTCAGTTATTTGTTTATATATTTGTTATGCTCACTACAAAACCTAAGTGTGAAGGAGCACTAGACCCGCGTCACTCCAAAGAGGGGCGGCTCCGGTGAGCCCTAAATTCACTGCCAACACTTCTCCCCCTCCACCTCCACCCCCCTCGCCATCACCGGAGGACGCCGCTGGGCAAAAGCTCTCCCATGGATGATTAGTGTGACGACCGCCGTCTACTCTCTAGTGTAGCCATCGAAGAAGTACGTACTCATGGGCCTCACAAGTCACAATGATGGTCCCTACTCTACAGCATGAAATTTGCCGCCAATGAAAAGTCGTGCTTGTTGTATCAGTACGGTCTAAACAAACACTGGAATGAAACTGTAGTAATTTCGGATGGTGTCATTAGTGTTGTACAAATAAAGATTAATCTAATTTAGAAGCCATACTTCTAACAAATATGCATATACTAATACTGGTGTCAAGTGATTCTATCCATAGACCTCGTCAGCTAAGTGATCTCGATTCTCTTAGACTTCAGATGGGAGAATCAAGATCCAAGGTCAGTATCCCACAAGCAATTATACTATGGGGGTGTTTGGTGTGGCTTTTTTTGGCTTTTGGCTTTGGCAAAAGCCACCAACTACCTAAATAGGTACTTTTTTTGGCTTTTGGATTTTGGAAGCCAAAAGAATAGGATCTTTGTTTTTGGCTTCAAAATCCAAAGCCAAAAAAGCCTATTTAGGTGCTTTTGGTGGCTTTTGCCAAAGCCAAAAGCCAAAAAAAGCCACACCAAACACCCCCTATACTAGCTATCAAAAGTTGACTTCGCTCAAGGAGAACTTAGAACAGCTTCCAATAAGCAACCGGATATCCCTTTTGACGAAAGGCTACAGTCTCACATCGCCCTCATCGGGTAGCCGTCAGCGTGCAACCAGTTTCTCTTGCTCGATGACCGCGTTCAAGGAAATCATACAGCCTGTGTGCTTAATCCATTTTGTCAACCTATCAGCTTGACTGATTCTGCAAATAAATAAGCTTTGGTGGAATTGCTACTTTCGTGTCCAAGTAGCCAAATTTGGGCTTACTTTATGCTCTGCTTCGTCTAAAAGAAATCTCCAAAACGTTCCTAACCTTAATTTCATTCGCTAGTTGACTGCTTGGCGTCCATCAGATTAAGTTCAGACAAACTGTGAGACCGTCGGCCGACGAAATGGAATCAGTGCTCGCACTGAGTTCAGTCAATCCTGGGCAGTGGAACGCTTCGTTTGCTTGGGCTGTCAGCTTTGTGCTGCGCAATTCAGAATTTTCCGTTGCCGGAAATGCTACTTTTCCGAAATGCATCGGACGTGGATGTTTGTGCCGTGCGTGTGCGTTTCTGAAATTAAATCTGTCAGGTCTATACGGGGATGGATGTTTAGGAAGATTATCAAACAAAGCATCTGCTAAATCGCGGTAAAGGGACTCGAACAGCTGAACTACATAATTAGTTTACATACCGTTGCATTGCTTGGCTCCGGTGGTGACGGAGTGGTGAGGATGGCGGCGCATCTTTGGCTTGTGCCAATGTCCATATTTGTCGATAGGTGATCGAAATACATACTTTCAGTTTTTATTACTTTCGTGTAGTAAATCAAAGAGGTTGCATTTTTTACTTTAAACGCCGGTTATAACTTAGACGCCAAACAGTGTCTAGTAAAGACCCGAGTTGCGGAATTTAAAGATCAATGAAGTTATCCCCCACTGAAAGTAATACATTTGTATTAAAATGGGTACTGATTATTTGTTTTTGTTACCTATTTGAAATGTTGAGTTGTGTATTTGGTTTTCGATTATTGTGCAGTTGCTCAATTTAAGTTGTGCGTAACATTAGATTGAAAATGTGCAAATTGGGTAGATTAAAATCTAATCGCCAAAAAACCGGTGGCTGACGCCTAACGGACGTACCCTCTCGCTAGGGTTTTGTGCTCCGGGGCGATTTCCACGCCTCGTGAGATTGGAAGAGTTTCCGAGTCCTGTTCCTGTTTCCGTTCCACTAGATCTGCTCTCCAAGGTTGGGTGATCTCGTTCATCCCCCACACCCGTGTCTCCCCTGGTCCCAAGCCTTGGTGATCTAGGGTTCTGCTCCTCAAGCTATGACGACAAAGGATGATGTTGCCGCATCCGGATCGGAGATCGATGATCTGCTTGCACACCTGGAACTCCGAGAGGAGGAACTGGAGGACGTGGTTATCGGTGCGGAGGTGGTGAAGGAATACCAGAAAGAGGCAAGATGTCTGGCGATCGGTAAAGTCCACACTTCAAGATCGTTTAGTGCAGATGCTCTGTTTGGTAAGATGAAGGCTATCTGGAATTTGTCGAGGGATCCGATTTGTTGGGAGGCGGAAAATTTGTTTATCTTCCAGCTGTCTTGGAGAATGGAAGAAGGTTGTTCATCAGGGGCCGTGGACGTTCCGTGGTTGGGCAGTGCTTGTGGAAGACTATGATGGAAGAGAGGATCCAAAGAAGATTAAATTTGGAGGTTTATACGTCTGGGCGCAAATTCATGGTATCCCGGAACTGTACAGGAAGCAAGAGGTAGTTGATTACCTTGCTCGCCGTGTAGGGAAGACGAAGGAAGTCCAGATGGCGCCAAAATTATTCTTTGAAAGAAACTATGTCCGTCTTCGGGTCATGATCGATGTTGGAAAACCACTGATGAGGTTTGTGTCTCTCTCGGTTCAGGGGGAAGGGAGGAAGAGATTGGCAGTGAAGTATGAAAAATTGCCTTACTTCTGCAAACGATGTGGGTTACTTGGGCATGACCATGAAGAATGTGGAGATGGTGTTTGGGAGGCAAGATATCTGCAGTATGGTGATTGGATGATTGCAACACGCCGCAGCTCGATGACTCTACTGAACCTCGGCGCTTCCAACCTCGGGCCCCTAGCCGTGGTGGATGGTCTGGTCGGGGGAATACCAACTCTGCAGCAAAGAAGAGATCATCCCAAGACGCCTTGTTAGATGATGAGGAGGAAGTTAAAGATACTGCTGAGAGCCCGCTAAAGTCTGGGCCGATGGAAGAAGACATCCAGGATGATGATGAGTCTAAAGCAAGAAGGAAGCTTGAGATTGGTGACGAAACTTCTGGCAATACAGGGAGCAGTACCCCAGCGTGGTTGATGGACTGGAACCAATTCCACCGCCGCCACCAGGTTATACAAACCCTCAAGATAGAACAAAGCAAAGGAAGACAAACCCAGAAACTGACTTGGCAACATCGGTGGCTTCCCTCGAGGAGGACCGCCGGGCCCAATGACGACACTAGGATGGAACAGTCGTGGGGTTGGGCCACCACAGACTGTTCAAGAACTGGTCTGCCTAGTGCAGACGTATAGGCCTAGTTTGGTCTTCATTTGCGAGACCAGATAGAGTAGGGAGAAGGTTGAAAATTTCAAATTCCATATTGGTATGAAAGAGTGTTTCCATGTCAAAGGAGACGGAAAAGGAGGTGGTATCGTTCTATATTGGTCTGAGGAGATAAATGTGGAGCTCCAATCGTTAAGTAAACGCCATATTGATTTTCATATCAGTGGGGGCCCCTTTGAGCATAAATGGAGAGGTACCTTTGTGTATGGGGAACCAAACCATGTGATCAACATAAAATGTGGACAACTCTTCGTAGTCTTAAGCCCAAATCAGATCTTCCTTGGCTTATGATGGGGGACTTCAACGAGGCAATGTGGCAGGAGGAGCATTTCTCTCGGACGTGAAGATCAGAGAGACTGGTGATGGATTTCCGTGAGGTACTATCGCCCTGTGATTTACATGATCTTGGGTTTATTGGTACCCCTTGGACCTTTGATAACAAACAACGTGGCGATCGTAATGTTAAACTCCGTCTAGACAGAGCGGTGGCATCCCCGATATGGTCGACAATGTTTCCAAACCATAGACTTCGCCATTTACTATCATCTCGCTCTGACCATTGTCCGCTCCTCCTCTCGGCTGATATTGCCCCATGCAGACCAGAAGCACCAATAAGAAGGTATGAAATTGCTTGGGAGCGGGAACCCTCACTCCCGGCTGCGTCGAAGATGCCTGGTCTCGCCGTTTGCCATGTCATGATTTGGGTGATATTAATACTTCGCTAAGATCAGTAATGTCCAGTTTGTATGGGTGGAAGAGGGAACATTTTAAATCTGTACCAAGAGAGATGGAGAAGAAACGTGATCAACTAAACGGCCTTACTCACTAGACGAATGAGGCTAGCTTGGCTAGGAAATCTGTTTTGTTGAAGGAGATGGATGAACTTCTTTACAGGGAGGAAATCATGTGGATGCAACGCTCTCGCATAGCATGGCTACGGGAAGGAGATCGAAACACAAAGTATTTTCATCGTCGAGTATCATGGAGAAGGAAAAAGAATGGTGTCCGCAAACTGAAACGCCAAGATGGCACATGGACTTCGGATAAAACTGAGATGGAGGACATGGCAAAGGATTTCTTCCAAAGTTTATATACTAGAGACGAGCAAATAAATCCCAGTATAATCAAGGACCTGATTCATCAAAGTGTTGATGAGGATATGAACAATATTTTATGTGCTTCTTTTTCAGAGAAAGAAATAAGTGATGCTTTGTTTCAAATTGGGCCTCTCAAAGCTCCAGGACCTGATGGTTTTCCTGCCAGATTTTTGCAGCGGAATTGGGGGTTATTGTCCGTCCCTGATTGTGTGATGAGGTAGTGCGGGCGGTTCAGAATTTTTTTGACAGCGGTATCATGCCAGAGGACGTTAATGAGACTACCATAGTTCTGATTCCAAAAAAAGAATGACCCTCACGGGCTGAAGTACTTCCGGCCTATAAATTTATGCAATGTCATCTTCAAAGTGGTCTCCAAGTGTTTGGTAAACCGCATGCGTCCCTTGCTTCAGGATCTCATATCTCCTATGCAGAGCGCCTTTGTCCCTGAACGCCTCATTACTGATAATGCTCTGATGGCTTTTGAATGTATTCACCCTATCCAGACCGGCTCGGCTGCTCGGAGGAAGTTCTGTGCGTATAAACTGGATATGGCCAAAGCTTATGACCGTGTGGATTAGAGATTTCTCGAAGGGGTTTTAGCGAAAATGGGCTTTCATAGTCAATGGATACGGTGGGTTATGGCGTGTGTGACCACCGTACACTACTCGATTCGCTTTAACGGAAATATGTTGGACCCTTTCACTCCATCTCGTGGTATTCGCCAAGGTGATCCATTATCGCCTTACCTTTTTCTATTCGTCGCTGATGGCTTGTCTTGCCTTATTAGGAGGGAGATCAAAGTTAATTCTCTGCGAGAGCTGCACATTTTTAGAAGGGCGCCCAGGATCTCTCACTTGCTATTTGCGGATGATAGCTTACTCTTCTTTGAAGCGTCGGTTGATCAAGCTCTCATGGTAAAATCGATCCTGGACAAATATGAACAGAGTACTGGACAGCTTGTGAGCCTTGGGAAGTGCTCTATTTTATATGGTGATCAGTGCTCCCTGGAGATGCAAGCTCAACTCAGGCAAATCTTGAAATATGACACTACATGTTTTGAGGAAAAATATCTGGGGCTCCCAGTACCGGAGGGAAGAATGAAGAGTGGTAAGTTTAAACCCACTAAGGAGAAATTTTCAAAGCATGCTAGTAACTGGTCGGAAAAGTATATGTCTTCTGGCGCCAAGGAAATCCTTATTAAATCAGTTTTACAATCTATATCCACCAATGCAATGGGGGTCTTCAAATTTCCCGTGGGGTCTATTGAGGAATTGTCACATATTATTCAGAATTTTCTGGTGGGGTGATGAGCATGATAGACGGCGAACGCACTGGATGTCATGGGACAAGTTATGTCGACCGAAACCTCAGGGTGGCATGGGTTTTAGGGACCTCAAGATCTTTAACCAGGCCTTACTTGCACGGCAGGCCGGGCGCCTTTTGCAGCACCCAGAGAGCTTGTGCGCCAGACTTTTGAAAGCTAGATACTACCCCTTTGGTGATCTTTTGGATACCGCGTTCATTCAGAACCAGTCGCAGACTTGGCAAGGTGTATTACATGGACTTGAACTCCTTAAAAAGGGCATTGTATGGAGAATTGGGTCTGGTACCAAAGTGCGTATTTTCCGTGATAATTGGTTGCCTCGCCCTGATGCTTTGAAGTTGGAAGGGAGGAAAGTCCATACTAGAAGATGTTGGTTTTTGGAGCTCATAAAGCCAGTCACTAGAGAATGGGACGAAGCTATTGTGCGAGAGTGCTGCTTTCCGTGGGATGCAGAGGCTATCCTATCAATCAAACTCCCGGCTAGATCGTGTGATGATTTTGTTGCATGGCAACCGGAGAGCAATGGCACTTTCAGTGTCCATTCAGCGTACAGATTGGGTTTACAGCCAACCATCGACACTCTGAGTCGGGGTCAGTCTAGTTCGGAACCATCTGGAGATAGAGGTGCTTGGAATCTTGTATGGAGAGCAAATGTTCCCCAGAAGCTACGAGTATTTGCTTGGAAGGCGGCGACAGACTCCCTTGCCGTGCGTGTGGGCTTGCACCGGAGAATTCCCACTCTCAACCCAGTATGCAGTATTTGCGGCCTAGAGGATGAGATCTCTCATCATGCTCTAATACGATGTACCTTGGCACGAGCTCTGCGAGACGAGACTAGGAAAGTATGGACTTTACCTGCGGAAGAAGCCTTACGGTTTTCTGGACATGAGTGGTTTCTGAACCTTCTCAGAAATTTATCATGGGTGGATAGAGATCGGATGATTTTCTTGCTATGGCGGGTTTGGCATCACCGCAACAATGTTGTGCATGGCAACGGCAAAGCGTCAATTGCAGCCTCAATCCCATATATCGCAAATTATTATGATTCCTTCACCATTGCATCGGCCCAATCCCTGACAATCCAAGGAAAGCAAAATATTCAATCTGAGGGAAGCACTAGTTCTTCAGGCTCACATGTCTCCCCCAGGTGGGCAGCTCCTATCGAAGGTTGCTTAAAGGCTAATGTCGACGCCGACTGGGACTCATCTACTAAAAGGGCTGGTTTGGGAGTAGTCATACGTGATTGGAAAGGCCAAGTGATTCTCATAGAGTGGAAATTTGTCCCTGTATGCACAAGCACAGAAGAAGCGGAAATTCTTGCATGCTTGGAAGGTCTAAGGCACCTTATTGATTTACGTCAGTGGCCAGCATGGTTGGAGACTGACTGTCTTCGGGTGGTACATGCAATATCAGGCCATGATCAGGAGCGTTCTTTGCATTGGACTTCCTATGATGAAGCACGTGAACTTCTGAAGATCTACCGAGATATTAAAGTTGTGAAGGTAGATAGGGCTAGAAATGCTGTTGCGCATGGCCTAGCGCAGCTAGGAAAGTCTGGTGCTAGTGGTTCATTGCGTGACTCAGCTCCTACAGGTGTGTTGGAGTTGATCATGAATGAGTGTGAGGCCGACCGTAGTCTGTATGAACACTTTGTAATCCCGAAACAACAGGTTTCTTACGCATTATTTTCCTTACCAGGGTACCGAAGGGGACTGGAAGGTTTTTAATGAGGCGGCATGTTGTTTAATTAATATATGTGTTCTTACTTCAAAAAAAATCTAATCGCCATCCTCCTAGCAGTGGGATCTGGGGGATGTTTTTTTTGAACATAGAAGGGTAAAGGACCCGAAGCTTCACTAGATAAGCGGTGGGCATATAGTTAGAATGAGGACACTAAAGGAAATTGAAATTACAACCAAGTCCTCACAAAGTGCAAAAAGGACCCTATTAGGAGACACGTAAACACGATAAGATCCTGGTTCCTCTCCACCGTAGACGAACGTAGATCTCGAAGCATAGCCGTCACCCCCACCACCGGGGACGGAACCACTTGGAGTGCGGGCGCCGATGAACGCCATGCTGAGATCGCCGAAGATCCTCCGATATGGCACGCCGACCAGGAGGAAGAAGATGCATAGGCACACGAAGCACCCATGCGCGGAGTAGCCTCTGTGGCCCTGGATAACAACGGCGAGACCTCGCCGTCGTTGATGACCTCCGCCAGACGAAGCTTCCAGTCCCTGCTTGACCTCAGAGCCTAGCATCACCGTCTCCAGCCCAAGCCTGCAGATCGCTGCACCACCATGGCACAACGAAAGAAGCAGGGGAGAAAAGGCGCTGACCAGATCTGAGGCCACAAAATCGGCCTTATTTACGAAGATCTCGATAGCCACCACCTTATTTGCCTCCGGCCCTGACCACCAGAGCATCTCCAAGAAGAGGAAAACCATCTGCAGCCACCGGATTCGGCCCATCTCCGGTGACTCACTCCACAACTCCGACATAAAGCCAAGACACCAACGAAGCAAACTGCAACTATAACCTACTCTACTATATACAGAGGAGGCCAGACCACCTAGACCAACTTCTCGCCGGCCGGCAGCGCCAGCAGGGAGAGAGAGGGCCAGGGGCGGTGGCGGAGCTTGAGGGTCAACTCTCAAGGGGCCAAGAGAGGGCGAGAGAGGATGATATTAAATTAGGAAATGATTTGATCTGGGGGATGTAAGTGTGATTAAAGAAGAACAAAAGAAAAGTCAGTTTGTAGATGTGCTGAAGAACACACCTGCGGATCAGAAACGCATGTGGAGGACTCCAGCGCAGCTTCATCCTGTGGAGGACTATGAAAGAAACCTAGTGAGGACAACCTAGTCGTCGTCATCTTATGAAAAATTTCATTGGAAAGGGAAGGACCCAAGGAAGGTCGGGGTATTGGGTTAGATGTGTCGACATGGCGATTGGGGATAGGAGGGATATGTGAAAACGCTGCTAGTAGCATGGGAGGAGAGCGTTGTTATGCATGGGGGAGTGGAGAGTGGAGCAAGGGTTCCTTGTTTTGCATAGAAAGTGGAAGTAAGAATTACAGCTTAAGGTTTGTTTTATGTTTTATTGAGTAAGTGTGACAAAGCTATATGAGTCGCGGTTGCTCAAATGACCCCTAGTGGGCAAACCATGTGATTTCTTGTGGAAGGACGCACCTAGCGCGTGGACGAGATTGACGAAGGTTATTTGACGCATAGAGTCCACAACTCATCCATATAATCAAGATTTTGAATTAAGAAGCCGACACTCTCATTTTTAACTTCACAATGAAATCCCTTCATGTGGTTACCAAGTCTAGACTTTAAGCAAAAAAAAAACAGAAGCCTCCCACTAACCGGAAGAGAGAGAATTACAATTCTACATAATTTGATAGAAATCAGAAACAAGACACATCAGACTGAATGATGCTATAATAGCGGAGAATTAAGTTAATTCTAGATCGATCGAGAACTAGCCGCATCTATAAAGTATGATGATGTGTTCTTTGGTGTTAGCGAAGAAACCAAGGCCAAACAAACGCTTCATGCTCCCGCTACCCCCTCCCCATCAGCGACACAGAAGCGATTCACACAACGTGTCTCCCCGTCTTCCTCCCCCTATCGACATCGGTAGAGGACACCGAGCGAAGCAAAGATACACGGGGAATTCTTGGGCCGCTGATAACCCACAAGTATAGGGGATCGCAGCAGTCTTCGCGGGTAGTAAAACCCAAATTATTGATTCGACACAAGGGGAGACAAAGAATACTTGAAAGCCTTAACAGCGGAGTTGTCAATTCAGCTGCACCTGAAAATAGACTTGCTCGCAAGAGTTTATCAGTAGTAACAGTTTTATAGCAATAGCGATAGTGAAATAACGAGCAGAGAGTAACAGAGACAGCGAGTAGTGATTATAGTAAACGGCGAGGATTAAAATACTCGTAGGCTCGGGGACGGATAACGGGCGTTGCATGGATGAGAGAAACTCATGTAACAATCAAGCGAGGGCATTTGCGAGATAATAATAAAACGGTGTCTAAGTACAAAGCAATCAATAGGCATGTGTTCCAATTATAGTTGTACGTGCTCGCAATGAGAAACTTGCACAACATCTTTTGTCCTACCAGTACGGTGGCAGCCGGGCCTCAAGGGAATCTATCGGATATTAAGGTACTCCTTTTAATAGAGTACCGGAGCAAAGCATTAACACTCCGTGAACACATGTGATCCTCACATCACTACCATCCTCCGTTGTCCCGATTTCGTCACTGGGGCCATTGGTTCCGGACGGATTCAAGGGAATCTATCGGATATTAAGGTACTCCTTTTAATAGAGTACGGAGCAAAGCATTAACACTCCGTGAACACATGTGATCCTCACATCACTACCATCCCCTCCGGTTGTCCCGATTTACGTCACTTCGGGGCCATTGGTTCCGGACAGCGACATGTGTATACAACTTGCGGGTAAGACCATAAACAATGAATATCATGATGAAATAATAACATGTTCAGATCTGAGATCATGGCACTCGGGCCCTAGTGACAAGCATTAAGCATAACAAGTTGCAACAATATCATCAAAGTACCAATTACGGACACTAGGCACTATGCCCTAACAATCTTACACTATTACATGACCAATCTCATCCAATCCCTACCATCCCCTTCGGCCTACAGCGGGGGAATTACTCACACATGGATGGGGGAAACATGGCTGGTTGATGAAGAGGCGTCGGTGGTGATGGCGGCGATGATCTCCTCCAATTCCCCGTCCCGGTGGAGTGCCAGAACGGAGACTTCTGGCTCCCGAGACGGAGTTTCGCGATGTGGCGGCGTTACGGAGGGTTTCCGGCGACTTCGACTTCTCTCCGTGCGTTTTTAGGTCGAAGGCGATAAGTAGTCCGAAGGAGGGCGTCGGAGGCCGGCCGAGGGGGCCACACGCTAGGGCCGCGCGCCCCCTCCGGGCCGCGCCGCCTAGGGTGTGGGGCCCTCGGGCCTCCACCGACTTGCCCTTCCGGCTCCAGTGAGTCTTACGGGAAAATATGGCCTTCGCATAAATTCCGAGGTTTTTCTCGAAAGTTGGATTTACGCACAAAACGAGACACCAGAACAGTTCTGCGAAAACAGCGTTAGTTCGTGTTAGTTGCATCCAAAATACACAAATTAAAGGCAAAACAATAGCAAAAGTGTTCGGGAAAGTAGATACGTTTTGGACGTATCAACTCCCCCAAGCTTAGCTTATTGCTTGTCCTCAAGCAATTCAGTTAACAACTGAGCGATAAAAGAACTTTCACGAACATATTTGTTCATATGATGTAAATATTCTCATGCTATGGCTAATACTTAGGCAGTTCATAATAAGATACATGCAAATAAAATCATCTAATAGCTATGTCAATCATGGAAAGGTACCAACAATTAATAATAAGCATCATGAATCATGTATATAAGCAGGATTGCAATGTTCATAAAAGAGTATGATAGAGTGGTATCTCGCTTGCCCATATTTGATCAGCAAAACATAAATGCTCAGGCACCTCCGAAGTTCATAGAAAGACTAGAAATAGTGATTGTCAAAGATAAAAGCATCAAAGTTATACCACAATCAATCATATTTTGAGACAAGCATATTACACTAAGAATGACAGTCGTGCTCTCAAGAAAGTGCTCAAAGAAAGGATGGAGACACAACATAAAAGTAAAAGATTGACCCTTCGCAGAGGGAAGCAGGGATTAACATGCGCTAGAGCTTTTCATTTTTAAAGCAGGAGTAAAATTGTTTTGAGAGGTGTTTGTTGTTGTCAACGAATGGTAATGGGTACACCAACTACCTCGCCAACCGGACTTTCAAGAGCGGCTCCCATGAAGGACGTTATCCCTACCAGCAAGGTAGATCATCCATCTTCTCTTTTGTTTACACACGTATTTTAGTTTTATTATGGGTGACACTCCCCCCAACCTTTGCTTACACAAGCCATGGCTAACCGAATCCTCGGGTGCCTTCCATCAATCACATACCATGGAGGAGTGTCTATTTGCAAAATTAAGTTGCTTACCGATGAATCGGAGCAAAACATGTGAAGAGAATTATTAGTGAAAGTTGATTAATTGGGGCTGGGAACCCCATTGCCGGCTCTTTTTGCAAAATTATTGGATAAGCGGATGTGCCACTAGTCCATATGAAAGTCCGTCAAGAGTAAATGACAAGGTTGAAAGTTAAACACCACATACTTCCTCATGAGCTATGAAACATTAACACAAATTGAGAAGCATTTTGAAGGTTTAAAGGTAGCGCATGAGAATTTACTTGGAATGGTTTGAAATGCCATGCATAGGTATTTATGGTGGACACTCGGAATAACTTGATTTTCATGTGTTTGGAAGCACGAGCAGCGTTCCCGCTCGGTACAAGTGAAGGCTAGCAAAAGACTAGGGAGCGACAAATCAAGAGAGCATGAATCTGTCATAATCATGTTTGCGGCAAAATAAATTAACTGAGGCATAAAAGTGATACCAGAACTATGAAGCAATGTAAATCATCGAGGCTTAATTGACTTTTGTTCAGTCATATGCATGCGTGAGCATGTGCCAAGTTAATTCAAACGAATTATTCCAGAGGAGGATACCACAATATCATACCTATCTATGAATAAAACAATGCAAGCAAACATCCATGACATGCTACCCATATTAATAAATTGGAGCTAAACATGAGAGATCATGAACTACTAGACTTTCTTAAATGACATATACCTCACATGAACCAACTAAGCATGCTCACATGGATGAGTATATGTACAAAAATGAAAACAAATAGAGTTCATACCAGCCTCTCACCACAATTAGATTGTCGAATATCGTCATTATTGCCTTTTACTTGTGTAGCTTGGATAATATGAAATGAAAACCACGCTCCAGCCACCGAAGACCATTGAACTCATAAAGAACTTTACAAAACCAAAGAAGAACAGCAAATATTTTTGGTGTTTTCGAATTTGGAAACAAGAACAAAAGGAAACAAGCAAACAAAGCAAAATCTTTTTGGATTTTCTTATAGCAAACCAACGATAGCAAATAAAGCAAGATAAAAGCAAGATAAAAGCAAGAAACTAAAGTAAACAAGTGGTGAAGAGAATCAACAGAAATATTTTTGGTCTTTTTGTGTTTTAGGAAAAAAACAAAGCAAGAACAAGAAAATTAAAACTAAAAGAAACACAGAAAAGCAAGATGACAGAAATCTGCCAAAACTTGACAGCAGTACAGTAATCGATTTTAAAGAAATTCTTAAGCTGCTCAGCTCGAAAAGTGTTCAACTAATGAAAGTTAGATAACAACCTGGGGAACATGCACAAAAATTGGCAGCTCAAAATAACGTTCTGGCTGTGCGCACGAATTTTTCTAGTAACAGTCCAGAATCTGTTTTCAGACAGCACTTCCCCAAATATCATCTTCCTCTCATTAGAAAACCACTCAAAGAAAGTAAACAAGTATGTACAAGTATCCAGCAACCATAATATGCAAAAAATGAGTGATGCCAGTATACCTCCCCCCAAGCTTAGGCTTTTGGCCTAAGTGGAGATCAATCTCATGGTGCCCATGAAGAAGCACCTCCGTAGTACGAAGATGGATCATATTCCGGGTATGTGCTAGAAGAAGCACCCGGATACGTGACGGTGTAGTCGTAGGAGGGCTCGGCATCCTCGGAGTCATCGTTGCTGGTGGAAGCCTTGTATCTTCAATTGCTCATCCACTTCCTCCTTAGTGCGCGACCATGGTTTCCTGTCAATGCTGAACAAATGCTGGCTGCGGCAAAAGGATTTCCCTCTCTTCCCCGTCAGCAAACAATATTCTATAGACAATCTTATCTAAACTAGAGTCGGTTGTAACAAATTGATGACTCTTCATAGCAGCAATATCGAGCCTCATAGGAGCTATTTTTACATCATTAGGGTCAAGAGGAAGCTCTAAATATGCTAAAACGCGTGAAGCAATAATTCCTCCAAATATAGGCCCCTTGTTAGACAAGCGGCGAGCAACAAGAGCACCAAGATGATAAGGTGTGTCCCCGAGTGAGTGCAGCAATTAAGAAACCAAGGTGATAGCTAGATATGTTACTAGTGTTCTCCCTACCAAGAATGCTAGTACCAATGTAATAAGCGAAATACTTGATGGCGGGGAGTTGAATGTTTCTTATCTTGCCACGCTGAATGGTGCGACAATCATCATTGGTGATCCCTCGATAGAGCTCCAGCAATTCCTTGGGGTTGTCCTCAATCTTCCTTGCTGTACCTACAGGAACAATACCCAATGCAGCACAAAAATTCTCTAACTTCATAGTAATAGGCTTACAATAGATCTTAAATTCTACGGTCGGGCGAAACTGCTTATTGTTGAATTTGAAGCTCTCCACAAAGATTTTAGTGAGCACATAGTATTGCTCACTCTCATCTCCCATGTAGGTGTTTAAACCTGCCTTACCGACGAGGGTCAAGAAATCATCCAACAACCCTGCATTTCTCAAAAAGTCATAACATGGGAAGGATGCAGCATTAGGGACTCCATTGTCCTCCTCGGGTGCGAAGCTTGGTGCGATGAGGTCCTCATTGTAGGATGGCCTGAATCGGGTGGATGACCTAGAGGACCTCCCCGTGCTTGTTGTCTCCCCTTGGAACACTTCTCCAAAGTTAAAGTTGTCCATCCCCTTTTCTTGAATTGTATTGATATGGATCCAATCACAAGAGTTTGATATTCTTTTTTAGGCTCATATATTGGACAATCAATAGTCCCCACTTTGATAGTTCTCACATTACAAATTGTATTGACTCCACATGCTTTCTCAATCCTCTTGGGAAAATAGACGGTGTGCTCCCTATCATCAACATTGAAAGTAACCTTTCCTTTATTGCAATCAATAACAGCCCCTGCGGTGTTAAGAAAAGGTCTCCCAAGAATAATAGACATATTATCATCTTCAGGCATTTCCAACACAACAAAATCGGTTAATATCAAGCGAGTTATTAGTAACTTGAACAGGAACATCCTCACATATACCAACAGGAATAGCGGTAGATTTATCAGCCATTTGCAAAGATATATCGAGTAGGTATCAACTTATCTAAGTAAAGTCTCTTATAAAGAGAAAAAGGCATAACACTAACACCGGCTCCCAAGTCACATAGAGCAGTTTTAACATAATTATTCTTAATAGAACAAGGAATAGTAGGTATACTGGGTCGCCCAACTTCTTTGGAACTTTGCCATTGAAAGAGTAATTAGCAAGCATAGTGGAAATTTCCTCATTGGGGATTTTCCTTTTGTTAGTAACAATATCTTTCATATACTTTGAATAAGGAGGCAATTTAATAGCATCGATCAAAGGGATTTGCAAGAATAAAGGTTTCATCCAATCACAAAATTTATTATAGTGTTCTTCTTCCTTTGATTTTAGTTTCTTAGCGAGGAAAAGACATTTGCTTTTGCACCCAAGGTTCCCTTTCATTACCATGTTTCTTAGCAATAAAATCTTCTTTAGTATACTTTTTATTTTTATCTTGCTTTTCGGGTTCATCTTCAACTTCTTCTTTATCGAAACATCATTCTTATCATTACCATTATTATTATCATGTTCATTACCACTTTCGGTTTCAACATCGGAAATAGAAATACTATTAGGATCATTAACGGGTTCGGAGGATTCTACAACATTTTTATGTTTCTTCTTCTTTTTCTTAGAAGGAGCTCTAGGTTCAATGCGTTGAGAATCTTGTTCAATTCTTTTGGGATGCCCTTCGAGGATATAGAGGATCCCTGGGTAGAGACACCACCTCTAGTTGTTACTTCATAAGCATGTTTCTCTTTAGAATTATTTTGTAATAAGTCATTTTGCACTTTAGTGAGTTGATCAATTTGAGTTTGAACCATTTGAAAATGTTTAACAAGCATCTTAACATCATTGGAGGTTCTCTCCACAATATCATGCAAATTGCTAATAGCTTGAGAATTTTCCATTAGATGATTCTCTACTCTCATATTAAAATTTTCTTGCTTAACAATATAATTATCAAACTCATCTAAGCATTGCGCAGGAGGTTTTGAATACGGAATATCTTCCCTAGTAAAGCGCTGAAGGGAGTTTACCTCAATCATGGATGAAGGGGGAATTATCTCACATATATCTTCTATGGGAGGTAGATTCTTCACATCTTCAGATTTAATACCTTTCTCCTTGAGAGACTTCTTGGCTTCCCTCATATCTTCATCATTCAATTTAGTTAAACCCCTCTTCTTCAATATTGGCGTTGGAATTGGTTCAGGCGTAGTCCAATCATCATGATTCCGGCCTATTTTAGCCAATAATTCTTCAGCTTCGTCCGGAGTTCTTTTCCTGAAAACACAACCAGCACAACTATCCAAATATGCCCTAGACTCAATGGTTAGTCCACTATAAAATATATCAAGTAGATCATTCTTTTCTAAATCATGTCCAGGTCGAGCTCTGATAAGAGAACAAAATCTTGCCCAAGCCTCGGGCAATTTCTCTTCATCTCCCCGGTCAAATCTATAAATTCTCTGTAAAGCAACATGTTGAGCACTAGCGAGGAAAGTATTTTCGAAAGAAAACATCACGCAAATCAGTTGGATTTTTAATAGAACCAGGAGGCAAATTATTATACCAAGTTTTAGCATCATCCTTTAATGAGAAAGGAAAAAATTTAGCGACAAAATAAGTACGCATCTTGATATCATCAGAAAACAAGCTACTCATAGAAGAAAGTTCAATCATGTGTTCTACAGACACTTTCTTTTTCAGTACCACAAAAGGGTGCTTTCTCTACAATAGCTATATGAGATAGATCAAGAGAAAAATCATAATCTTTATCCTTAATGCATATAGGAGATGTGGCAAATTTAGGATCGGGAGATAACTTATGTCTAACGAGTATATTGTGTGAGAAACTTTTTAATTTTACTTGCATCAGCGGTAGCATTGCATCTATTAATAAGATCATCATTAAGCTCCACATAATCTTCATCGGGATCATCACTAGAATAATCAAGTTCGGGTGAATTAACGAGTGTAGTAGCATCAGGAGTTTCGGCATTTTCAATTTGTCTAGACCTAGCAATTGTAGCATCTAGAAAGGATCCCAATGAACCACTATCATCAAGCACAGCAGAAACATCATCAATATTATGAGAATTTTCAGATTCAGCGAAGTACCAGCATGTGAAGCATGTGGTGGTGAAACAAGTTTATCAATCACGGATGGTGAATCAAGAGCGAGCAGAGGTACTCGGAGTTGTACCTTTTCTTGTAGTGGATGGTAATATGGCGACTTTAGGATCGCGAGTTTTACCCATGATGGAGAATTTGCAGCGAACAATATCAATCCAAGTGAACTTCCAAATAAAGCTATGCTCCCCGGCAACGGCGCCAAAAAACGGTCTTGATAACCCACAAGTATAGGGGATCGCAGCAGACTTCGCGGGTAGTAAAACCCAATTTATTGATTCGACACAAGGGGAGACAAAGAATACTTGAAAGCCTTAACAACGGAGTTGTCAATTCAGCTGCACCGGAAACAGACTTGCTCGCAAGAGTTTATCAATAGTAACAGTTTTATAGCAAGTAGCGATAGTGAAATAACAGCAGCGGAGTAACAGAGACAGCGGTAGTGATTATAGTAAACAAGCAGGATTAAAATACCGTAGGCACGGGGACGGATAACGGGCGTTGCATGGATGAGAGAAACTCATGTAACAATCAAGCAGGGCATTTGCGAGATAATAATAAAACGGTGTCTAAGTACAAAGCAATCAATAGGCATGTGTTCCAATTATAGTCGTACGTGCTCGCAATGAGAAACTTGCACAACATCTTTTGTCCTACCAGCTAGGTGGCAGCCGGGCCTCAAGGGAATCTATCGGATATTAAGGTACTCCTTTTAATAGAGTACCGGAGCAAAGCATTAACACTCCGTGAACACATGTGATCCTCACATCACTACCATCCCCTCCGGTTGTCCCGATTTCTGTCACTTCGGGGCCATTGGTTCCGGACAGCGACATGTGTATACAACTTGCGAGTAAGACCATAAACAATGAATATCATGATGAAATAATAACATGTTCAGATCTGAGATCATGGCACTCGGGCCCTAGTGACAAGCATTAAGCATAACAAGTTGCAACAATATCATCAAAGTACCAATTACGGACACTAGGCACTATGCCCTAACAATCTTACACTATTACATGACCAATCTCATCCAATCCCTACCATCCCCTTCGGCCTACGAGCGGGGGAATTACTCACACATGGATGGGGGAAACATGGCTGGTTGATGAAGAGGCGTCGGTGGTGATGGCGGCGATGATCTCCTCCAATTCCCCGTCCCGGCGGAGTGCCGAACGGAGACTTCGGCTCCCGAGACGGAGTTTCGCGATGTGGCGGCGTTCTGGAGGGTTTCTGGCGACTTCGACTTCTCTCCGTGCGTTTTTAGGTCGAGGCCGATAAGTAGTCCGAAGGAGGGCGTCGGAGGCCGGCCGAGGGGGCCACACGCTAGGGCCGCGCGCCCCCTCCGGGCCGCGCCGCCCTAGGGTGTGGGGCCCTCGGGCCTCCACCGACTTGCCCTTCCGGCTCCGTGAGTCTTCCGGGAAAATAGGGCCTTCCGTCATAAATTCCGAGGTTTTTCCCGAAAGTTGGATTTCTGCACAAAAACGAGACACCGGTAACAGTTCTGCTGAAAACAGCGTTAGTCCGTGTTAGTTGCATCCAAAATACACAAATTAGAGGCAAAACAATAGCAAAAGTGTTCGGGAAAGTAGATACGTTTTGGACGTATCA
>NC_061510.1:55690160-55768113 GCF_022539505.1 Lolium rigidum | reverse complement strand
CAAAACAGCGTTCATAACACCTTATGGCGTGTTCACGCTACGAGAACAATGCCTTTTGGACTCGAAAAACGCGGGAGCAACATATCGGCGGATGATGCGAAGTGTCTTGCAACACGGATTGGCAAAAACGTACAAGTGTACATTGACGATGTCGTCATAACAACAAAGAAGGGGTCAACATTGATCGAGGATTTAAAGGAAACTTTCGACAACCTTGACAAGTTCCGCCTCAAGGCTGAACCCGACAAAGTGCTCTTTTGGCGTCCCTGCGGGAGAACTTCTCGGGTTCCTAGTTTCGGCAAGAGGAATCGAAGCTAATCCGAGAGAAAATTCAAGCTATCGTAACAATGAGGAAGCCAACAAAGTTGAAAGAAATACAACAGTTGACTGGGCGAGTCGCAGCTTTGAGCAGATTTGTCGCCAGGCTGGGAGAAAAGGCGTTGCTGTTCTACGCTTTGATCAAGCAAGGAGAGAAGTTTCAATGTAACGAAGAGGCAGACAGAGCTTTCGAGGATCTCAAGCGCACAATCTCGACACCACCAATCTTGGTGGCGCCTAAGGAGAAGGAACCTCTCTTGCTATACATCGCAGCCACGCCTCAGGTAGTCAGCACAACACTCGTAGTCGAAAGAGAGGAAGAAGGAAAACTCCATGGAGTGCAGAGGCCAGTATATTTCATCAGTGAAGTTTTATCACCCTCGAAACAGCGGTATCCGCAGTACCAAAAGCTAGCATATGGAGTGTTTACAACCGCAAGAAAACTGCGGCATTATTTTTCGGCGCATCCGATAATAGTGGTCAATGAGGCGCCTTTATCCAATATATTAAACAATCCAGAGGCTACGGGTCGTGTCTCCCTTTGGGGAATAGAGCTTTCCCCTCGGGATATCACATACGAAAAAAGAAAAGCAATAAAGTCACAGATCTTACCATATTTCATCGCAGAGTGGATGGAGCTACAAAATACGGGACCTCCGGATTTATCGAGAACTTGGACTATGAACTTCGACGGGTCCAAGAGATTAGAGGGAGCTGGAGCAGGCATGATACTAATATCACCTCAAGGCGACAAATTGAAGTATGTCTTACGTATGACGTTTCCAAACGCGTCTAACAATGAGGCAGAATACGAAGCTCTTATACACGGGAAGAAGATGGCGAAGGCTTGTGGCGCAACTCGATTAAAAATCTTCGGCGACTCACAATTGGTGGCTCAGCAAGTCATGAATCAGTGTGACGCAGTCAATGATAGTATGATAGCCTACAAAGAAGTGTATAACGAGCTCGAGAAGTTGTTTGACGGGTGTGAGGTAAATCACATCAGCAGGCTAAGCAATGATGAAGCCGATGTTCTTGCAAACATTGGGTCGCAATATCTCGCAATACCACCGGGAGTGTTTTGGGAAGAGATAGCTGAAAGATCAACCAAGGCGAAGAAACAGCAGAAGAAGGAAAAGGAGGAGAAATCCTCGGGGGCTAAAGAAGTATCATCGAGAGAAGAGGAGGAACCTAAGGTAATAATGATGATACATATTCCGTGGATGCAGGCGTACATAGCATATATCTCAAGACAGGAATTACCCGACGATCCAGTTGAAGCAAGGCGAGTTATTAGACGTTCTAAAGCCTTTACTGTGGTCAAAGGAGAGCTATACAAAAGAAGTATTTCGGGAGTACTACAAAGATGTGTCACACCTGAGGAAGGAAGGCTAATTCTGAAGGATGTACACGAAGGAGTGTGTGGACATCATGCAAGCAACCGAGCTATAGCAACCAAGGTTTTCAGAGGAGGATTTTATTGGTTGACATCAATAGAGGATGCAAAAGACATAGTTCGTACTTGCGACGCGTGCCAGAGATTTTCCGTAAAACCTCATTCTCCGGCAGCAGAGTTGATGCCAATACCGTTGTCCTGGCCCTTTGCTCAGTGGGGGTCTCGATATGGTGGGAAAATTACACAAAGCCTGGCCAGGAGGATACGAGTACATGCTCGTCGCTGTCGACAAATTCACAAAGTGGATAGAAGTGAAGCCGATAAATTCACCAGATGGAGCGTCTGCAATCAAGTTCGTGAAAAGTATCGTTTTTCGGTTTGGAGTACCTCATAGCATCACCACGGACAATGGTAGTAATTTCACATCCAATGAATTCAAGGCATATTGTGCAGAGGTAGGCATCAAACTACACTTTGCATCAGTTGCGCACCCGCAGACAAATGGTCAAGTCGAGAAAGCCAACGACACCATATGTAATGGTATCAAGAAGCGCCTGCTAGCACCATTGGAAAAAGCTCGCCACACCTGGCCAGAGGAGTTGCCCAGTGTGTTATGGAGTATTCGAACAACACAAAATACAGCTACACAGGAAACTCCGTTTATTCTGGTCCATGGAGATGAGGCAGTGCTGCTGATACAAATAGAACATAATTCTCCGAGAGTAACGGAATATGACGAAGAAGCTTCAAGAAAAGCATTGGAGGATGATGTCGATGCACTCGATGAAGCTCGAGACGAAGTATTATCACGAGTCACTAAGTACCGAACAAGACTCGAAAAACTACCACAGTCGACGTTTGCGACCAAGATCGTTCCAGGTAGGCGACTTAGTTCTTCGGCTCACATAAAAAAGCCATGAAAAACTCGAGTCGACGTGGCTTGACCCTTACATCGTCACAGAAGTAATCGAAGGAGGATCATACAGGATAAAGGACAAGAAGACAGGGGTTGCCGAGCCAAATCCCTGGAATGTGGCGCAACTTAGGCGTTTCTATGCTTAAGTCAAGATATATATGTAAACATACAATGTACTGATACGCCCGCGAGTTTTCAGACGCACTCTTTTCCTTTCAGGGCAGCGAGTGGGGCTGAAAGGTTTTTAATGAGACGGGCTCGCGGTGCTGCAATATAATAAAGATATTGGTGATATACATATTTTTCGTCAACAGGCTCGGGGGCTCATAACCCGCAGTAACAATATATATAACCTTCCGCAAAATACAGTTATTCGCCTTGGCGTAAAAACAAGCCGCAAATAAAAAAAAAGACATAAGCACTGGCCAACAATAGGCCCGGGAGCTTTATCATCAAGCTGTTTTACAATATAGATTATGTTTACAACATGCAAAACTTCACTACGAGGAAAAATTCGACAAAGATAAACAACCTTTTCAGTTGCTACCTAGTATATCATCTATATTTACCCGTTCATTGTTTGCAGCACCAGTTCTATGTTCAGCATAACTACCCCTCACGAAGAATTCGGCGTCTAGCCGAAGCAGTTCATCCATCATCTCTTCTGCTATAGGGGTTAGAGCATCATTGATTTTGTCGATGTTCCTCTTCCTTTTCCTCTGCTTGGCCAGGCACTTGGCGACAATTTGAGTCATGTCTAACTTCGGATAGCAGACTTGTATCATAATCATGGCAAACCTGGCTCCTGCAGATAGTTGGGCTCGTACAAATTCATGGATTCGAGGGGCATCTCGGAACTTATCCATCAAAGCAGGAAGAGTTTCTGGTTTTTTGTTGCGTGGAAACATGGTACTATAAACTAAGGACAATGTCCTTGTGCAGAAGTCGAGAAAATCACGGACCTGACCCGCGCAATCTTGAAATCTGACGATTTGGCGAGTACGTTCAGGCGTAACCCAAAAATTCGAACCATGCTCCAGTGCAAGCTTGAGAAGCACATTGGACCGAGCTTCAACACGCTGATCTTCGGCAGCAATATCCAAAAAAGAACCTGTTTCAAGCGGAAGCAGCAGCGAGGAATAAAAAATAGTAAGAGTAAAATCAAGTATGACCAAGTTTACGAAGCGTACCCGTCATATCCAAGCTAGAGTCGTTCATCAGTTGAAGCATATAATTTTCTCGTGAAGTAGCTTCAGCAGCCTCAGTAATCGCGGTTTCCTTCAACGCAAGGGCCTCCTGAGCTTGTTGAAGAGCAAGTTTTTCCCTTTCAGAGGATTTTCGAGATTGCTCCATTATTACGGGAGCTTGTTTCTTCATCGGTCGAAGTTGTTGTCGAAGATCGTTTAAATCTTCATTCTGTGCAACACTCGAAGAACCTTCAATAAATTCGACAACAGAGGCTTTTTCGAGTAAGACGCAACTGGTAATGCATCCGAAGAACGAGGCACCGTGGTGTAGTTGTCAAAAATCAACTGGAGAGAAATATTTCGATATCAATAATTTGGCAAGATAGCTATTCATTGATTCAGTCAGATATTTACATGGGCATTACAAAAGAGGGTTCCTAGTGAACCAATGGGGCAGTTGTCGACAAAGCTACTTCGGCGATGTCGAAAAAAGAAAAACAACAACACAAAAGACAAGGACAAAGACGGTCTACTTGACCTCTGGCTTTGTCGAGCTAGGGGAAGGGGTTGGTTTGCATCCAAGGAAGGAGAGGATCTTCTTCGAGTTTGGCTTGGCAGCTTTAATCATAGATTGCCACTTCTTCGTCTCCATCTTCCCGACGTCACCAACCTTCGTCCAATCGACAGCTTGTTGGCTTTCGGCAACCAAAGCAATGGTGCCTTCAACGCCAATCTTCAAGCCCTCTTGCCGAAGATTTAGCCCAAGATCTTCTGCAGGGATGAATTGCTGGGCCAGTACAGCGAAAGATTCGGGTTC
Source organism: Lolium rigidum (assembly GCF_022539505.1). Classification (NCBI taxonomy): domain Eukaryota; kingdom Viridiplantae; phylum Streptophyta; class Magnoliopsida; order Poales; family Poaceae; genus Lolium; species Lolium rigidum. The sequence continues at coordinate 55,763,479 of NC_061510.1, read as the reverse complement.
CTTTTTCTTCGTGAAGAAGTAGGGAAACAGTCGTAACGAGTCTCCGTCCTAGCGTCAGCAATGCCCTGGCGTGCCTCGTCTCCATGAATTTCAAGGAGGGAGAGCGCGTCGAGAAGGCGATCACCTTCCGGATTCTCAAGATCATAATCTTGGTGCGTCTTTCCTGATGAGGCAAAATTTAGCTTGTCACCAAATGCGCAAAGAAAAAGCACGATCTCCCGAAGAAATGAAAGTGGTTAGAGCACTTACTAACAAAGCGTCGGCCTCGTGTGTAATAACCCAGAACATAGGAACAACAAAGGGTAGATTTAGGAATGGGATGTGCATTTCATCGCAAAACGAGGGAAATTTTCGCGCCTTATTGCAACTAAACCTAAGAGGGATCGAGGTTCTCTCTCATTTTGCAATTAGGGTTAGGCAAGGTGAGTTAGTAAATTTCGACATGATCTCTTTTGTATCTTATTGATTTGGGAATTGATTTCATTTGACAAGTAATAAGAAGTTGATAATATTTAACAATAAGCAAAAGTGATTATAGAAAAAGGAAATCAGAATTGAAATACAACTTAAAAATTTAAATGACTTTGAATTTCAAATTGAATTATAAATACAACAATCAATTAGCAATAGAATTATTACGTAACCAAAAAGCTCATAAGCAAAACTTGAGCTTTATTGATATCACAACACAACATACATTGTCTTTACAATATTCTTGATACAAGAATTAAAGAAAAATAAACAGAAATAAATAGAAGATTACATTATTTGATCCTACACTAAAAACCTAGACTAATGACTTGGAAGTATTCTTCTATGGTCATATTCACCTTCAAAACCTGCAAAATAACACAACAAGCTAGACAGGGGTTAGAGAATTAGCATATATTCATTTGGACAGAAACAAGTGTCATGCACACTTGTGCTTGTCCAAAGGCTTGGACAGCACCAGGATAAGAGCAACAGCAGACCAAACCTGAGCAACCCAGGGGCTCAAGTTTCAGCATATGAGCACACTGCTCATGTGTGTCTGTGCAAGCAACAGCAAGGCCATGCAATGGCCTAGTCACCAAACCAAGCCAGGCCTGTGTGGCATGGCCAGGAGAGAAGTAGACATGGTATAAATAAGCACAAACCCTAGAAACAGTGCATAGTCGACCAGATAAGGATTCACAAGGTAAGCAGAAGAAAGAATAGGTAGAGTTCATCCTGTTCTTGCTCAAGAACATCACAACCCAACACATAAACCAACCAACCACCAGAAGTCATGGTGACCTGAGAAGATCAACCAAGAACTGGAGGTGCAGGAGCTGTGACAAACAAACCGAAGTCTCGCATCAACAAAACATTTCATTCTAGGAGGCTGGAACAAGGTATACCTAGTTCCTGGAGAGGATCCAAGTGGATCCAATCCATAATTTATGCATGACATATGTCATGGGCTTGAGCGAGATGCTCAAGGGGTAGATCATCACTTGGTTTTCGCCAAGGATCACCGGCGAGATAGAAAGCTACTAAAGCCGAAACCATCCGGATACAAATCTTGTGCACAAAGCTAGAGTACATGCACGAGATGCACACACCGAGCAAGAACACATGCACGGACACAGCACCGAGTAGATGAATTACTAGGAATAGCAGCTACCAAGGACTACATAATAAGATCCTAAGCAAGTAACCATCAGGAGAACCCAAGATTTCTTCACAAGCAAGCATATTGGCATTCATATTGTTTATGATTCCCAAATAAGCAAACCAAGATGAGGAACCAACAGATCTAGCCAACTATGTGAGCAACCAGTCAGTAGCAAGGCTACTGAGGTCACAACAAACATAGAACCATCCAAAGTAAAGCCAAACAATAAAGCATCATTATCCAGTAATGGATCCAGACTCCATTTGTTTCCCAACTAATCATGGAAAATCAAATCATGCATAGCAAGTCATGTAATCAATACTGCATAAGCAGTTCATCATTAATTAATCCATCCAGGCATGAATATATAACAAATCCATGCAATACTTTTACAGTAGCACACTGTGAGGCAACACATGCACATGTCACTGCATCCTAGCTACTGGATCAAGTCCAGAGGGCCTTGGAGAGCAGCAGCACATACACACAACGAGCATAAGCATGCTTGAGTAGCAGCATCAGTAAGCAAACCATCAATTTAGCCAAAGAACCCATCAGCAACCAAGCCACTGGCATTCAATTGATCAAATGGATCAATTAAATCAAGTCAAGCAACACAGAGAGTCTAGCCAACAGAAATTACTTATCCAATGGATCATTGGATCATACAGAAGGCACAGAAGCACCTCACAGGCATCACAAGTGTCACAGAGATGCATAGCTGTACACCTAGACAAGCAAGCATAGGGTGCCAGTAGGCACAAGCAATCCCATAATCATGTATAGCATTTTGAGCAAGGCATGGCATGATAGAAGCAGTAAGCAAGCAACACTGGACATGAACAGCAAGCAAAACACTTGGCCAGTAACCAGAGCTTGGTGAATTAGCCAGGGCTTGCAGAGAGGAAGCATAAGAAGCATAGGCAGCAGCAGCAAAGCCCTATATGATCATTGGATCATCAGGTAGCTTGAGCAGCAGAGAAGGAAGAAGCACAGAGGCATGGGAGGCGCACAGACATGGCGTTGAGAAGGAGGAGGAGCAGGAGATGCTTACCCGCGCCTGGAGGCAGAAGCTATGGCATGGCGAGGCAGTGCCCGCGCGGCCATAACAGCTGCAAAGCCAGGGAAGTGATGTCTACGGGAGCTTCTGTTCTTGTAGACAGTGTTGGGCCTCCAAGAGCAGAGGTTTGTAGAACAGCAGCAAGTTTCCCTTAAGTGGATCACCCAAGGTTTATCGATCTCAGGGAGGAAGAGGTCAAAGATATCCCTCTCATGCAACCCTGCAACCACAAAGCAAGAAGTCTCTTGTGTCCCCAACACACCTAATAGGTGTACTAGTTCGGCGAAGAGATAGTGAAATACAGGTGGTATGAATAAATAGTAGCAAGTAGCAACGGCACCGTAAAAGTGCTTTGCCCAGGACAATGAACAAGCAAGTAGTAACGCAGCGAGTAGTAACGCAAAGAAACAAGAAACAAGCAGCGATAGCGATATTTAGGAACAAGGCCTAGGGATTAGACTTTCACTAGTGGACACTCTCAACATTGATCACATAACAGAATAGATAAATGCATACTCTACACTCTTGTTGGATGATGAACACATTGCGTAGGATTACACGAACCCTCAATGCCGGAGTTAACAAGCTCCACAATTCAATGTTCATATTTAAATAACCTTAGAGTGCATGAAAGATCAATTCGACTAAACCAAGTACTAACATAGTATGCACACTCGTCACCTTCACACTATGTAGGAGGAATAGATCACATCAATACCATCATAGCAATAGTTAACTTCATAATCTACAAGAGATCATAATCATAGCATAAACCAAGTACTAACACGGATGCACACACCGTCACCATTACACCGTGCGTGAGGAATAAAACTACTTTAATAACATTGCTAGAGTAGCACATAGATAAATTGTGATACAAAATACATTGCAATCATAAAGAGATATAAATAAGCACTTCACTACGCCATTCATAACGAGTGAGTAAGTATTCCGTGAAATATAGCCTAAGAGACCCACACGGTGCACACACTCTGTCACCTTTACACACGTGGGACAAGGAGTCTCCGGAGATCACATAAGTAAAACTCACTTGACTAGCATAGTGACATCTAGATTACAAGCATCATCATATGAATCTCAATCATGTAAGGCAGCTCATGAGATTATTGTATTGAAGTACATAGGAGAGAGATTAACCACATAGCTACCGGTACAGCCCCGAGCCTCGATGGAGAACTACTCCCTCCTCATGGGAGCAGCAGCGGTGATGAAGATGGCGGTGGAGATGGCAGCGGTGGAGATGGAGAAGCCTTCCGGGGCACTTCCCCGCTCCGGCAGGTGCCGGAACAGAGACTCCTGTCCCCCAGATCTTGGCTTCGCGATGGCGGCGGCTCTGGAAGGTTTTCCGTATCGTGGTTCTTCGTATCACGGTTTTCGCGACGGAGGCTTTAAATAGGCGGAAGGGCAGCCTCGGAGCGGGCCTGGGGGGCCCACACCATAGGGCGGCGCGGCCCCCTCCGGCCGCGCCGGGTGTGGTGTGGGGCCCCCGTGGCTCCCTCTGGCGGCTCTCGAGTGTTCTGGAAGGCTCCGGGAAAAATAGGGACCTGGGTCTTGATTTCGTCCAATTCCGAGAATATTTCTTTACTAGGATTTCTGGAACCAAAAACAGCAGAAAACAGGAACTGGCTCTTCGGCATCTTGTTAATAGGTTAGTTCCAGAAAATGCACGAATATGACATAAAGTGTGCATAAAACATGTAGGTATCATCAATAATATGGCATAGGACATAAGAAATTATCGATACGTCGAAGACGTATCAAGCATCCCCAAGCTTAGTTCTGGCTCGTCCCGAGCGGGTAAAACGATAACAAAGATAATTTCTGAAGTGACATGCCATCATAACCTTGATCATACTATTTGTAAACATATGTAATGAATGCAGCGATCATAACAATGGTAATGACATGAGTAAACAAGTGAATCATAAAGCAAAGACTTTTCACGAATAGTACTTCAAGACAAGCATCAATAAGTCTTGCATAAGAGTTAACTCATAAAGCAATAAATCAACGTAAAGGTATTGAAGCAACACAAAGGAAGATTAAGTTTCAGCGGTTGCTTTCAACTTGTAACATGTATATCTCATGGATAATTGTCAACATAGAGTAATATAACAAATACAATATGCAAGTATGTAGGAATCAATGCACAGTTCACACAAGTGTTTGCTTCTTGAGGTGGAGAGAGATAGGTGAACCGACTCAACATAAAGGTAAAAAGAATGGTCCTTCAAAGAGGAAAGCATCGATTGCTATATTTGTGCTAGAGCTTTTATTTTGAAAACATGAAACAATTTTGTCAACGGTAGTAATAAAGCATATGAGTTATGAAAGTTATATCTTACAAGTTGCAAGCCTCATGCATAGTATACTAATAGTGCCCGCACCTTGTCCTAATTAGCTTGGACTACCTAGGATCATCGCAATACACATGTTTTAACCAAGTGTCACAATGGGGTACCTCCATGCCGCTCGTACAAAGGTCTAAGGAGAAAGCTCGCATTTTGGATTTCTCGCTTTTGATTATTCTCAACTTAGACATCCATACCGGGACAACATGGACAACAGATAATGGACTCCTCTTTAATGCATAAGCATGTGGCAACAATTAGTATTCTCATATGAGATTGAGGATATATGTCCAAAACTGAAACTTCCACCATGATTCATGGCTTTAGTTAGCGGCCCAATGTTCTTCTCTAACAATATGAATGCTCCAACCATTAAGGTGGTAGATCTCTCTTACTTCATACAAGACGGACATGCATAGCAACTCACATGATATTCAACAAAGAGTAGTTGATGGCGTCCCCGGGAACATGGTTATCGCACAACAAGCAACTTAATAAGAGATAAAGTGCATAAGTACATATTCAATACCACAATAGTTTTTAAGCTATTTGTCCCATGAGCTATATATTGCAAAGGCGAATGATGGAATTTTAAAGGTAGCACTCAAGCAATTTACTTTGGAATGGCGGAGAAATACCATGTAGTAGGTAGGTATGGTGGACACAAATGGCATAGTGGTTGGCTCAAGGATTTTGGATGCATGAGAAGTATTCCCTCTCGATACAAGGTTTAGGCTAGCAAGGTTATTTGAAACAAACACAAGGATGAACGGTGCAGCAAAACTCACATAAAAGACATATTGTAAACATTATAAGACTCTACACCGTCTTCCTTGTTGTTCAAAACTCAATACTAGATATTATCTAGACTCTAGAGAAACCAAATATGCAAACCAAATTAGCAAGCTCTAAGTGTTTCTTCATTAATGGGTGCAAAGTATATGATGCAAGAGCTTAAACATGAGCACAACAATTGCCAAGTATCAAATTATCCAAGACATTTTAGAGTTACTACATGTAGCATTTTCCAATTCCAACCATATAACAATTTAACGAAGAAGAAACTTTGCCATGAATACTATGAGTAGAGCCTAAGGACATACTTGTCCATATGCTACAGCGGAGCGTGTCTCTCTCCCACAAAGTGAATGCTAGGATCCATTTTATTCAAACAAAACAAAAACAAAAAACAAACCGACGCTCCAAGCAAAGTACATAAGATGTGACGGAATAAAAATATAGTTTCGTGGGAGGAACCTGATAATGTTGTCGATGAAGAAGGAGATGCCTTGGGCATCCCCAAGCTTAGACGCTTGAGTCTTCTTATAATATGCAGGGGTGAACCACCGGGGCATCCCCAAGCTTAGAGCTTTCACTCTCCTTGATCATATTGTATCATACTCCTCTCTTGATCCTTGAAAACTTCCTCCACACCAAACTCGAAACAACTCATTAGAGGGTTAGTGCATAATAAAAATTAACATGTTCAGAGGTGACACAATCATTCTTAACACTTCTGGACATTGCATAAAGCTACTCGGACATTAATGGATCAAAGAAATTCATCCAACATAGCAAAAGAGGCAATGCGAAATAAAAGGCAGAATCTGTCAAAACAGAACAGTCCGTAAAGATGGATTTTATTAGGGCACCAGACTTGCTCAAATGAAAATGCCCAAATTGAATGAAAGTTGCGTACATATCCGAGGATCACTGCACGTAAATTGGCTTAATTTTCTCGAGCTACCTACAGGGAGTTAGACCCAGATTCGTGACAAAGAAAGAAATCTGGAACTGCGCAAGTAATCCAAATCTAGTACTTACTTTACTATCAAAGACTTTACTTGGCACAACAAAACTCAAAACTAAGATAAGGAGAGGTTGCTACAGTAGTAAACAACTTCCAAGACACAAATATAAAACAAAGTACTGTAGCAAAATAACACATGGGTTATCTCCCAAGAAGTTCTTTCTTTATAGCCGTTAAGATGGGCTCAGCTAGCTTTAATGATGCACTCGCAAGAAATAGTAGTTGAAGCAAGAGAGAGCATCAAGAGGAAAATTCAAAACACATTTAAGTCTAACATGCTTCCTATGCATTGGAATCTTGTAAATAAACAAGTTCATGAAGAGAAAAGTAACAAGCATAGGAAGATAAAATAAGTGTAGCTTCAAAAATTTCAGCACATAGAGAGGCATTTTAGTAACATGAAAATTTCTACAACCATATTTTCCTCTCTCATAATAACTTTCAGTAGCATCATGAGAAAACTCAACAATATAACTATCACATAAAGCATTCTTATCATGAGTCTCATGCATAAAATTATTACTCTCCACATAAGCATAATCAATTTTATTAGTAATAGCGGGAGCAAATTCAACAAAATAGCTATCATTATTATTCTCATCAAGTGTAGGAGGCATAGTATAATCACAATAAAATTTACTCTCCATAGTAGGTTGTACCAAAAGACCACTATTATAATCATCATAAATAGGAGGCAAAGTATCATCAAAGAAAATTTTCTCCTCAATGCTTGGGGGACTAAAAAGATCATGAAAACCAGCTTCCCCAAGCTTAGAACTTTCTATATTATTATCAACAATGGTGTTCAAAGCGTTCATACTAATATTACTACCAGCATGCAAATAAGGTTCCATAGGTTTTTTAATTTTCGCATCAAACAATCCATGTTTTAAATCAGGAAATAGAATAAGAAGCTCATTGTTGTCCATTATGCCAAACTAGTGTAAACAAGAAAAAAAAATGCAATTGCAGGATCTAAAGGAAATAGCTTCGAGCACAAACACAACGGCGCCAGAAAAGTACTTTTACCTGGGACCGGAGTATGAGTGCCTTTTACCTTTCCTCCCCGGCAACGGCGCCGTAAAAGTGCTTGATGTCTACGGGAGCTTCTATTCTTGTAGACAAGTGTTGGGCCTCCAAGAGCAGAGGTTTGTAGAACATCGGCAAGTTTCCCTTAAGTGGATCACCCAAGGTTTATCGATCTCAGGGAGGAAGAGGTCAAAGATATCCCTCTCATGCAACCCCGCAACCACAAAGCAAGAAGTCTCTTGTGTCCCCAACACACCTAATAGGTGTACTAGTTCGGCGAAGAGATAGTGAAATACAGTGTGGTATGAATAAATAGTAGCAGTAGCAACGGCACCAGTAAAAGTGCTTTGCCCGGGACGAGTAAACAAGCAGTAGTAACGCAGCAAGTAGTAACGCAATAAAACAAGTAAACAAGCAGCGATAGCGATATTTAGGAACAAGGCCTAGGGATTAGACTTTCACTAGTGGACACTCTCAACATTGATCACATAATAGAATAGATAAATGCATACTCTACACTCTTGTTGGATGATGAACACATTGCGTAGGATTACACGAACCCTCAATGCCGGAGTTAACAAGCTCCACAATTCAATGTGCATATTTAAATAACCTTAGAGTGCATGAAAGATCAATTCGACTAAACCAAGTACTAACATAGTATGCACACTCGTCACCTTCACACTATGTAGGAGGAATAGATCACATCAATACCATCATAGCAATAGTTAACTTCATAATCTACAAGAGATCATAATCATAGCATAAACCAAGTACTAACACGGATGCACACACTCGTCACCATTACACCGTGCAGGAGGAATAAAACTACTTTAATAACATTGCTAGAGTAGCACATAGATAAATTGTGACACAAAATACATTGCAATCATAAAGAGATATAAATAAGCACTTCACTACGCCATTCATAACGGTGAGTAAGTATTCTCGTGAAATATAGCCTAAGAGACCCACACGGTGCACACACTCGTCACCTTTACACACGTGGGACAAGGAGTCTCCGGAGATCACATAAGTAAAACTCACTTGACTAGCATAGTGACATCTAGATTACAAGCATCATCATATGAATCTCAATCATGTAAGGCAGCTCATGAGATTATTGTATTGAAGTACATAGGAGAGAGATTAACCACATAGCTACCGGTACAGCCCCGAGCCTCGATGGAGAACTACTCCCTCCTCATGGGAGCAGCGAGCGGTGATGAAGATGGCGGTGGAGATGGCAGCGGTGTCGATGGAGAAGCCTTCCGGGGCACTTCCCCGCTCCGGCGGGGTGCCGGAACGGAGACTCCTGTCCCCCGGATCTTGGCTTCGCGATGGCGGCGGCTCGCGGAAGGTTTTCCGTATCGTGGTTCTTCGTATCGGGGTTTTCGCGACGGAGGCTTTAAATAGGCGGAAGGGCAGCCTCGGAGCGGGCTCGGGGGGCCCACACCATAGGGCGGCGCGGCCCCCCTCCGGCCGCGCCGGGGTGTGGTGTGGGGCCCCCGGGGCTTCCCTCGGCGGCTCTCGAGTGTTCGGAAGGCTCCGGGAAAAATAGGGACCCGGGTCTTGATTTCGTCCAATTCCGAGAATATTTCTTTACTAGGATTTCTGGAACCAAAAACAGCGAAAAACGAGAACTGGCTCTTCGGCATCTTGTTAATAGGTTAGTTCCAGAAAATGCACGAATATGACATAAAGTGTGCATAAAACATGTAGGTATCATCAATAATATGGCATAGAACATAAGAAATTATCGATACGTCGGAGACGTATCAGGAAGACGCCGGCATTACGCCGACGAACACCTCGAACAACACAACACCGGGGACGACGGCACAGGCGCTGCGAGCATAGCACCCGCGCTAGGTCGGTCCCAGGCACGCGCTCATGTCGGCGACAAGGACACCAGCTCGCCGGGGATCGCCAATCGCCGGAGGCGATTCCCCACGAGATCCAGAGAGTTGGCGATCTGCCAGAGGAGGAAGAGATCGACGAAACCACGCAGACAGATCGATAGATCGTCGCGCGGCGGTTCAGGTGGTATCGGCGGCAAGGTCAGGGGAGCTCGGAGATGGCCGGAGCATGGCGGCGGCCATGGCGGCGACGCCATCACCACGCGAGTCGCTAGAGGTTAGGGTTAGGTCACGAGAGAGAGAGAGGAGAGCGTGCGAGTGAGTGCGGTGGCCGTAACGGTTCCATCGAACCATTTTGGACAAGCCTTAATGGGCTGTCCAAATGGGCCAAGTTAGGTGGGCTGGCCAATTGGGGCCAGGGGCTATTTTAGTCATTTTCTATTTCGAAAATAGCCTAAAATTTTACAAAATTTTAGTTAATAAAATATACCTATAAAATCCATGAAAAATTGGATTAGTAAATGAAAAATTATTCTTAACAATAATAAAATAAGAAATGGAATTTAGGAAACAAATTCAAATTTTAGAATTTTCTAAATTTAAGTTAAAACTTGGAATTTGAAATTATTATTTCCTTCAATTTAAAAATCAAGGAAAAATCTCAAATGAGTTCAAATATTTGTTTTCAAATATTTCAGAATAAAATTCTATTATTCCAAGTCATTTCTGTTAAAGAAAGATATTTTCCAAAGGAAAATACTCTATTCTTCTTATTTCAAAAATATAGAAGCAACTCTATTATTTCAAATTATTTTGAAATAATAATGATTCACAAAAGTAAAGTAGTATTACTATAAACCATTTTTCTTTATGAGATAAAAGTGTTTTTACAAATAAAAGGAATTGTAAATTACTGCCAAAGGCATAAATCTTGAATTCAACCCTAAATTTTAATAAATAATTGGGGTAAGGGATTCCACATAAAATAATACATTCGTGAATGCATTATTTGGATTTTATAACATTGTCCATACCGGACAATGATGCTTCTTTACAGAACCCGAGGTCCAGGTTCCATTCAACGCATCGAACTGCATTATCTCGCAGTCCACAGGCAAGTTCACCCTTGCTCATACCAACTTGAGTATTTTCTATCAATTTACTGCAAAGCTATATACTTACCATTCCTGCATTGCAAATAAAATGTTACTTTTCCAATTATGAACATGACTATGTGGCTGGCAATGGAACCATGGTTGTGTTGATATGGTGGAGGTTCCATTGCATGGGTTTTATTAACCTATGAGTAATTACCAATGCCGTCCAGTGATTCTAGCGCCGTACATTCCGCGTTGACCATAAGATCTATAATGGCTCTGGGAAAGCCAACTTTATCTTTTTCCTCTCGCATGCCAACGGGTTAGTAATAAGGGTTGCCTGGATCGGTCTATCTTTGGTAAAGGTGGGGACATGTGGTCCATCACGGTCTACCATTAGATACAGGGGAGGGCAGACTTATTATTGGTCTATGAAGGATTGTAAGGGTTGTCCGGATCGGTCTATCTATGGTGTATAGGACAGGGCACATAAGTTGTTCGGATCGGTCTACCTTAACGGTATAGGGGAGAACAAGTGCCTGTGTTGGTCTACCCATAGATATAGGGGAGGACAGACTTACAAAAGGGTGGGTCTGCGAGATTCCGAAGAAGATGGTGTGGGCTTGGATCTTCATACCTGGCGTCACACCAAAGGAAGTGTGAACGGGGGCAAGTCCCTGCGGATGGCAAAAAGGATGGGATCTCTTATGGAAAAAGTAACGCACCTCTGCAGAGTGTATTAATTTGTGGCTGTCACTCCTTGTTCCGGGAAGGGAACTGCGAACGCGGCAGGAAAGGAACTCCACGAAGGTCTGGTCAACCTGTGAAGACTGACGGGCATAGTTTTCATAATAAAAGCAACCTTTTGAAGAAATATTTTCGAAACATGCATTGACCTGAGATTTCCCGATCAATGGTCGTAGCTAGTGCATCAAACACCTTTTACTCTTTTGAACTTGCTGAGTACCCCTGTACTCACTTTCTTTCGACACCCTTGCTAGACTGTGATACAGAAGTGGAGGCCATCGCCGATGGAGCACCAGAAGGAAGCTACGAGCTGGTCTACGAGGAACCTGATCTTACCGGTGGAGTGGAAGGAGTAGACTATGGGATAGTCTACGGACCCGACGAGAATGAGGCGGAGGAGTAATGATATACCTTAGTATCATAGAGCCGAGCAGCGTAGAACTTACCTAAATAAGTTGCTGAGCTCTCTTTCATATATAGATGTGAGTTGTAATCGTACTTAAGTAGTATCTTAGGGTGTTCTCATCGGACCTGTGAGAATACCAACTTGTTAAGACCATGTTTCTAATAATATTTGGAGTGTTATGACCTGCAATATTTCTGTTGTACCACTCTGAGGGATATGGCAAATTGTGAAGAAGTCCCTTCACAAAGATCATATCAACGACTTGTATACTACAACATGCAGCGGTATGCTGGGTCACCGCACTGTGACTCCAAGCGAGTGATAATTTCTTTTTCGCGAGCAGACTGTTGAGCTATGTTCTCACTCAAGGCATTTTCCGCGTCTTGAAGTCTCTTTCGAAGACCCTCGACAGCGGCAGCATCTGATTCAGCCTTTTCGCGAGCTTTTTCACTTCGTTCAAGCTTGCGGGCAAGGTCATCAGCACGCTTGTTTGCCTCAGAAAGAGATTTTATCAACATAAAGGGCGACACAAGTTACAGCAAAATAGAAGATGCAAATCTATTCGATGTAATGCAGCAAGTAAAGAATACCTTTTAGTTCGTTGTCAAGATCACGGTACTCGATAAATTGGGTACCGAGACGAACAAATTCCTTCATTGAAGGCTGAAAAAAAGAGGTTGAAGAATTTCGACAAAAAAAGAGTTGGAAACATTCGACAGCAAAAAAGAAAACAAAGGCACTTACATCATCCATAAGAGGGGTCGCAGAGCTATCGGTCAAGAGACTTAGCTCTTTTCCTTGACCAGTCCTTGCTCTCTTTGGCGACGGAGCACGGGGGCTCACAACAGGACTGGGATGTCCTATATCCTGTTGTGGAGGCGAGGTTTCATCCGCTTCGGGACGAGTCTCGGAGATAACTAAAGTACGGGACGTGCTCGTTCGAGCAATCACGTCAATAGGAGGATTTTCTTCCTCGTCACCACTATACATCAGGGAAAACATAAGAAAACAAAGACAGGTAAAATTATCGGATGCAAAGAAAAGAGTAGATAGAAACTTACGAGCTGACAAGGGCATCATCGTAAGGGTTGAAGGGTCTGTCCTCCTCTTTGGGTAAAGTTTCTTCGAGAGGGGACTTATTTTTGGAGGTGCCAGAATCTGCGGCATCATCTCTTTTTCGCTTGTTCGTTGGAGAAACAGCAGAGGGGAGGGAATGCGTGGATTCGGAAAGCTCGGATTCAACTTCTTTTTCAGAGGAAGCCACGGATTTGTGAGAACCCGCGACTTCGCTCTCAAGGCGAGAAGTGCCTTGGTGTTCGTCGGTGACGACGGTCCGTTCTTCGACTTCCCCGCCTTCAGGAAGAGGAGGAAGAGAAGCTAAGACTTGATGTTTCTACAAGGGCAAGATATGTCGACAAATAGGTTATACAACGGATGCCATCAAAAATAGTAGTCGACAAATACTAAAAACTCGGAAGGATAAAAATTTACCTTGGGGAGGGCGTTGGCGCCGCTATACGGCTCCATGATGACCCACAAGTATAGGGGATCGCGGCAGTCTTCGCGGGTAGTAAAACCCAATTTATTGATTCGACACAAGGGGAGACAAAGAATACTTGAAAGCCTTAACAACGGAGTTGTCAATTCAGCTGCACCTGGAAACAGACTTGCTCGCAAGAGTTTATCAGTAGTAACAGTTTTATAGCGATAGCGGTAGTGAAATAACAAGCAGCGAGTAACGAGAGACAGCAGTAGTGATTATAGTAAACAGCGAGGATTAAAATACTCGTAGGCACGGGGACGGATAACGGGCGTTGCATGGATGAGAGAAACTCATGTAACAATCAAGCGGGACATTTGCGTGATAATAATAAAACGGTGTCTAAGTACAAAGCAATCAATAGGCATGTGTTCCAATTATAGTCGTACGTGCTCGCAATGAGAAACTTGCACAACATCTTTTGTCCTACCAGCCGGTGGCAGCCGGGCCTCAAGGGAATCTACTCGGATATTAAGGTACTTCTTTTAATAGAGTACCGGAGCAAAGCATTAACACTCCGTGAACACATGTGATCCTCACATCACTACCATCCCCTCCGGTTGTCCCGATTTCGTCACTTCGGGGCCATTGGTTCCGGACGACGACATGTGTATACAACTTGCGGGTAAGACCATAAACAATGAATATCATGATGAAATAATAACATGTTCAGATCTGAGATCATGGCACTCGGGCCCTAGTGACAAGCATTAAGCATAACAAGTTGCAACAATATCATCAAAGTACCAATTACGGACACTAGGCACTATGCCCTAACAATCTTACACTATTACATGACCAATCTCATCCAATCCCTACCATCCCCTTCAGCCTACAGCGGGGAATTACTCACACATGGATGGGGGAAACATGGCTGGTTGATGAAGAGGCGTCGGTGGTGATGGCGGCGATGATCTCCTCCAATTCCCCGTCCCGGCGGAGTGCCAGAACGGAGACTTCTGACTCCCGAGACGGAGTTTCGCGATGTGGCGGCGTTCTGGAGGGTTTCTCGTGACTTCGACTTCTCCCCTTGCGTTTTTAGGTCGAGGCCGATAAGTAGTCCGAAGGAGGGCGTCGGAGGCCTGCCGAGGGGGCCACACGCTAGGGCCGCGCCGCCCTAGGGTGTGGGGCCCTCGGGCCTCCACCTGACTTGCCCTTCTGGCTCCGTGAGTTTTCTGGGAAAATAGGGCCTTCTGTCAAAATCCCGAGGTTTTTCCTGAAAGTTGGATTTCTGCACAAAAACGAGACACCATAACAGTTCTGCTGAAAACAGCGTTAGTCCGTGTTAGTTGCATCCAAAATACACAAATTAGAGGCAAAACAACAGCAAAAGTGTTCGGGAAAGTAGATACGTTTTGGACGTATCAACTCCCCCAAGCTTAGCTTATTGCTTGTCCTCAAGCAATTCGGTTAACAACCGAGCGATAAAAGAACTTTCACGAACACATTTGTTCATATGATGTAAATATTCTCATGCTATGGCTAACACTTAGGCAGTTCATAATAAGATACATGCAAATAAGATCATCCGATAGCTATGTCAATCATGGAAAGGTACCAACAATTAATAATAAGCATCATGATCATGTATATAAGCAGGATTGCAATGTTCATAAAATAATATGATAGAGTGGTATCTCGCTTGCCCATATTTGATCAGCAAAACATAAATGCTCAGGCACCTCTGAAGTTCATAGAAAGACTAGAAATAGTGATTGTCGAAGGTAAAAGCATCAAAGTTATACCACAATCAATCATATTTTGAGACAAGCATATTACACTAAGAATGACAGTTGTGCTCTCAAGAAAGTGCTCAAAGAAAAGATGGAGACACAACATAAAAGTAAAAGATTGACCCTTCGCAGAGGGAAGCAGGGGATTAACATGCGCTAGAGCTTTTCATTTGTAAAGCGAGGAGTAAAATAATTTTGAGAGGTGCTTGTTGTTGTCAACGAATGGTAATGGGTACACCAACTACCTCGCCAACCGGACTTTCAAGAGCGGCTCCCATGAAGGACGTTATCTCTACCGAGCAAGGTAGATCATCCCTCTTCTCTTTTGTTTACACACGTATTTTAGTTTTATTATGGGTGACACTCCCCCAACCTTTGCTTACACAAGCCATGCCTAACCGAATCCTCGGTGCCTTCCATCAATCACATACCATGGAGGAGTGTCTATTTGCAAAATTAAGTTGCTTACCGATGAATCGGAGCAAAACATGTGAAGAGAATTATTAGTGAAAGTTGATTAATCGGGTGGGAACCCCATTGCCAGCTCTTTTTGCAAAATTATTGGATAAGCGGATGTGCCACTAGTCCATATGAAAGTCCGTCAAGAGTAAATGACAAGGTTGAAAGTTAAACACCACATACTTCCTCATGAGCTATGAAACATTAACACAAATTGAGAAGCATTTTGAAGGTTTAAAGGTAGCGCATGAGAATTTACTTGGAATGGTTTGAAATGCCATGCATAGGTGTTTATGGTGGACACTCTGGAATAACTTGGTTTTCATGTGTTTGGAAGCACGAGCGGCGTTCCCGCTCAGTACAAGTGAAGGCTAGCAAACGACTAGGGAGCGACAAATCAAGAGAGCAATGACTTGTCATAATCATGCTTGCGGCAAAATAAATTAACCGAGGCATAAAAGTGATACAAGAACTCGAAGCAATGTAAATCATTGAGGCTTAATTGACTCTTGTTCAGTCATATGCATGCGTGAGCATGTGCCAAGTTAATTCAAACGAATTATTCAGAGGAGGATACCACAATATCATACCTATCTATGAATAAAACAATGCAAGCAAACATCCATGACATGCTACTCATATTAATAAATTGGAGCTAAACATGAGAGATCATGAACTACTAGACTTTCTTAAATGACATATACCTCACATGAACCAACCAAGCATGCTCACATGGATGAGTATATGTACAAAAATGAAAACAAATATAGTTCATACCAGCCTCTCACCACAATCAGATTGTCGAATATCGTCATTATTGCCTTTTCACTTGTGTAGCTTGGATAATATGAAATGAAAACCACGCTCCAGCCACCGAAGACCATTGAACTCATAATGAACTTTACAAACCAAAGAAGAACAGCAATTATTTTTGGTGTTTTCGAATTTGAGAACAAGAATAAAAGGAAACAAGCAAACAAAGCAAAATCTTTTTGGGTTTTCTTATAGCAAACTAGCAATAGCAAATAAAGCAGATAAAACAAGATAAGCAAGAAACCAAAATAAACAAATGGTGAAGAGAAACAACAGAAATATTTTTGGTCTTTTTGTGTTTTAGGAAAGAAACAAAGCAAAAAACAAGAAATGGCAAACTAAAAGAAACACAGAAAAGCGAGATGGCAGAAATCTGCCAAAACTTGACAGCAGTACAGAAATCGATTTTTACAACAAATTCTTCAGTTGCTCAGCTCGAAAAGTGTTCAACTAATGAAAGTTAGATAACAACCTGGGGAACATGCACAAAAATTGGAAGCTCAAAATAACGTTCTGGCTGTGCGCACGAATTTTTCTAGTAACAGTCCAGAATCTGTTTTCAGACAGCACTTCCCCAAATATCATCTTCCTCTCATTAGAAAACCACTCAAAGAAACTAAACAAGTATGTACAAGTATCCAGCAACCATAATATGCAAAGAATGAGTGATGCCAGTATACCTCCCCCCAAGCTTAGGCTTTTGGCCTAAGTAGAGATCAACCCCATGGTGCCCATGAAGAAGCACCCTCGTAGTACGAAGATGGATCATATTTCGGGTATGTGCTAGAGGAAGCACCCGGATACGTGACGGTGTAGTCGTAGGAGGGCTCGGCGTCCTCGGAGGCATGCTGCTGGTGGAAGCTTGTGTATCTTCAACTTGCTCATCCACCTCCTCCTTAGAGCGCGACCATGGTTTCCTGTTGATACTGAACAAATCTGGTTGGGGCAAAGGGACTTCCCTCTCTTCCCCGTCAGCAAACAACACTCTATAGACAATATTATCTAACCTAGAGTCAGCTGTAACAAATTGATGATTCTTCATAGCAGCGATATCGAGCCTCATAGGAGCTATTTTTACATCATTAGGGTCAAGAGGAAGCTCTAAATATGCTAAAACGCGTGAAGCAATAATTCCTCCAAATATGGGCCCCTTGTTAGACAAGCGGCGAGCAACAAGAGCACCAAGATGGTAAGGTGTGTCCCCAGTGAGTGCAGCAATTAAGAAACCAAGGTGATAGCTAGATATGTTGCTAGTGTTCTCCCTACAAAGAATGCTAGTACCAATGAAATAAGCAAAATACTTAATGGCGGGGAGTTGAATGTTTCTTATCTTGCCACGCTGAATGGTGCGACAATCATCATTGGTGATCCCTTGATAGAGCTCCAACAATTCCCTTGGGTTGTCCTCGATCTTCCTTGCTGTACCTACGGGAACAATACCCAATGCAAGCACAAAAATTCTCCAACTTCATAGTAATAGGTTTACCATAGATCTTGAATGCTACTGTCGGGTTAAAATGCCTATTGTTGAACTTGAAGCTCTCCACAAAGATTTTAGTGAGCGTGTAGTATTGCTCACTCTCATCTCCCACATAGGTGGTTAAACTTGCCCTACCGACGAGGGTAAAGAAATCATCCAACAACCACTGCATTACTCAAAAAGTCATAACATGGGAAGGATGCGGCGTTAGGGACTCCATTGTCCTCCTCGGGTGCGAAGCTTGGTGCGATGAGGTCCTCATTGTAGGATGGCCTGAATCGGGTGGATGACCTAGAGGACCTCCCCGTGCTTGTTGTCTCCCCTTGGAACACTTCTCCAAAGTTAAAGTTGTCCATCCCCCTTTTCTTGAATTGTATTGATATGGATCCAATCATAAGAGTTTGATATTCTTCTTTAGGCTCATATATTGGACAATCAATAGTTCCGACTTTCATAGTTCTCACATTAGAAATTGTATTAACTCCACATGCTTTCTCAATCCTCTTGGGAAAATAAACGGTATGCTCCTTGTCATCAACATTGAAAGTAACTTTTCCTTTATTGCAATCAATAACAGCCCCTGCGGTGTTAAGAAAAGGTCTCCCAAGAATAATAGACATATTACCATCTTCGAGCATTTCCAACACAACAAAATCGGTTAATATCAAGCGATTATTAGTAACTTGAACAGGAACATCCTCACATATACCAACAGGAATAGCGAGTAGATTTATCAGCCATTTGCAAAGATATATCAGTAGGTATCAACTTATCTAAGTAAAGTCTCTTATAAAGAGAAAAAGGCATAACACTAACACCGGCTCCCAAGTCACATAGAGCAGTTTTAACATAATTATTCTTAATAGAACAAGGAATAGTAGGTATACCGGGTCGCCCAACTTCTTTGGAACTTTGCCATTGAAAGAGTAATTAGCAAGCATAGTGGAAATTTCCTCATTGGGGATTTTCCTTTTGTTAGTAACAATATCTTTCATATACTTTGAATAAGGAGGCAATTTAATAGCATCGAGTCAAAGGGATTTGCAAGAATAAAAGTTTCATCCAATCACAAAATTTATTATAGTGTTCTTCTTCCTTTGATTTTAGTTTCTTAGCAGGAAAAGACATTTGCTTTTGCACCCAAGGTTCCCTTTCATTACCATGTTTCTTAGCAATAAAATCTTCTTTAGTATACTTTTTATTTTTATCTTGCTTTTCAGGTTCATCTTCAACTTCTTCTTTATCAGAAACATCATTCTTATCATTACCATTATTATTATCATGTTCATTACCACTTTCAGTTTCAACATCAGAAATGGAAATACTATTAGGATCATTAACAGGTTCAGAGGGTGTTCTACAACATTTTTATGTTTCTTCTTCTTTTTCTTAGAAGGAACTCTAGGTTCAATGCGTTGAGAATCTTGTTCAATTCTTTTGGGATGCCCTTCAGGATATAGAGGATCCTGGGTAGAGACACCACCTCTAGTTGTTACTTCATAAGCACGTTTCTCTTTAGAATTATTTTGTAATAAGTCATTTTGCACTTTAGTGAGTTGATCAATTTGAGTTTGAACCATTTGAAAATGTTTAACAAGCATCTTAACATCATTGGAGGTTCTCTCCACAATATCATGCAAATTGCTAATAGCTTGAGAATTTTCCATTAGATGATTCTCTACTCTCATATTAAAATTTTCTTGCTTAACAATATAATTATCAAACTCATCTAAGCATTGCGCAGGAGGTTTTGAATACGGAATATCTTCCCTAGTAAAGCGTCGAAGGGAGTTTACCTCAATCATGGATGAAGGGGGAATTATATCACATATATCTTCTATGGGAGGTAGATTCTTCACATCTTCGATTTAATACCTTTCTCCTTGAGAGACTTCTTGGCTTCCCTCATATCTTCATCATTCAATTTAGTTAAACCCCTCTTCTTCAATATTGGCGTTGGAATTGGTTCAGGCGTAGTCCAATCATCATGATTCCGGCCTATTTTGGCCAATAATTCCTCGACTTCGTCCGGAGTTCTTTTCATGAAAACACAACCAGCACAACTATCCAAATATGCCCTAGACTCAATGGTTAGTCCACTATAAAATATATCAAGTAGATCATTCTTTTCTAAATCATGTCCAGGTCGAGCTCTGATAAGAGAACAAAATCTTGCCCAAGCCTCAGGCAATTTCTCTTCATCTCCCTGGTCAAATCTATAAATTTTCTGTAAAGCAATATGTTGAGCACTAGCAGGAAAGTATTTTCGAAAGAAAACATCACGCAAATCAGTTGGAATTTTAATAGAACCAGGAGGCAAATTATTATACCAAGTTTTAGCATCATCCTTTAATGAGAAAGGAAAAAATTTAGCAACAAAATAAGTACGCATCTTGATATCATCAGAAAACAAGCTACTCATAGAAGAAAGTTCAATCATGTGTTCTACAGACACTTTCTTTTTCAGTACCACAAAAGGGTGCTTTCTCTACAATAGCTATATGAGATAGATCAAGAGAAAAATCATAATCTTTATCCTTAATGCATATAGGAGATGTGGCAAATTTAGGATCGGGAGATAACTTATGTCTAACAGTATATTGTGTGAGAAACTTTTTAATTTTACTTGCATCAGCAGTAGCATTGCATCTATTAATAAGATCATCATTAAGCTCCACATAATCTTCATCGGGATCATCACTAGAATAATCAAGTTCAGGTGAATTAACAGGTGTAGTAGCATCAGGAGTTTCGAGTATTTTCAATTTGTCTAGACCTAGCAATTGTAGCATCTAGAAAGGATCCCAATGAACCACTATCATCAAGCACAGCGAGAAATATCATCAATATTATGAGAATTTTCAGATTCAGCAGAACTACCGAGCAAGTGAAGCATGTGGCGGTGAAACAAGTTTATCAATCACAGATGGTGAATCAAGAGCAGCAGAGGTACTCAGAGTTGTACCTTTTCTTGTAGTGGATGGTAATATGGCAACTTTAGGATCGCGAGTTTTACCCATGATGGAGAATTTGCAGCGAACAATTTCAATCCAAGTGAACTTCCAAATAAAGCTATGCTCCCCGGCAACGGCGCCAGAAAACGGTCTTGATAACCCACAAGTATAGGGGATCGCAGCAGACTTCAAGGGTAGTAAAACCCAATTTATTGATTCGACACAAGGGGAGACAAAGAATACTTGAAAGCCTTAACAGCGGAGTTGTCAATTCAGCTTGCACCTGGAAACGGACTTGCTCGCAAGAGTTTATCAATAGTAACGGTTTTATAGCGAGTAGCGGTAGTGAAATAACGACAGACGAGTAACGAGAGACAACAGTAGTGATTATAGTAAACAAGCAGGATTAAACTACCGTAGGCTCGGGGACGGATAACGGGCGTTGCATGGATGAGAGAAACTCATGTAACAATCAAGTAGGGCATTTGCGAGATAATAATAAAACGGTGTCTAAGTACAAAGCAATCAATAGGCATGTGTTCCAATTATAGTCGTACGTGCTCGCAATGAGAAACTTGCACAACATCTTTTGTCCTACCAGCCGGTGGCAGCCGGGCCTCAAGGGAATCTCATTGGATATTAAGGTACTCCTTTTAATAGAGTACCGGAGCAAAGCATTAACACTCCGTGAACACATGTGATCCTCACATCACTACCATCCCCTCCGGTTGTCCCGATTTCTGTCACTTCGGGGCCATTGGTTCCGGACAGCGACATGTGTATACAACTTGCAGGTAAGACCATAAACAATGAATATCATGATGAAATAATAACATGTTCGGATCTGAGATCATGGCACTCGGGCCCTAGTGACAAGCATTAAGCATAACAAGTTGCAACAATATCATCAAAGTACCAATTACGGACACTAGGCACTATGCCCTAACAATCTTACACTATTACATGACCAATCTCATCCAATCCCTACCATCCCCTTCGGCCTAGAGCGGGGAATTACTCACACATGGATGGGGGAAACATGGGCTGGTTGATGAAGAGGCGTCGGTGGTGATGGCGGCGATGATCTCCTCCAATTCCCCGTCCCGGCGGAGTGCCAGAACGGAGACTTCTGGCTCCCGAGACGGAGTTTCGCGATGTGGCGGCGTTCTGGAGGGTTTCTCGCGACTTCGACTTCTCTCCGTGCGTTTTTAGGTCGAAGGCGATAAGTAGTCCGAAGGAGGGCGTCGGAGGCCGGCCGAGGGGGCCACACGCTAGGGCCGCGCGCCCCCCTCCTGGGCCGCGCCGCCCTAGGGTGTGGGGCCCTCGGGCCTCCACCTGACTTGCCCTTCTGGCTCCGTGAGTCTTCTGGGAAAATAGGGCCTTCTCATAAATTCCGAGGTTTTTCTCGAAAGTTGGATTTCTCGCACAAAAACGAGACACCAGAACAGTTCTGCTGAAAACAGCGTTAGTTCGTGTTAGTTGCATCCAAAATACACAAATTAGAGGCAAAACAATAGCAAAAGTGTTCGGGAAAGTAGATACGTTTTGGACGTATCAGCCGCAACGGTGCGTTGTTCTGACGGTGTGACCTCAACCCATCGGCCAACAGTGTGACACGGCGATGGTCGGGTCCCTCGGAGCTGGCGGCAGTGTGGTGTGTTGTGCTCGGCAAAGCGGCAGCGACGGGCGTGGTGGACTATGGTCCAGATATAGGCCTCATTGTGCCCATTCTAGGTTGGCTACGCCTGAGTGGTTCGTGTGGGTTCGGGGAATACTACCCCTACGTATCATGGTCGTGGTGCTGAAGTTGGTTGATGCGTGTAGTTGACACGTCCGTTGGGAACCCCAAGAGGAAGGTGTGATGCGCACAACAGCAAGTTTCCCTCAGTAAGAAACCAAGGTTTATCGAACCAGTAGGAGTCAAGAAGCACGTTGAAGGTTGATTGCGGCGGAGTGTAGTGCGGCGCAACACCAGGGATTCCGGTGCCAACGTGGAACCTGCACAACACAATCACAGTACTTTGCCCCAACGTAACAGTGAGGTTGTCAATCTCACCGGCTTGCTGTAAACAAAGGATTAAACGTATTGTGTGGAAGATGATGATTGTTTGCGAAGAACAGTAAAGAACAATTGCAATAGATTGTATTTCAGATGTAAAGAATAGGACCGGGGTCCACGGTTCACTAGTGGTGTCTCTCCCATAAGATAAACAGATGTTGGGTGAACAAATTACGGTTGGGCAATTGACAAATAAAGAAGGCATAACAATGCACATACATATATCATGATGAGTACTATGAGATTCAATCAGGGCATTACGACAAAGTACATAGACCGCTATCCAGCATGCATCTATGCCTAAAAAGTCCACCTTTAGGTTGTCATCCGAACCCCTTCCAGTATTAAGTTGCAAACAACAGACAATTGCATTAAGTATGGTGCGTAATGTAATCAACACAAATATCCTTAGACAAAGCATCGATGTTTTATCCCTAGTGGCAAAAGCACATCCACAACCTTAGAACTTTCTGTCACTTGTCCCAGCATTTAATGGAGGCATGAACCCACTATCGAGCATAAATACTCCCTCTTGGAGTCACAAGTATCAACTTGGCCGGAGCCTCTACTAGCAACGGAGAGCATGCAAGAACATAAATAACATATATGATAGATTGATAATCAACTTGACATAGTATTCAATATTCATCGGATCCCAACAAACACAACATGTAGCATTACAAATAGATGATCTTGATCATGATAGGCAGCTCACAAGATCTAACATGATAGCACAATGAGGAGAAGACAACCATCTAGCTACCGCTATGGACCCATAGTCCAGGGGTGGACTACTCACACATCGATCCGGAGGCGATCATGGCGATGAAGAGACCTCCGGGAGATGATTCCCCTCTCCGGCGGGTGCCGGAGGCGATCTCCCCGAATCCCCCGAGATGGGATTGGCGGCGGCGGCGTCTCTGTAAGGTTTTCCGTATCGTGGCTCTCGGTACTGGGTGTTTCGCGACGAAGACTTTAAGTAGGCGGAAGGGCAGGTCAAGGGGCATCACGAGGGGCCCACACGCTAGGGCCGCGCGGCCAGCTCCTGGGCCGCGCCGCCCTACTGTGGCGCCGCCTCGTGGCCCCACTTCGTTTCCTCTTCGGACTTCTGGAAGCTTCGTGGAAAAATAGGACCCTGGGCGTTGATTTCGTCCAATTCCGA
Organism: Lolium rigidum; assembly: GCF_022539505.1. Classification (NCBI taxonomy): domain Eukaryota; kingdom Viridiplantae; phylum Streptophyta; class Magnoliopsida; order Poales; family Poaceae; genus Lolium; species Lolium rigidum. The sequence continues at coordinate 55,739,263 of NC_061510.1, read as the reverse complement.
GAATATTTCCTTACTAGGATTTACTGAAACCAAAAACAGTGAAAACAAGAACCGGCTCTTCGGCATCTCGTTAATAGGTTAGTGCCGGAAAATGCATAATAATGACATATAATGTGTATAAAACATGTGAGTATCATCATAAAAGTAGCATGGAACATAAGAAATTATAGATACGTTTGAGGCGTATCATTGGTCCAAGCGTCCATAGGTCGCGAGGGCCATACTACCGAAGAAGGATGAGCAGGATGCAATTTGATAGTGACATGTCATCGTCATGCTTATTGCACCCCCACCCAAGAGTACAAATGGATATGGGCCACGAAGGCCTGGATCTAGTGCTGACCTCCCTCGTTTGTCCCTGGGGACTCACCATGGTGGTGTCTATGGCTCCACAGCGGAGAGATCGTCGACGTCGTGGTGACAACCCTAGAAGGTGGATTGTGCCGGCTTTTCTTCGGCGAGCAGCGTGGCGGTGGGGATGGTCCCTCACTTTAGCCATGAGGATGGTGAGGAGGAAGCAGCGGGGATCCTGGTGTTGGCAACATTTCGGCTAAGGCGGCTACCGGTCACGTTCTAGAGGCCTACCTTGGTGACAACAGGAGGTCCGAGGTACTAGATTGTGGTGCGAAGTTTTTTTTGGGTGAGATGCCATAGTGATGCACGTGGGTGTCGTGACCCTCTTGAGGGCACCATTGTGTTTACCTTCCGTGTGTTAGGGTCTCCGGGTGGAAACCCTTGACCGTCGGTCTCGATGATGATAGTGCGGTGCATCGCGACCATCTTGGGGGGCATCGTCATGGAGCTCTGGTTCCTCTCGGCGCATTATGTTGTCATCGATGGGCAAGTTTGGATCATGTCTCGAGGCACTTCTGGCGCTATCATGGGGTGTTCTCGATGGCCTCCTATCTTTTATACGTGAATATGTCTTTACCACTCTTCGTCCTCGTTCTCCGCTGGCATAATCACTGCTCCACGGTCCGGAGCGAGATGGCAGGTGTCTCTCTCCGGTGTCAACTTGGCGGGTGTGTTGTGGAACCATTAGTTAGTAGTCTCTCGAGCTTCTTCAAGGTGAGGCTACTCGTGTATTTTTTTTAGCTTACCTTTTTTTTGAAACGGAGGCAAAAGCTTTGCCTCATTCATCAATTAAGAAGAAAGTGTCCAGTTTTTAGGAGAAAACCGGGCAAAAACCTACAACCACAGAGCTAAGCTCACACAAACAACACGTCCACACACACAAGTCTAACAGAGACCTGAAGAATAAGGTCACACCCACTCTAGTGAACACAAGAGACCACAAAGCGACCCGAACGAACACTCACTACCCAACACTCCAGCACCGCGCCAACAAAGACTGTCCACGACATTGGAGGGCCCCGATCAAACCACTGCGGATCCAGGGTAGGTAGTTGCCAAGGTGGCAAGAAAGTCGCAAACCTCTCTGGCGACGATAGCACTGGGCACCGTAGCCAACAACCCTGACTCAACAATCCCATCACCAAAAGGAACCACAAGCTTGTCGACTGCAGCGTCAACAACATCACTCTTCTCAGAGCCAAGGGCCTGACTCGGCGGAGAGGCCACAACTGAGATCTCATGCAAGTCGGGTCTGACTTCTTCATCAGAAGGAGGCATAACCACACCACCACACAACTTTCGGAGCTCGGGCATGACCTGCATGACTGGGGCCATGACCGGTGAGCACGCCCCAACACGAGGAGAGAAACATCCATAGAGGCCCACTCCACAAGTGCCCACCTTGACAACACCAGGCAAAACCAAAGGATCGGCAGGCGTCGGGGAGAGCCTACCCAACACAGCTTCCGCCCGCTCCAGAAAGCCCCCAAGCGCAAGAGCATTCTCTCATTATTTTATATCTTTATTTATAAAGGTAGGTATTTTTTTTATTTGGTGGCTAGAACGGAAAGTTTGAGTTAACCTTACTTCACATTGGTTCATAGACTCCACTGTTCCTCGGTAATTAACTATGTGGTTTATACACTTGACTAGCGGTGAGGGATGGACTGCGGGTCGGCTAAGGAAAAGCCCTAGATCTTGATCCGAGTGGTTCTCTATGTCGTCTCTCCCTCTCCTCAATGTTTTTTCATGACCAGTTCCACTAGTGGATCGAGCCTGCACTACCGTCTCCTTGCGTGCTGCCAGCCATGGCCGCCGGTTGGGCTTTGGGAGGCAGATCCCGTAGGTTGCCGACGGGCGGCATGGGGGTTGCCGGCTCGGCTTGAATAAATGTGGCGGTCCTTGGATTCCTCTCTCACCGTGATGAAGAATTGCATGTCGCCTGTCGTCATTGATCTTGGATGGGCTGTCAAGTTCCAGAAGGATCCACCGACGAATTCCAAATTGATGACATGTCTGGAGTTTGCTAGAGTAGATGGTGTTTCGGTCGCGCGCAACCGTGTTTTTCTGACCGTTTGGTTTCGGAGGGGGCGTTGTGGAAGCTCCGCGGCATGTTTCCATCATGGGACATGTCTTTGTTCCACGGTGAAGTTCGACACGAAGAATGGCATGGAAGCCGAGAACTAAGTACTAACAATGGAGGTTTGAGTCATGGTGTAGAGATTCTACCTTGGTGATTCGTGACTTGGAACTGCAGAATTGGCAAGTGGGGGCAACATCATAGGATGAATTTAGTGTCTAAACTTGTAGTATAAAAATCCAAGACATGGCCTTAATTGATTGTTCATAGCAATGACCTTACTGAAGGAATTATTTTGTGAGTGTGGACTTTCTCCGGGGTGAAAACCTATGGTTATTGATCAGGGCGATGACGACACACGTGCACTATTCCCTTCTTTGATGCGTCGATTTTAGAGTTGATGTATTTTTGGTGTTGTTTTGGTGGTGTTTAGTCCGTTGTTACAAGAAATTGGTTACTATAGCAGGATTTTTGTTTTCTGTAATTCTTCTTTCTTCTTTTTGTTGCTTGCATCCGTATAATCATAAGGGCACAATGTTATTGCGGAAGCTAGGTGTAATTGGTATCTTTGCAATATTAATATATACTTTTTATCAGAAAATGGGGTTTCTGCAAGCATTTTCGTGGCATGGTAATGAGTACTGCGGAGAAAATATTCCTTGCAAAAAAATACACTCAGAAAAATAACCTAAGGAAGGAAGAAATAAGGACAAACAAAGGATAAATCCATGCTACATTTTTTTGAGAAACACAGTACAAACGCATATGCTCACATACATGCGCACGCACATCCTATCCCTATGAGCACCTTTGAAAGACCGGATCGGATCTTGAAATTGACGAAGTCACCACAGGCGCCTCGCTGTCGACGGGAACGTCACCTCCCACTGAAATAATATTTCGTTTTTATGAGACACACCGATGTTAAACCTGAGGTTTGTGAGCTGGGGGTACAACCACCCTCCTAACCACCCGATTTCAGGTTGGTTCTCAAAACCATGCTACATTTTAGAACTACAATACAATAGCTGATCAGCTGCATTTTTGGTTATTCCATTACCAAAAAATAAAACAAAAAACAGTAATATACCATTGCTCCAGGCTCAATGTCTAACTGAGCCCAGGAATCAGGATAAGAGAAGTCATCACCCAACCGCAAATATCATTTGGAGGGAAACTCTCTTGCTTTGCATTAAACATGTGGCGAGAGTTCAAATGACGTAATCTGACCACCTGTGCTCCATGGTTACACCTGGCTGGTCTTCCGGCCGCCGCTGTGGCGCCGGCTTCTTCCCGATCGCCTTGGCCGGGTTTCCGACGGCCGTGGTCCCGCACGGCACGTCTCGCAGCACGACTGCGCCCGCGCCGATCTTCGCGCCGTCGCCAATGCGAACATTGCCCAGGACGCTGGCCCCGGCGCCGATGAGCACCCCGTCCCCGACCTTCGGGTGCCGGTCGCCGGACACCTTCCCCGTCCCGCCCAGCGTCACGGCGTGCAGGATGGACACGTCGTCTCCCACCACGGCCGTCTCCCCGATTACGACCCCCGTGGCGTGGTCGAGGAGGATGCCGGCCCCGATGCGCGCCCCGGGGTGGATGTCCACGCCGAACACCTCGGAGGCGCGGCTCTGGAGGAGCAGCGCCGCGGCCGTCCGGCCCTCGGACCAGAGCGCGTGCGCGGCGCGGTGCGCCTGCAGGGCGAGGAAGCCCTTGTAGTATAGGAAGCAGTGCACCATTTTTGCGCAGGCCGGGTCGCGGTCGCGCACCGCGAGGAGGTCGGCGCGCGTGTCGCGGGTGGCCTCCGGGTGCGCCTGGAGCGCGCCGGCGAGGAGGTCCCGCAGCGCGTCCTGCGGGAGGGCGCCGGGGATGCAGAGCTTGGCGGCCAGGTGCGCGGCGAGGGCGGCCTCCAGCGAGGGGCGCGACAGGACCAGCTCCCCGTAGAACATGCGCAGGAGCGGCTCCGCCTCCGCGTCCGCTTGCGCTTCGGCGCATATCTCGTCCCAGACGTCGTCGCCGCTGTCGCAGCAGACGTTGCCGGTCCCGGTGACGGTCACCGGGCAAGTCATGGCGCAGTCCGACATGAACTGGTAGATAGAATTGGAGAGGCGGCAGCTGGAGTATGCCGGGTTCCACTTGTCGACACAGGCAGCCATGTCCGACCTCGCGTTGCTAGATGGAGAGAGAAAAGAGAAAGAGAGAGCTAGAGAGAAGGATGCAAGCTATGGAAGATGTGGTGGAGTTGCAGACGCAAAGGGCGTTCAGCTGTTCTGTTGGGCACTTCAGGTGTTCGCCCACCTATATATACGTGTTCGTGTTGCGAGCCTGCGAGGGTAGGACAGAGGAAGAGGAAGCAGAGGAAGTTTCATAGAAGAAGCGCGTCTGGCAAAACGTACACATGGCGCCAGGAGACGAAGGCTTTGTTAACATTTGCTCGAGGCTTCTTCTTCCTTGGCAAGTCACCACTCACCAGCGCTCGTGCTGTTGTTTTTATGTTGGACATTTTGACCACCACCGTCACCATGTACCTCACCGTTAAATTTCCCTTCTCGGCATGGGCTCGTTTGATTTGTAACTTTTTTAGAACGCAGAAATAAGAAAAATATAGGATTGGAATGGCATGTCCTCTCCAATCATAAATAATATAGGCTTATGAAACTACAGAATTTTAGATCCATTGCACAAGAAATCAAAGAAATCGTAAGATGAGGTTGGGGCGAAGAGAAATTTTCCTTCAAAACGTAGTGCAAATGAATCCTTCGTAGAAATTGCTACATTTATCCATATAAGGATGTTGAAAGTTTGTCTAAATTGAATGTATTTAAACATGTTTTAGTGTATAGATATATCTAAATTTGAACGAACCTTCGACACCCTTTTATGGACGGAGGGAGTACAAGGTATTGCATTCCTATGAATCAAACAACCTTTGTAGGAAAAAAAACAGTTCTATGGATCCAAATCCAACGAATCTTACACAATTCTTTTGAATTAAACAAGCCCTATAGTTCTCTCGTAGTTAAGGAAAACTCTAGCAACCCAATATATTTTGGACACCCCATATGTATATTTTTGTCATTTACAATGGGCCGTGGATAGAAATACAGTCGTGCCTGCCTGTACATCCGTTCTCGTCGGGTAAACCCAGCAGCTAGACCATTTTGGGATAATATTTCATATATGAAAACATATAATTTATAAAGTAAAAAAATGCAAAACATAAATATAGATAAACTAAACCCAGGCTAGGATTTGCGTCAGCCGTGTTGCCTACTTCTCGTCATCATCCAGATCGATGAAAACTGGCGGCTCCCACGACCACACCCAGTTCAATGACGTAGTCATCGGCACAAGATTTTGGACACTGCATATGTCTGTTTTTGTCCTTCCCACTCGGCCAGTGCCTACACCTCGGAGGCGGCGATGGCCATCACAAGGGCTTCGCCGTCCTCCAGGGAGGGAGGGGGGCTCGTCCTCCTTCTTGATAGCCGCCACCTGCTCACAATTGTACGCGAGGAGACCGAGGTACTCCAAGGTGTCGTCCCACGGCCCCTAGTCAGGGAAGTCGTCGTCGTCGTCGATCTGCGACTCCAAGTCCTCACCCATGATGTCAACGTTGCCGTTCTACGGCTCCAAGTCCCAATCTTGCACATAGTCAGCATTGCCTAGGAAGGTGGCGCAGCGCCTCGGGTCGAACCCCTAGCAAGGGAACGTGACACATACGCATTCCTAGCTCAAATTTAAGACCAGGATAATCGATTCGTATGCATTGATCTATTTGTGTTAGGTCGGTGGAAATGGTTGTTCGTGTCCTTTTATCCATGCTGACCAAAATGGATCACCTCAACCTTTTGAAGTCATGACCCTGGAGATGACCTAATACTACATGAATACTCTCTTTGTCCGTAAATAAGTGTACGTTTTCTATTTTTGGAAGTCAAACATTTTTAAAATTAACTATATTTTTATAAAAAACTAACAACAAATGTGACATGAAACTACTATATTATTGAATTACATGTCAAGATGAGTCTAGCCATATTAATTTGGTGCTACTTTTGCCTAATGTGTTAGTCAAAGTTAATAGAGTTTGACTTAAGGCATGTCTTAACTAACACTTATTTGTAAACGAAGAGAGTACATTGCCTCATGTAAGGCTAGTTAGAGCATGTACAATGGTAGAGAAGACATGTTTTCCCTTACCCCGCCACACAGAAGTCATTAGATATAAAATCATACAACGTATTATCTCTTACTGTCATCTCTAGCAATTAATATTAATAATTAAATTTTGGTAGGAAATTTGTTGCTAAGGGAAGACATATGTGACACAATAGAGAAAATAGTCTTCCTTTATTTCCTAAGAGCCCCTAGCTAAGGGAAGACAATCTTCTCTCTCTTCATTCTCTCTCCTCCAATTAAGCAAAAATCTGACGTGACATCTCTAAGAGAAGATTGACATCACCACATTGTACATACCCTTAAACGTGCTGCCAAGCAACGATCACATGCACGGTTAGTTAGCGGACGTGGTGAACAGAGGAAGCATAACACACACACACACACACACACACGCAAAAAGGGGTGGGAAATGTTGAAGGCATATGCCGCAACGATACCCCGTTGCGCGAAATTGTGCGACCTAGCTAACTTCTTTTCGGAGCTGCGGTGCGCAACAGAAGATTGTGAAAGCAATCTCTTGGCGAATCGGGACGAACATCTCAAAGCAGTAACCGAGATGGCAATATCCCACGGCGAGCTGAGCTAAGAAACGGACGCTTGGCTGCACGAAGCGACACGCATGGCCTACCCACACGCCGATACGCGTCCGACGTTTTTTCATCAGTAAACCGAAAGCATTTTTGGCCGCGAAAGGAAGGACGCCTGAGTCGGAGACGGAGATGTGGCCGGCCAGACAGACAGCGACGACACGGGACGAGGCGCACGGAGCAGGCGATATCGGATATCCCCGGCGCGCGCGGCGACGGCGAGGATAGCACGGCAACTTGGACAGCGCTCGTGTGGCTGCGACGGCGCCGTGCGGCGATCGTCGCGTGTAACGTCAGCCACCAGCTCCAAGTGGGGATTCCGTGGGAATGTTGCTCAGCAGTAGATCCTTGGCCGCTGGCGCTTGCGTTGTGTGGCGACCGCTTGAAGAAAATCTGACGAATGTGGCCATGGAGATTCGCGCGCGGTGGCGCCACGCCGCCCATGGATGTCGTTTCGCTCGGAAAAAAAATCCCGAATCGGCGATGCTTTTGCTGCAAAAACGACACTTGTGTTCGTTAGCTTGCTGCTGTCTGCGATTCTTGCAGTTAGGCGTACATGTCAAACTTCGCCAACGATGAAGGGTGAGCGATCGTAAAACTGAAGTATCCACGCATGCAATGGACGTGGAAAAATGGATGAGGCCAAGATACATGCAGACTTTTATTTCAAAACTTCAAACATTATAAATACAAGTTTCGAAACAACTAATGTATTCTACAACTCTGCAAAATATCAATGAGAAACTCTTTATAGTTTAGGGGACACAAAAATTAAACAATCTGACAAACTATATATTACCTCCATTCCAAACTATATTCCACGAGATGCATTTTTACGTCACATACATATCCGTATCTAGATAAAGTGATACGGTGGATCCTAGCCGATCCACCTAGGTTGATGCCCGATCTTTCACAGCGAGAACCTGGGGTAGTAAATCTTCCCAACAACGCGATGAACGCAGCCTGGAGAAAAGGGAACGAATCCAGCAAGCAACGGATCGATGAACGATACGCCTCAAACCTGAGCTAGACAATCCTTGATGAACACAAGAACCTTCGCAGCGGATATTATAGATAAACAGCAGCGCCGTACCCCCGGAGGGTTGATATACGTGAACACACGCAACTAGATATAACCTAACTTTTAGACTAAACTTGAACTATCCTAAACCCCTAGCCGCCCCACCTCCTTATATGAGGGGGAGGTGGCCGGCTAGCCCTTGCTGGGCTGGGGTGCCCCTCTATGGGCCTACCTAACTTGGTTGGACAGGCCCAAACCAAGACTAACTCGATTTATTAAAAATCCCTAATTGGGCCATATATGATCATTACATAAACTAAGATAATTAAGCTGGTGGAGTCCTGAATCTGGGCTCCACATAGGCCTCCATGCCCGTATCATCCTCCCCCCTTCAAGAAGCGGTGTCCCCAACGCGTGATGGTCTTCTGGAAAAGGTGATGTGATATGAACATGACACGTCCTCGCCGTCCTCAAGTCTTGCTTGCCTTCCACACCACATCCTCCATCACGGCCTTCTTGACTTGATACAACACTTGTCGCCTCCTTTCTTCTCCACATGAGCTTGGACTTCGGCGTCAATTCATTCTTCTTGCGAGGTTTTGATGGACCCCTGTGTCGCTGCACATGACCCTGCACAAGATGTGTAATTCCTGGGCCACATAGATGTCTCACACGTCCATCCTTGCCTCGATGCATCCGCGGTGTCGCGGAAAACTGGACTGCAGTACTCCTAGCACGGTAGTGTCATTGCCCACTGTCTCCACTGAGGCGCTCGCCTCCCACTCCTCCCACGCGCATCTACGCCACATGTACTGAAATATCATCAGCACAAATATCATCAGTCTGTATGCTGGCATCAACACAAACTGGAACTATAGCACATGCTGCAACATCCACATCAACAACAAGTGTAGCTTCATCCGGTTTGTCACCAACAAGAACTGGCTTGTCATCTACAGGCATGGCTGAAACATCACCAATATCAATGCTCAGAACATCATGCACCTCTTGCTGCACTTTAGGCTTGTGCAACTCCTCCTTACGCACCACTAACTCCACATAGGACTTGATATGATCATCACCCAAAGGTTTCAAAGTCCGATGTTTGCCACCATGCATAAAAGAATATGTATTTGCTCTCCCAGCATGTGTCACATTACGATCATACTGCCAAGGACGTCCAAGTAGCAATCCACGCACCTCCAATAGCAATACATCGCAATCTATCTCATCAACATAATCATCAACTGCAAATGGCACACGCACCTTGTGAGTAATCTTCAGCATACCACAGCTATTCAACCACTCAAGACGCTTAGGTTCAGGAAGACGTCATGTAGACAACCTCAATGCTGCCACCATCGCCTTGCTAATGGCATTAGTACAGCTACCACCATCAATCATCAACTTGCAAGCCTTGCCCTTGATAAAGCACTGAGTCTGAAACAAACTCCACCGTTGACCCTTGTCAACTGTCTTGCAAGCATCATCTTGTACCTTCTTGAGTTGCATATTCAGCTCGCTCAATGGTACATCCTCCTCAACAATCACAGTAGTGCTCTTGGTATCAGAGCCAGGTTTCCTCTCCTTAGTCACTGTCTGTACTGAAACAACCTCCTCCACGGTAGTGTTAGAGCACACCACCGGCTTAGTCAAGCTTGCAAACTTAAAGCTATCACGTAAAAACCGCTTGAAATCCGCCCAACTAGACGTAGACCAATGATACCTTGAACTATGAGAGCATTACGGTACCAACTAGCCACAACATCATCAACACGCCTGTATGCAATAGCAAATTCCGTCTGGCCACCGAAAGAACTATGAAACTCCTTGCATCTCGCAAATCCACCTTCAATGTGTGATTCCCAAAGTTGAAATTCGGTCGGTGTTGCAGAACTAGCCAACTTCCACTTGATTGTAGATGCATCAAACGGCATACCCGTCATCATACTTTGGTAGTCATAATAGACATCTTCACACCTATCTGAGATGCCACCAAAACGAACCACTGGCACGACAACATCAACAACATCAGCAGAGGAAACCACCGGAGAAATCACCGCAATAGCAGTGGAAAACACCGGAGAATGCACCCCAGCAGGGACCTGCCCGGCCCAGGGCCCGGTTGGACCGGCCTGGGGACCGGCTGGGCGGCCTAGGGCCCGGTTGGACTGGCGCCGGTCTGGCCGGCCTGGGACCCGGTCTAACCGGCCTGGCAACCGGCGGTTTGGCTGGGCGGCGCAGTACTGGGGCCGGTTGGCATCAGCATATGGCCGGTTTGGACCGGCCCAGCCGGCCCAGAGCCCGGTCAACCGGCCTGTGGACCGGGGCGGGTCGCGAAATTTCGTCTTCTTCCCGAATCCAGCCTCGATTTTTCGCGATTTTGACCTCCGAAACAACCATGGATGACCTGCAAACTGCACCAAACAGCTCCAAAATTCCTCCAACCAACCTCCTTCGACCGAGAGCCAAACTCCTCCGATCTAGAGCCAATCTTCTCCGATGCAAACCGATCCAAAGAGATCGATCAGCAAAACCTCGTCGTGAGCAACCCAGAAAGCTGATACCACATGATACGGTGGATCCCAGCCGATCCACCTAGGTTGATGCCCGATCTTTAACAGCGAGAACCTGGCGTAGTAAATCCTCCCAACAACGCGATGAACGCAGCCTGGAGAAGAGGGAACGAATCCAGCAAGCAACGGATCGATGAACGATACGCCTCAAACCTGAGCTAGACAATCCTTGATGAACACAAGAACCTTCGGAGCGGATATTATAGATAAACGGCAGCGCCGTACCCCTGGAGGGTTGATACACGTGAACACACGCAACTAGGTATAACCTAACTTTTAGGCTAAACTTGAACTATCCTAAACCCTAGCCGCCCACCTCCTTATATGAGGGGGAGGTGGCCGGCCAGCCCTTGCTGGGCTGGGGCGCCCCTCTATGGGCCTACCTAACTTGGTTGGACAGGCCCAAACCAAGACTAACTCGATTTATTAAAAATCCCTAATTGGCCCATATATGACCATTACATAAACTAAGATAATTAAGCTGATGAAGTCCTGAATCTGGGCTCCACATAGGCCTCCATGCCCGTATCATAAAGTTGTAGCACTTATTTTAAAACAGAGGAAGTAGTTTTAAAATATCCACTATTCACCGGAAAGTTATGTTTGGCCCCCAGGCTCCCGTGCTCCATGTATATTTAAAAAATCAAAAATTATATTTTCACCTTTTGAAAAGTTCGTGAAATAAAATCCTAAAAGGAGTTCTTCAAACGAGCAAAATGTTTATTAGAAATGTTTTGTATTGGAAGCTACAAAAAGGAAATGACAAAGTCTGATGTTTTAGAGATTTGAAATCACTGTACTAAGATCCACACTTTTATTACTTTTGTGTAACATGGAATATAAAACCTTTCATATTGAGATTTTGTGTTTTTGTGTGATACTTTACTTGGTACTCCATGTGTTCTGATTTAGTCTACATTCTAGAAAAAATAAGATAAACTAGTGTTGCATTTACTAGTACTATTTAGATATTAGATGCGTGAACAACCAATACAAGCTAAACTGGAAATAACAACGTACAATAAAAGGAGCAAACCACTTTATTTTCAGTTTTGTTGTTGACTAAAAGCTAGAATGCAGATTATTTCATAACAATTTTGAATCTAGAATGTAGACTATTCAGAACTGAGGTACATTTTAGTTTCTTTTTCAAAAAATTAAAACTCAGAAATATGATTTTCATTTTTTAAAAGGATCGCTGGCACTCAACTATTCACTATACTCCGATACATATTTCGTAGCCTAAAATACAAACTAGTTCGTGCTAAGATTTTGCATGTCTGTAATATAGAACATTAGCTCGATAATTAATTTTTTTAAATATAATATTGAAATAATTAAAAATAGAGGGCTACATGTTCTTGGTACTCCGTATACGCAGTATTGACTTGACTGTCAGTGTCGGTTTAGTACCATGAGACAAGGAGGGAGATGATCAGCACCATGGGTCAAACCAATGATTTGGGGTTTTAGATAATGTAAGAGAGGAACGATTCGAGGATTCATTGCGCACGCTGCACACCTGGGAAGGCAGAGGTGCGTGCCGAGGCGCCGCAGAGGATCACAGCCGGGATCGACAGGTGACGTTTGGGGTGACGAGGCTGACCTATTATATCAGCAAAAATAATGGGGCCAGGCACATGCGAGTGTGCGTAACCTTGGACTTTGACCCAGGTCTTCCTCTGCCGCCTTGATCCACAAGCAAACAACCTATCGAGGTTGCCACCAAGGCAAGATCCGGTGATGACGCAGCTGCATACGTGGGAAGCTCCGGAAGAAATGGGTATGATCACGTGATTGATGTTTCCTTACACAATAGGCCAGTTCCAAAGTCATTTCTCGTATCTAGTGAGACGATTTCCGTGCGTTTAGGGGTTATTTAGTTTCTCACAATTCCATTTCACGCAGCTTAGGGAGTTAGAAGTTATTTAGTTTCTAGTTCCGTCGAGTTTTTGAATATCTATTCCTTATTCATATTTGGAGATGTTTTTGAAGAACCTGAAATTTGTCAAGTTCATCGCACACGATCAACTGTTTGAAAATTTCGTTGAGGAGTAGCTTCATATCACGGTTCCACAAAACTTTTGTGTTCAAGTTGTATGTTTTGATTTTTGTACATGAGTAGATATATATGTCCCTAATATATATATCATACGGAATTGTAAATCTACTCGGCTACAAATTTTAAATTCAAAAACTTTGAACACGAAAGATGTGTGAAATGGTGAGATGAAGTTACTCCTCGAAGAAAATCTAAAATGTCAACCATGTGCGGCGAATTTGACAAAATTTGTTCAAAAAAGCTCCAAACATATGGAATAGAGCTTTAAACACTCAATGAAATTAGAAATTGGTCGCGGTAATGGAATCACAACATCGAGGTGCATTTTTTTTTATATAGACTTCATCATGAATTGGAGCATGGTTGGGGTATATTAGAGGGTATTAAAGTTAAACTAGTTTAGTTAAACACAACACACCTCAACATGCATGTAACCAAACGACGGGCCTTTTTTTCTCCCACGGTGCAAAATGAAATTCTTAGCAACCAATCAAAGTGTATAAATATACCTGGCCAAGTCAAGTTTTCACTCATACAACTTCGAGCATGTCAAATTGCACAAGGAGCTAAAAACCCATGCGAGGAACAGAACATGCCCTAATAGGCCACGAGAAATGACGTGTTTGTATCCCACTATTTTCAAAGTGGTCCAAAAGTTGGCGCGAGAGACATGCTCAATTCGGTCACTCGTGGCGAGACTGGCGCTGCCGAGCCAAAAAAAATGTTGTCACGGGGCCTGCACGCGTGGGAAGTAGCGGGAGACGACACGATGCATCAAGAACATGCGCCATAAATCGCGTCACCGATCACTCCCCCTTCCACTCGACCTTTCACACCCGCCTTCTTCTCTCCTCTTTCCTCTCTCTCCTCTCACCGTTGGCGGTTGCACTACCACCGGTAGATCGAGATCCACCGTTGTGATGACGGAAGAGCAGGCAATTGAAGTCCTCTTACGACAAGCCTGCATCGACGCTGACACATTTCCCCCGCTTCAAGCTCCGGTTCCCGAGGTCCATCAATTGCGGTACGACCTCAATCCACTCACGCTATTGTATAGTGGTAGTTTTGTATGTGGGGGGATAGTTCTTGTTGAAATATTGGGCCCACTTTTAGTGGCCCAAATTAGATTTCAGTTTTTCCTATAAATCTCAAAGCCCACATAGTGGCAGTCTTGTGAGTTTGAGTCCAAGTTGGTGGCAGCTCACTAGGGAGTGGCAAGAGGTGGGAAGTTTAGTCCCACATGGAAAGTTGGGAGGAAGTTAGACCACCTTATAAGGTGGGTTGTTCCACCACTAGTAAGTGAGTGAGAATAGGAGTGCTACACACGCGCTCCTCCTCCTCCTCACTCGACTCGACACGACACGTCAGGTCGCTCCCGGATCGTGGGCCATCTGTAACCGACTCGAAACGTTCGTGCGACGTGGGCGTGGCCCACGTTGTCTAGGGTTTCCCGAGCCTATATAATCTCCTGCCCGGCTACCGCAGAAATAGATCTAATACACGAGTTAGGGTTTCCACCTCTCTCTGCTTGCGCCGCCATCGTAGCCTACTCCATCCCGCGCGCCGACGTGCATCGGCGAACGGGAGAGCAGGTCTCCGGAACCACTCGTCCTTGCGATCCCGTACGGGAGAGGGCGAGTGGGTTTACGGGAAGCGCTCGCGCGACTGCTCAAGCTCTTCATATCGGGTCGCCTTCCGTCCAAGTCGGGCGGTGCTGCCTACCGTCGTCTTCAACGCCGTCTACTTCGACCCGTCGTCCCCGTCGTCAACAACGTTGTCATCAACAACGTTACTGCTGCGACATCATCTGCTATACCTCCACCGCCACCTCCACCAGATCGGTGCGTGCGACATATCTCGATCTGTTTAGCGATGGATGCTTTATCGTTTGCGCTGCTGCTACTCATGTTGATTAATATATCTAGTATGTTTGAGTTTCACATGTTAGTAGTTGCTGCCATCATGTTTTATATTCTGGAATTAATCATGGAAATTGTGCCTAATTTTCCAACAATCCAAAAACCTAATTGTAGGCAATTTCCTGAGTTAACAATGGCTGGTTTTGCTGATGCACTGAGGCCGGATAAGTTTACCGGTGTGCACTTTAAGAGGTGCCGGAGTTAAGGCCACGCTCTAGCTTACTCATCCGAAAGTGTTCGAAGTTAGTGATGGTTTACCCGAAGGAACTATATCCGACCAAGATCGAACAAGTTCAAGGAAAACAATACTCTCTTCGTCGGATGCGTTACGAGTATTCTTGTCGATCGTCTCGTGTGATGTGTACATGCACATAACGGATGGTAAAGAACTCGGGATGCACCGAATGCTAAATTCGGTGCAACCGATGCGAGCGATGAACTGTACATCATTGAGAGCTTCCATGACATCAGGATGGTAAACAACCGTTCTGTAGTCGAACAAGCTCATGAGATACAGTGCATTGCGAAAGAGCTCTAACTCCTTAAGTATGCCTTACCTGACAAGTTTGTGGTTGGATGCATCATCGCTAAGTTGCCCCCTTCATGGAGGAACTTTGCCACAACCCTCAAACACAAGAGACAGGAGATATCAGTTGAGAATCTGATAGCGTCTCTTGATGTTGAGGAGAAAGCTCGGGCTAAGGATATTACTGAGAAAGGAGAGGGTCAGTCTAGCGCCAACATGGTGCAGAAGAAACCCTACAGCAAGAATAAAGGGAATAACAAGCCTTTCTTCAATAAGCCGATGAAGTCTACAACCTTCAAGAAGAAGAAGAAGATGATAAACAAAGCAGATCTGAGCTGCTTTACTTGTGGAGAGACTGGCCACTTTTCTAAGGACTGTCCAGAGAGGGCAGACCGCAAGAAAAAGGCTAGGCAAGTCAACACGGTGACCGCTAGCAATGCTGATGGGTACGGTAATCTCTTTACTGTTCTTTCGGTATTTCAATCTCCATGTTGGTGGATTGATACATGTGCTAATGTTCATGTGTGTGCTGACATATCCATGTTCACTTCTTACCAGGTCGCCCGGGATTCTTCCGTCTTGATGGGGAATGGGTCACATGCTTCGTTCGTGGTGTTGGCATGGTAGATCCGAAGTTCACTTCGGGGAAGATCGTGCGTACTGAGGAACGTGCAAGCATGTCCCTACTATGAACAAGAATCTCGTTAGCGGCTCCCTTCTATGCGGAGATGGGTTTAAGGTTGTTTTAGAGTCGAATAAAGTAGTTGTTTCCAAGTTTGGACAATTTATTGGTAAAGGCTATGAGTGCGGAGGCTTGTTCCGCTTTTCGCTTTCTGATTTCAGTAATAAGTCTGTGAACCATATTTGTGGCAATGTTAGTGATGATACCAATGTTTGGCATTCTCGTTTATGTCACATTAATTTTGGTTTAATGTCTCGGCTATCCAGTTTAAGTTTAATTCCGAATTTCACCATTGCCAAAAGTTCTAAGTGCCATAGTTGTGTGCAATCAAAGCAACCTCGGAAGCCTCACAAGGCGGCCGAGGAGAGAAACCTGGCACCTCTAGAACTCATACATTCTGATCTATGCGAGATGAATGGTGTGTTGACAAAAGGTGGAAAGAGATATTTCATGACATTGATTGATGATGCGACTAGATTTTGCTATGTTTATTTGTTGCGAACTAAAGATGAAGCTTTAGACTACTTTAAAATTTATAAGGCCGAAGTTGAAAATCAACTAGAGAGAAAGATCAAGCGTCTTAGGTCGGATCGTGGTGGTGAATATTTTCCTTAAATCTTTGATGAATACTGTGAGGAACATGGCATTATTCATGAGAGGACGCCTCCCTATTCACCCCAATCAAACGGGGTTGCCGAGAGGAAAAACCGCACACTGACTGACTTGGTGAATTCCATGTTAGCCACTGCTGGTTTATCAAAGGCATGGTGGGGGAGGCTTTGTTGACTTCATGTCATGTCCTGAATAGAGTTCCTAACAAGAATAAAGATAAAACCCCTTACGAGGAGTGGGCTGGGAGAAAACCATCACTTTCGTATTTGCGCACATGGGGATGTTTGGCGAAAGTCAATATTCCAATTACTAAGAAGCGCAAACTTGAACCAAAAACAGTGGATTGTATCTTTCTAGGATATGCTCCGCGGAGTGTAGGATATAGATTTTTAGTAGTTCAATCCGAGGTACCTGATATGCATGTTGATACTATTATGGCATCTCGTGATGCAACATTTTTTGAGAATATGTTTCCTATGAAAGATATGCATAGCATTGCTAGAATTTCTACTGAGATAATTCCTGAGTCTAGTACATCTAATGAGTATTTTGAACAATCACATGATAATGTTACTGAGAAGGATGACAACGAAGCTCCTAAACGGAGCAAGAGACTAACGATTGAAAAATCCTTTGGTGATGATTTCATTGTGTACCTTGTGGATGATACTCCCACGTCCATTGCAGAGGCATATGCATCTCCAGATGCAGATGACTGGAAAGAAGCTGTCCATAATGAGATGGACTCGATTCTTTCTAATGGAACTTGGGAGTTGTCAGAACGACCCCATGGATGCAAGCCTGTAGGCTGCAAATGGGTGTTCAAGAAGAAGCTAAGACCTGATGGTACTATTGAAAAGTACAAGGCGCGGCTTGTAGCGAAAGGCTACACACAGAGAGAAGGTGAAGATTACTTCGACACCTATTCACTCGTCGCTAGACTTACCACCATTCGAGTACTACTATCCATGGCTGCCTCCTATGGTCTTATCGTTCATCAAATAGACGTAAAGACAGCTTTCCTTAATGGAGAGTTGGAAGAGGAAATCTATATGGATCAGCCCGATGGGTTTGTAGTAAAAGGTGAAGAAAGAAAAGTGTGCAAGTTGCTGAAATCTTTATATGGCCTGAAACAAGCACCTAAGCAATGGCATGAGAAGTTTGACAGAACTTTAACTTCTGTAGGCTTTGTTGTCAATGAGGCTGACAAGTGCGTTTACTATCGCCATGGTGGGGGCGAAGGTGTTATACTATATTTGTATGTGGATGATATTCTGATCTTTGGTACAAACATGAAAGTAATACACGAGATCAAATCTTTCTTGTCAAAGAGCTTTGGTATGAAAGATCTGGGAGAAGCTGATGTGATTCTGAACATCAAGCTGATTAAGAATGAGAGTGGGATTACTCTAACGCAATCCCATTATGTTGAGAAGATTTTGAGCCGGTTCGGCTATATTGATAGCAAGTCTTCTCCAACACCTTATGATCCCAGTGTGACACTACGCAAGAATCGGAGGATTGCCATAGATCAATTGAGATATTCTCAGATCGTTGGCTCACTCATGTACTTAGCGAGCGCGACTAGACCCGACATCTCTTTTGCTCGTTAGCAAGTTGAGTAGGTTCATGTCAAACCCGAGTACCGATCATTGGCATGCACTTGATAGGGTCATGCGCTACCTATGTGGTACAATGAGTTATGGGATTCACTATTCGAGGGCACCCAGTGTGCTTGAAGGATATAGTGATTCGAATTGGATCTCGGATGTAGCTGATCCGTACGCCACAAGTGGGTATGTATTTACTTTTGGAGGTGGCGCGAGTGTCATGGAGATCTTGCAAGCAAACCATATTGACGAGGTCAACTATGGAAGCAGAACTTACTTGCTTTAGACACAACCACTCGTTGAATCGGAATGGTTGCGTGAGCTCTTGATGGACTTGCATGTGGTTGAAAAACCTGTTCCGGCAATCCTTTTGAATTGTGACAATCAAACCGTAATTGTCAAAGTGAACAATTCTAAGGATAACGCGAAGTCATCAAGACACGTCAAGAGACGTTTGAAGTCCGTCGAGAAATTGCGAAACTCCGGAGTAATAATTGTTACATATATTCAAATAGACAAAAACCTGGCAGATCCCTTTACAAAGGGACTATCACGTAATGTGATAGAAAGTGCATCGAGGGAGATGGGTTTAAGACCCGTTGATGTTACGCCATAGTGGTAACCCAACCTTTGTGATTGGAGATCCCGTGAATTAGGACTCGGCAAGAACAAACTAGTGGTTTAATTGAGGAGAGTATTATGTAACCCTCTCTATGTGAAGATGCACAACTCTCAATTGCTCGTAAGGCAGGTTGGCAACAAGCCTTAATGTGTTTATGTTGGCTATTTTAGCAAAGATGCTGTCCTACGGAGCATTCTTGAAATAACACACCTATATGAGTTCGATTGTTAAACGTCGCAATCTATGAGATTTGGGTGATCTCTAGTAAACTCATGAAGAGATCACGAAGTATGACGCATATGCTTCACCCGCGGGGTAGGCTACGGCAGCCATGTACTGGTCATGACTTTGAGTGAAACCCCGTTCACGCAAAACTTGCAATTCAAGGCTTGGTCCATTGTTCAAGTGTGAGTGGATGTAGCTTAAGGTTCTAGGCGGAAGTTCAACTTAACAGTCTCCGCTGAAACACTGGTATATAAACAAGCAGCGAGTATTGGTAAATCTCTAAATGGGGACTTGAGATCTGGTGGGGGATTGTTGAAATATTGGGCCCACTTTTAGTGGCCCAAATTAGATTTCAGTTTTTCCTATAAATCTCAAAGCCCACATAGTGGCAGCCTTGTGAGTTTGAGCCCAAGTTGGTGGCAGCTCACTAGGGAGTGGCAAGAGGTGGGAAGTTTAGTCCCACATGGAAAGTTGGGAGGAAGTTAGACCAACTTATAAGGTGGGTTGTTCCACCACTAGTAAGTGAGTGAGAATAGGAGTGCTACACGCGCGCTCCTCCTCCTCCTCGCTCGCCCGTATCGTCTCGACTCGACACGACACGTCACAACACGCGCGCCGCGCTCGTGGTGAGTGGATTGAGCCTCGAGCCGAGACTTTCCTTACTTTTTGCAGCTCAGGAAAACGAACAGAGTCCTAGACGGACGCGTCGCAGTTAGTCGGTTCGGGTCGCTCCCGGATCGTGGGCCATCTGTAACCGACTCGAAACGTTCGTGCGACGTGGGCGTGGCCCACGTTGCCTAGGGTTTCCCGAGCCTATATAATCTCCTGCCCGGCTACCGCAGAAATACATCTAATACACGAGTTAGGGTTCACTACAAGGAAAAGGCCTACCGCCGGCGAACCTAAATGGCCCATTGCCGGCGCACCATGAGCCCGCCGGTGCGAACGGGCCGGTGATAACTGGCCACTGCCGGCGCACCTGGCAGTGCGCCGGCGATAGGGCGGATACTGCCGGCGCGCCATCGCCGCTTCGCAGGCAAAGGACAAGTTCCACCGGCGCACCGGCAGCTGCGCCGGCGAGTAGTGCTTCCGAGCATCGGCGCATGCCACGTGCGCCGGCAGTAGCTCATTTAGGTGCGCCGGCAATAAATTCGAAAATTCTTTTTTCAGCTTTTTTCCAGCATATTAGAATACATATTTGACAGCAGTATATATTTACAACACAGTTCATATTTGTACAGCAGCACATGCAATATGAGAAGCACTGATACGTCTCCGACGTATCGATAATTTCTTATGTTCTATGCCATATTATTGATGATACCTACATGTTTTATGCACACTTTATGTCATATTCGTGCATTTTCTGGAACTAACCTATTAACAAGATGCCGAAGTGCCAGCTCCTGTTTTCTGCTGTTTTTGGTTTCAGAAATCCTAGTAACGAAATATTCTCGGAATTGGACGAAACGAAGACCCAGGGGCCTATTTTTCCACGGAGCTTCCAGAAGACCGGAGAACATTCGAAGTGGGGCCACGAGGTGGCGACACCACGTGGCGGCGCGGCCCGGGGGGGCCCGCGCCGCCCTATGGTGTGGCCCCCTCGTCTGGCCCCCGACTCTGCCCTTCCGCCTACTTAAAGCCTCCGTCGCGAAACCCCTGAGGCGAAAAACCACGATACGGAAAACCCTACCGAGACGCCGCCGCCGCCGATCCCATCTCGGGGATTCCGGAGATCTCCTCCGGCACCCCGCCGGAGAGGGGATTCATCTCCCGGAGGACTCTACACCGCCATGGTCGCCTCCGGAGTGATGAGTGAGTAGTTCACCCTCGGACTATGGGTCCATAGCGGTAGCTAGATGGTTGTCTTCTCCTCATTGTGCTTCATTGTTGGATCTTGTGAGCTGCCTAACATGATCAAGATCATCTATCTCGTAATTCTATATGTTGTGTTTGTCGGGATCCGATGGATAGAGAATACCATGTCATGTTAATTATCAAGTTATTACATATGTGTTGTTTATGATCTTGCATGCTCTCCGTTACTAGTAGAGGCTCTGGCCAAGTTTTTACTTTTAACTCCAAGAGGGAGTACTTATGCTCGATAGTGGGTTCATGCCTGCATTGACACGTGGGACAGTGATAGAAAGTTCTAAGGTTGTGTTGTTCTGTTGCCACTAGGGATAAAACATTGGCGCTATGTCCGAGGATGTAGTTGTTGATTACATTACGCACCATACTTAATGCAATTGTCTGTTGTTAGCAACTTAATACTGGAGGGGGTTCGGATGATAACTCGAAGGTGGACTTTTTAGGCATAGATGCAGTTGGATGGCGGTCTATGTACTTTGTCGTAATGCCCAATTAAATCTCACTATACTTATCATGTCATGTATGTGCATTGTTATGCCCTCTCTATTTGTCAATTGCCCGACTGTAATTTGTTCACCCAACATGCTTTTATCTTATGGGAGAGACACCTCTAGTGAACTGTGGACCCCGGTCCATTCTTTAATACTGAAACACAAATCTGCTGCAATACTTGTTTTTACTATTTTCTCTCGCAAACAATCATCTTCCACACAATACGGTTAATCCTTTGTTACAGCAAGCCTGGTGAGATTGACAACCTCACCTGTTTCGTTGGGGCAAAGTACCTTGGCTGTGTTGTGCAGGTTCCACGTTGGCGCCGGAATCTCCGGTGTCGCGCCGCACTACATCCCGCCGCCATCACCCTCCAACGTGCCTCTTGGCTCCTCCCGGTTCGATAAACCTTGGTTTCTTTCCGAGGGAAAACTTGCTGCCGTGCGCATCATACCTTCCTCTTGGGGTTGCCCAACGAACGTGTGAAATACACGCCATCAAGCTCTTTTTCTGGCGCCGTTGCCGGGGAGATCAAGACACACTGCAAGGGGAGTCTCCACTTCTCAATCTCTTTACTTTGTTTTTGTCTTGCTTTATTTTATTTACTACTTTGTTTGCTACATTATGTCAAAACACAAAAAAAAATTAGTTGCTAGCTTTACTTTATTTGCTGTCTTGTTTGCTATATCAAAAACACAAAAAAATTAGTTACTTGCATTTACTTTACTTATTTCATCATGTTTCCTTTTAATTTTACCACAAAAGACATACCGGTGGGACAAGGGTCTATCATTGGGAGAAACAATATAGAAGAATTTTTCACCCATGTTAGTACCATTGAAGATTTTGAAGATAGACACTTGGTAGAACTTGCTCCTACTTATGAAATTGCTGCTGCTGCTTTAGTTCGCTTGTTGGAAACTAAATTTGTTAATCTCAATCCTATAATCCAACACATGTTTCTTACACTTGGTGATATGGAAGAGGGGGAAAAGAAAGATTTTGTTTTAGAAACCCTTCTTAGAGAATTTGGTGGTCTAGCAAGAGAGGCTAGAAAGGTCTTTGCTAAATTTAATATGCTTGGTTCTCATACTAATTTTGTTGGTCTCCTTGAAAAAATGGATATGGATAGGATAAGGTACACTAATAATGCTAATGATGGTGGGGAGATCAAAGCACCAATACCATGTAAACTCCTAGCTATGAATGATGCACTAGAAAATAACTATGCTTGGCTTGTTCCTGAAAATTTGTTTGATGAGAATAGCAAGCCTAAGACTAATGAAAAGGGAGCCTCTGAAACTTACATAGATAATATACAATGCATGGTTGAGAAAACTCCCAACACCCCTGGTTATGATGTTGATGCTTCATCTCTCGATGTTACTTGAGATACACTTTTCGCGCCTAGCCGAAAGGCGTTAAAGAAAAGCGATTATGGGAGACAACCCATGTTTTTACTCCAGTATTTTTGTTTTATATTTGTGTCTTGGAAGTTGTTTACTACTGTAGCAACCTCTCCTTATCTTAGTTTTATGTTTTGTTGTGCCAAGTAAAGTCTTTGATAGAAAAGTAAGTACTAGATTTGGATTATCGCGCAGTTCCAGATTTCTTTGCTGTCACGAATCTGGGTCTATCTCCTCGTAGGTAGCTCAGAAAATTACGCCAATTTACGAGCATGATCCTCAGATATGTACGCAACTTTCATTCAATTTGAGCATTTTCGTTTGAGCAAGTCTGGTGGCCTAATAAAATCCATCTTTACGGACTCGTTCTGTTTTGACAGATTCTGTCTTTTATTTCGCATTGCCTCTTTTGCTATGTTGGATGAATTTCTTTGATCCATTAATGTCCAGTAGCTTTATGCAATGTCCAGAAGTGTTAAGAATGATTGTGTCACCTCTGAACATGTGAATTTTTATTATGCACTAACCCTCTAATGAGTTGTTTCGAGTTTGGTGTGGAGGAAGTTTTCAAGGATCAAGAGAGGAGTATGATGCAATATGATCAAGGAGAGTGAAAGCTCTAAGCTTGGGGATGCCCCGGTGGTTCACCCCTGCATATTCTAAGAAGACTCAAGCGTCTAAGCTTGGGGATGCCCAAGGCATCCCCTTCTTCATCGACAACATTATCAGGTTCCTCCCCGAAACTATATTTTTATTCCGTCACATCTTATGTACTTTGCTTGGAGCGTCGGTTTGTTTTTGTTTTTTGTTTTGTTTGAATAAAATGGATCCTAGCATTCACTTTATGGGAGAGAGACACGCTCCGCTGTTGCATATGGACAAATATGTCCTTAGGCTCTACTCATAGTATTCATGGCGAAGTTTCATCTTCGTTAATTTGTTATATGGTTGGAATTGGAAAATGATACATGTAGTAAATTGCTATAATGTTTTGGATAATTTGATACTTGGCAATTGTTGTGCTCATGTTTAAGCTCTTGCATCATATACTTTGCACCCATTAATGAAGAAATACTTAGAGCTTGCTAATTTGGTTTGCATATTTGGTTTCTCTAGAGTCTAGATAACATCTAGTATTGAGTTTTGAACAACAAGGAAGACGGTATGGAGTCTTATAATGTTTACCATATGTCTTTTATGTGAGTTTTGCTGTACCGTTCATCCTTGTGTTTGTTTCAAATAACCTTGCTAGCCTAAACCTTGTATCGAGAGGGAATACTTCTCATGCATCCAAAATACTTGAGCCAACCACTATGCCATTTGTGTCCACCATACCTACCTCCTACATGGTATTTATCCGCCATTCCAAAGTAAATTGCTTGAGTGCTACCTTTAAAATTCCATCATTCACCTTTGCAATATATAGCTCATGGGACAAATAGCTTAAAAACTATTGTGGTATTGAATATGTACTTATGCACTTTATCTCTTATTAAGTTGCTTGTTGAGCGATAACCATGTTTCGGGGACGCCATCAACTATTCTTTGTTGGATATCATGTGAGTTGCTATGCATGTCCGTCTTGTCCGAAGTAAGAGAGATCTACCACCTTCATGGTTGGAGCATGCATATTGTTAGAGAAGAACTTTGGGCCGCTAACTAAAGCCATGATTCATGGTGGAAGTTTCAGTTTTGGACATATATCCTCAATCTCATATGAGAATAATAATTGTTGCCACATGCTTATGCATTGAAGAGGAGTCCATTATCTCGTTGTCCATGTTGTCCCGGTATGGATGTCTAAGTTGAGAATAATCAAAAGCGAGAAATCCAAAATGCGAGCTTTCTCCTTAGACCTTTGTACAGGCGGCATGGAGGTACCCCATTGTGACACTTGGTCAAAACATGTGCATTGCAAAGATCCGGTAGTCCAAGTTAATTAGGACAAGGTGCGGGCACTATTAGTATACTATGCATGAGGCTTGCAACTTGTAAGATATAACTTTCATAACTCATATGCTTTATTACTACCGTTGACAAAATTGTTTCATGTTTTCAAAATAAAAGCTCTAGCACAAATATAGCAATCGATGCTTTCCTCTTTGAAGGACCATTCTCTTTACTTTTATGTTGAGTCGGTTCACCTATTTCTCTCCACCTCAAGAAGCAAACACTTGTGTGAACTGTGCATTGATTCCTACATATTTGCATATTGTACTTGTTATATTACTCTATGTTGACAATATCCATGAGATATACATGTTACAAGTTGAAAGCAACCGCTGAAACTTAATCTTCCTTTGTGTTGCTTCAATACCTTTACTTTGATTTATTGCTTTATGAGTTAACTCTTATGCAAGACTTATTAATACTTGTCTTGAAGTACTATTCATGAAAAGTCTTTGCTTTATGATTCACTTGTTTACTCATGTCATTACCATTGTTTTGATCGCTGCATCCACTACATATGTTTACAAATAGTATGATCAAAGTTATGATGGCATATCACTTCAGAAATTATCTTTGTTATCGTTTTACCCGCTCGGGACGAGCGTAACTAAGCTTGGGGATGCTTGATACGTCTCCGACGTATCGACAATTTCGTATGTTCTATGCCATATTATTGATGATACCTACATGTTTTATGCACACTTTATGTCATATTCGTGCATTTTACGGAACTAACCTATTAACAAGATGCCGAAGTGCCGGTTCGTTTTCTGCTGTTTTTGGTTTCGAAATCCTAGTAACGAAATATTCTCGGAATTGGACGAAACGAAGACCCGGGGGCCTATTTTTCCACGGAGCTTCCGAAGACCGGAGAACATTCGAAGTGGGGCCACGAGGTGGCGACACCACGTGGCGGCGCGGCCCGGGGGGCCCGCGCCGCCCTATGGTGTGGCCCCTCGTCCGGCCCCCGACTCGCCCTTCCGCCTACCGAAAGCCTCCGTCGCGAAACCCCCGAGGCGAAAAACCACGATACGGAAAACCTTACCGAGACGCCGCCGCCGCCGATCCCATCTCGGGGGATTCCGGAGATCTCCTCCGGCACCCTGCCGGAGAGGGGATTCATCTCCCGGAGGACTCTACACCGCCATGGTCGCCTCCGGAGTGATGAGTGAGTAGTTCACCCCTGGACTATGGGTCCATAGCAGTAGCTAGATGGTTGTCTTCTCCTCATTGTGCTTCATTGTTGGATCTTGTGAGCTGCCTAACATGATCAAGATCATCTATCCGTAATTCTATATGTTGTGTTTGTCGGGATCCGATGGATAGAGAATACCATGTCATGTTAATTATCAAGTTATTACATATGTGTTGTTTATGATCTTGCATGCTCTCCGTTACTAGTAGAGGCTCTGGCCAAGTTTTTACTTTTAACTACAAGAGGGAGTACTTATGCTCGATAGTGGGTTCATGCCTGCATTGACACCGGGACGATGAGATGAAAGTTCTAAGGTTGTGTTGTGTTGTTGCCACTAGGGATAAAACATTGGCGCTATGTCCGAGGATGTAGTTTGATTACATTACGCACCATACTTAATGCAATTGTCTCGTTGTTAGCAACTTAATACTGGAGGGGTTCGGATGATAACCTGAAGGTGGACTTTTTAGGCATAGATGCGGTTGGATGGCGGTCTATGTACTTTGTCGTAATGCCCAATTAAATCTCACTATACTTATCATGTCATGTATGTGCATTGTTATGCCCTCTCTATTTGTCAATTGCCCGACTGTAATTTGTTCACCCAACATGCTTTTATCTTATGGGAGAGACACCTCTAGTGAACTGTGGACCCCGGTCCATTCTTTAATACTGAAACACAAATCTGCTGCAATACTTGTTTTTACTATTTTCTCTGCAAACAATCATCTTCCACACAATACTGTTAATCCTTTGTTACAGCAAGCCGGTGAGATTGACAACCTCACTGTTTCGTTGGGGCAAAGTACTTTGGTTGTGTTGTGCAGGTTCCACGTTGGCGCCGGAATCTCGGTGTTGCGCCGCACTACATCCCGCCGCCATCAACCTTCAACGTGCTTCTTGGCTCCTCCTGGTTCGATAAACCTTGGTTTCTTTTTGAGGGAAAACTTGCTGCTGTGCGCATCATACCTTCCTCTTGGGGTTGCCCAACGAACGTGTGAAATACACGCCATCAAGCACATAGAGAGTTAAGTATCATTTCGGTATCAATACACAAATACACAAGTCTCGTTCCGGAATGTTGATTCATACAACACATGTGCATATGCAACACCAAAGGACTAAGTTTCATAAAGTTAGAAGTCTCGGTAGTCGTCACATGTGTCATCATACACCTCACAATGTAGCTCCTAACCTAAACTACAATCACATAGAACATGAACAACATGGTCACGATGACCATCATCACGAAGGCCATGGTCTTCATCCGGTTCCTCCTCATGTCCCTCATCTCTCCCGCTAGATAACGGGCGTATCTTCCTTCCGCCTCCACCCTAGTGGGGTATCCCTTGTAGGCTGTTGCCGCCGAGCGGTGCACTCGTCTCCGACAGGTCCTCCCGATCGTCGTAGACTCCAGGAACCCTCCCCTTGTACACGACATATGTCGTCGGCATCTCCATGCACAAGACAAGTAAAACGTTAGTACCAATGCAATGAACAAGTGCCAACTCAAATAAGAGACAAGTAGTATGAACTAAATAGCATGTGCCTCATACTTTGTTGGTCGAAATAAATAATAACATACAGGGATGGGGTCGGTGAGGCTAGGTAGGATGCACAATAGATTGATATTTGTGGCCATCACACCAAGCCTCACTGGCCCCACCCGGAGTGTACAAGTGACCGAATATTTTAATCATCGGCCAATGCAATTAAGAAGTGCGAACTCAAATAAAAGACAAGTAGTACGAATTAAATAGCGTGCCTCATACTTTGTCGGTCGAAACAAATATTAACATCCAGGGATGGAGTCAGTGAGGCTAGGTAGGATGCACAAGAGATTGATACTTGTGGCCGTCGCACCAAGGCTCACCGGCTCCACCCCGAGTGTACGAGTGACCGAACATTCTAATCATCGGCGAACTCCAAATACGAGGCAAGTAATGCAAATAATTATTAAGCTATCTACGCCATAATCTTGAAATATATAGCAAATTAAATGAAACAATAGACACATGTTCACATGCACATTCATACAACTAAATAAAAGCAACAAGTCGATTCTATTGGAATATATAGCAATTATTACAATACAGAAGTTCAAGGACATATCGTTCAAGCTTTAGCAAGTGTTCCCGTCGTAGGATCAGGTTGTACGCCTAGGGGGGATGGACGGCAGCCCTCAAGCGAGTTGAACGGCCTCTCATCACGCGACATCTCCAAGCGGAGTTCTATCTCGTCATTAGGTGGTAGACCGTAGCCGTAGAAGAACTCGCCGGACCTAGCGTTGACATCCTGCGAGATTACCGCGCAAATGAACTGCCTGGATGCGACCCCGGTTCTTTCTAATCTCTCTATCGGGGACATCCGCCATGTTTGCAAACCTGTTTCGAGATTCTCCGGCAGCAACATGTCATCTGCGTACTTTATGTACTCCCGCATCCGAAGGATGGCGTACCACGCGTCCATCCCATTGTCTTGCGTCGGCCGCCTGAGGCGGGGAAGTTGGTTGTGTGGGTTAAGACCAAGCCTCCTCGGGATTTCCTCTCTACTTTGAGGGGGCCTGCCTTGTTGGCGAAGCCGGTGAGAGCATCATTGAGAAGGGCCCCGATGTGGGTGTAGTCTTTCTTGCGGTCCCTACCCGAGTCGAGATAGACTGCATGCGAGTGTTGCGGGTGCACGACGATGAGGGTGCAGAACTTGTCTCTGCGGAAAACACACGGATTAACCTTTGGAAATGCAAATGGAGATATAGGATAGAATGGTGATGGGGAACTAGCGAGTGATTACTTACTCGGGGAAGTAAGGGATGAGAATGGCGCCCTTTTTAATGTTCGCCAGACATGAAATCCTCGACCTGCTCGGGTGGCAATCGCGCGATCCCCGAGCGTTGCGGATGATGCTCTCCCGCATATAGAAGGGGTCCATTATCGCGATGGTCGGCGTCCCCTCCTTAACAATCTGGGAAGACAAGCTAAGAGCAACTAGGCGAACCACACTAAAGTGGAGCGCTTGCATGCGATAGATGCTGAAGATGTCGTTGAACCGGATGAAGCACAAGTCCGCGGGGTACTTCTCGACGAAGTTCATGCCAGTTGGCACCTTCGCCACGAAGAGAGGGTAAGCGGGATCTTTTGATTTGAGAAGAATGTTCTCCACATGCCCGACAGGTCTCATGCAAGCTCCTCATATCCGGGGTGAGTTTATTCAGGACATGCTCCGGCAGCATCGGTTCACCCAAGTGATGCAGAGGTCGCCAATTGTTTGGCAACTTGTCAAGGAGTGGGACCTTGTCCTTGGATTTGGCCGCCGCCTTGTCTTTGGCGTCCTTCTTATTTGCCCTCTTCCTCTTCTTGGGTTGTAGTGCTGGCCCATCCATCGCCGTAGTGGCCGTAGCACGGAGTGTGTTTGGGCTCGAGCATATTTTTGACGGCGGCGGTGGCGACCTCCTCGGGATTTTCCTCCTCGGCCGTTTCTTGAGAATCAAACAGACTTCTTGGAGCACACATATTCCGATGCCGGCGCATCCTCATGGACAACTCGTGAAGACGTAGGAATATCCCATTGGAAGTTCTCACGTTCGTATTCCTCGGCCTCCGGCGCGGTCGGCTGTTGTGGCGGGGCGCCGACCTCCGGCGCAGCTCGGCCGTTCCGGTGGGGCGATGACCACCGGCACCGCCGGGCTGTCGTGGAGGGACGCTGACATGTGGTGCCGCAAGGTGCTTGTCTTTGCTTGCCGTCGACCCCGAGTAGGTGTTGATCCGAATTAGGGTCTTCGGCCATAGCAGTACCCAACCCTTCAGTGAGGCCATATTCAACGGGCTATCGTCATCGGCACCATGCGGTTGATTAGGAGGAAACAAATCCTCATAGCCCGGTAACGCCCGATCCACTTCAACCCGGTAAACGTCATCCGCCATATCTCGTGTGTGCCACTTCTTATCTAGGGGCCGAAGGATGGACCCCTCGCGACGTCTTTGAGTTCGTCGTTTACTCTCATCGAGGAAGGTGCATGGCGTTGAGTTAGCCTCGCGAGAACATGTGTATGGCGTTAGAGAGAGGGCAAGGATGACGAAACTAATATATTAACTTGATGTACACATTAGTTAATTACCGTGAGGGCATTGAGCTCGGCTAATGTCGACGGGCCGGCACATGCGGCGGCGGGCGTGCAAGTGACGGAGGGGCTGCTACCCGGCATGGACGGTGAATCCCTAGCACCAGCGACATTGCCGGCGGCCGGAGGAGTCTCCATTATAACATTGTCATTGCTGGCGGACGGCGGCGCCATCGAGTTGCTGCCGTCGAAACTAACCACTTGCATTTTCGGGGGGGGGGGGGGCTTGTTTGCCACCCTCATACCACGCGTGTAGAGCGTCGAAATCTGCTTGGACTGAAGCGGCGACTTCAGCTTTGACTTCAGGTACGAGCGTAGCTTTGAGTTGTGGTACCAGTTGCGGTACCAAACCAGCTTGGACTTGGGCTAGGATTGACTCCCTCATTTCCTCCGCCTCCCGCTGCTTCCTCTCACTGCGCGCATTTTTATCGGCCACAGACGACAAGCCGTAGTGACCATGCTTGTAGCCTGTACCGGCGCCAGCCCACACGGCCTCTATGCGGCCTTCTCGTCGGTGAATGCTCATTAACGATGTTTAGCGCCCGTACGAGAGGCTTGTCCCGAGCTACCCTGCCCGTCGACGCCCGGGAGGAGGAGCCTTCGTCACATTGAGAAAGTCTTTGTGTTTCTTCTTCCTGCGGAAGAAACGCGAACCATTTAGAAATGTTGCTACTATTATATGAACGATACTTGATCTAATTAAACCGGTAAATTGCTTACCAGTTTTTTCTCCAACGCCAGGACCTTCTTGTCGTTCGTGAACCAAATTATGTCGGTTACGACCTTCGGGTCCGTGACAAGTTCCCCGGTTAGTTTCTTCTTATGGTACCGGGACCCGATGAATCTTCTTTCAAGCGGGTCCTTGTACTTGAGCCGGGGGTTCTCAATGCCGGCATTTACATACGCCTCGTCCTCCTTCGCCCAATAGGGCTCCTTTCCCTCGTACCCACGGCTCCCAAGGTTGTGGTTGCCGATGTTAAGCTCCCGCATTTCCTTCCCCCACAACTTGCGATTCTTGGTTGCTTGTAGCTCTTCATTGGCCACAAAAGCATCAAAGTCCGCCACGGGAGACATGCGGAAAGGCGGAGTGGACCTCTTCGAAACCTTTGCCCTCGGCAATCGGCTTCCGCACCATGTACTTATAGGCTGGCTGAGGTGTTTGGTGAACTTCGGGAGGGCTTGTGAGTTCACAATGTTGTTGGTTTGATGACTGGAGGCGTAGTCGCCTAGGAACTTGTATCGTGCGTGCAACCTCGCAATGAGCTGGGCTCGCAAAGGCGCTTTGCTCTCAGCTCGGAGGTCCGTCTCGTTGAGATTGACGACCTCTCGGAGCATACATGCCAGTTGGTTGCCGTACCCCTTGGCAACATCCTTAGGCTCCACCGGCAAACCACTAGCGGGGTCCACCTCTTTGATCGTGTCTCTGCCGGTGCCGACCGTGTTTTGGCGCCTTGCCTTCCGCGGCCTCTTGGAACCACTTGTCCCGGTGCCACTACTCCCGGCGGCGCCGCTAGGATCGTTGCCGCTTGTCTCGCCGCCACCCCGGCGGCGCCGGTTGCCTCGTCGCCGCTTGGCGCGTAGGTACTACCCCCGGCGGCGTCGCTTGCCTCGTTGCCGCTTGGCTCCTCGCCACTACCCCCGGCGTCATGCTCCATCTCATGGTCCTCATCGCCGCCAACACCGGCGGCCTCGGCATCCTCCTCCGTCCTAAAGAAGTGCCTATTGTAGTGCTCCTCTAATTCTTCTTGAGACGCCATGGTGGCTTGCACTAATAGAAGATGAAAAAGAGTTAGAATTCACGGAAAAATTCGGCATGACCTTTGCTAAAAATTGGTCATGTCGAGTGCTAGAATTGCCGGAACGGAAATGAATCGACATTCCGGCACTCAATAGCAACTCAATCCCTGTAACGAAATGCAATTCACATATATATAGCCATGAACACCATAACCATCACCATAAACGAGAGACAATATAACTTGACCATTACGAGTAGGGGAGCAGTTTGATTTTCATTTTCATTTCACCATAACCATCATAATACATAACAATAACTAGGTGCATTAGAAATACACTTAGATTAAATGAACCGAGTAGCATTTAAATGAGTAGCATTTCATTAGGCATTTAAATGAACCGAGTGCATCAACCAAACATCACCATCTCAACCGAAGCAAACCGAAGCATATACTTATGGCATTTTATGAACCAGAGACATCTAAACCAGAGAATTGCTTTTCATCTAAACATTACCGAGAAAAAGAGAGGTACGGATCACAAGGTTTTGAACATGTAAATCCTAAACCGAGAGAACTAGCATCAACCATGCATAGCACCAATTTAAATCCTAAATCATTTAATACACATGAACCATTTTAGCAAACCATTTAAATAGTATTGGCAGAATCATGGACTTGATAATTGCAATATGGTTGTTCATTTAAAAAATACTACTTATTGCTATATTTCTCAATACATTCTTCTGTAATATTTTGCTTGTACCAATTATCTGCTTGGACAAACAAGTGTAGTGTGCCTTTTATCTTTCTTGCGTGTATGCCTTAAAAGTACAATTCAGTACACTGCTGATGTACACAAATGACCTATTATTCAGATTGATCCAGATTGTAGAAATCATTCAGGTTAAAGCAATTTGATTTTATTATCTATGTATCTCTAATTACAAATGCCACTGGAACATATAGGTCTAACTGACCAAATTGGTGGCATCTAGTTTGATCTTTTTCTTTCAGATAAAATGAAACTTGAAACACCATCCCAGGAGATATACACGGAAAGAACAAAACACACATTTAAGCTGAATATCAGAAAAAGGTAAAGGTTCACGAAACACTCATGTGCAAGCCACCATAGTTTATAGGAGTCACCCATACTTATAAAAGAAAAAAAGAACAGAAAAACAGTGAAAGGTAGTCACCTGCAGTGCATTAGGCATTTGTAAGCATTAGGCATTTGTATAATACTAGTATAATACAAGTGCTATCATAATTTAAAGCATTAGGTAAATGCCCCATTAGGTAAATTTGCATTAGGCATTTGCAAGCATCTGAGCATCATTTCATCTGATTTTCATTTTCAATTTTTCTTACTGCAAACAATTCAATGTACAATTTTTAGCATTTTACTAAATCAATTAAATGAAACCTACTACTAGCATTCAAAATTTTATGTATAACTTATAATGAAAAATTGAAACCTACTGCTAGAATTTGAAACCAATTTTTAGCATTCAAAAATTGAAACCTACTGCTAGCTAAACCACCCTATTTGCATTTAGCTAAACCAATTGGTTCTCTGGTTTGAAAAAATTGTCAATATGGTTCATTTAAAAATTCGAACCAGAGAACCCTATTTCCAATTTGAACAAGGAAATTGCAATATGGTTCATTTAAAAATTACTACATTTTTATTTGCAATTTCGTTAGGGCTACTGCAAGAACTGCAAGAACCCTAATAGCAATTTCGTTAGGGCTACTGCAAGAACTGCAAGAACTAAACCAATACCAATTTCGGAGGCAGGGAGAGGGGAAGGGAGAGGGGAAGGAAGAAGGGGAGGGGAGGGGAGGTGGAGGAGGTCCTGGCGGCGTTGGGGAAGGAAGAGGGCGGTTCTTACCGAAGGTGGCGACGCCCTCCTCCTCTCGGCGACAGTGGCGACGGTGGCTGGCGCGTGACGCCCTCCCCCTCCTCTCCGCGGCGATGCCCTGCTCCTCCTTGCGCGGCAGCTCCGGCGTGCAGCGAGGTCTCTTGGTCCAGGGCTTCCGCGCAACGGCGCTCGAGATCGACGGTGGTGGCGGCGCTCGAGATCGACAGTGGCGGCGGCGCTCGATTGGGAATGGGGAGGGAGAAGAGGGTCGCGCGGCGGTTAAGTCCCAGCTATAGCCGGACCCTCCTTATTGCCGGCGCACCACATGATTGGTTCGCCGGGGACAATTATACCCCCGGCGAACCAAACAGGTGGTGCGCCGGCAATAAGGTGAGCCCGGCTATACCTGGGACTTGTCCCCCAACCTGGCCTGGCTGGCCATTTCCTTTTCTATTTTATTTTATTTTTATTCTTTTCTTTATTTCTTTTCACTTTCTTTTATGTTTCTTTTCTTTTCCCACAAATCCTATACTATTTTTTCCTTCTCTTTTCAAGATAATAACAAAGCAATATGAGTTAATTATGCATTACAAAAAAATGAGTTATACATACACAAAATATTGACCAACACAATATTAATTATTCATACATAAAATATTGGCCATGACCATATGAGTAGTTATGAATTACACAAAATATGAGTTATAGATTGCAAATAAAGTTTTACATCATCGATTGAGAAGAGTGTTTTGCTTTCTTCTTGCTTTTCTTTCTCGTCGTTGAATAATTTAGCCCCGTGTCGTGACTTCTTCTTTTGAAGGGTCGACCTGACCTCGGTAGCGTGGTCCTGCTTCTTCTTGTGGTGTATGTTGTGTCTTCGTCCTCGGATTCTTCCATCATTGGGTCTCCGACTTGTCCTTCAAAGTCTTCCTCGTTGGCGACTCCATCCATTCCGACGATGGTCCTCTTGCCTCTCCTCACGATAACACGGCTAGGCCTGGATGGGTCGGTTATGAAGAAGCATTGGTGCACGTGTTCCGCCGGTACCCATGGCTCATTCCGCGCGGTGGCGTTCGTGGACTTTGATTTGTTGGCTTCGGGTAGAAACATGGTGGTGAAATACCGGTCTTCTTTTACGACGCTCTTAGCCCATCCGATACGGAACATCGGCACTTTCTCCCCAGCATAGCTAAGCTCCCAGATTTCCTCGATTCTTCCGTAGTATGTAGTCTTTACGTCACCCGTCCGAGGAATCCATCGTTACCCCGAGTTCGGTAAACACTTGTTCTTGTCTTTTTCTTCCGTGTAGAATGTGTACCCGTTGATATCGTACGCTTGGTAAGTCATGATGTTGGGCGCGGGGCCATGTGACAAGGCCAATACTAGTTTATCCTTGTCGGAATCCATTGGTGGGGGATTAGCATCAATGTGGTCTTTGAACCGGCGTGCGAAAGAGGAGTTGTGCTCTCTGTATATTTACGCTTCCGTCATCATCGGCTTGCCACTGTTATCTATCATGGTTTTGTGCTCTTTCAACCAAGGATCGATCAAGTCAATGTGTTGTAGCGCTACTAAGTTGGCCCTGTCAAAGTCGGAAGTCCGACCAGACATGTGCACGTGCAGTTCCTTCCTTCCATTTTTGTGGCCTACTCCCTCGAACCTCGCGGAGGTGCTTGTTTTGAGGCAAACCAACGAGGTCCTCGATGTCTAAATAATTCGTGCGAGAAAGAGA
Source organism: Lolium rigidum (assembly GCF_022539505.1). Taxonomy (NCBI): domain Eukaryota; kingdom Viridiplantae; phylum Streptophyta; class Magnoliopsida; order Poales; family Poaceae; genus Lolium; species Lolium rigidum. The sequence goes on along the minus strand of NC_061510.1, from coordinate 55,703,837 downwards.
TGCACTCTTCGGTGAGCCAGCCACAGTACGATGCTTCCATCCGGATGTGACCTGTTACGAACGTATCCTTTAATGACCCCATTCATTCTTTCAAACGGCATCATGTTGTGTAAGAATGCCGGCCCTATACTGACGATATCATCCATGATATGGACCAACAGATGGACCATCACGTCAAAAAATGCAGGCGGGAAGTACATCTCAAGCTCACATAGGATCACCACGATCTCTTCCTGGAGCCTTGCGAGTTTCTTCACGCTTATCGACTTCCGAGTTATGACGTCGAAGAAGTTACAGAGCCCAGTCAGCGTTGCACGGACATGGTCATCCATTATACCTCGGATTGCAACCGGAAGAATCTGCGTCATCATCACGTGACGAGTCATGAGACTTCATGCCGCTGAAGTTTCGTTTCTTGGGGTCCATGTATCTGCTTATTAGCCCGGAGTAACCAAAGGGCACTCTGACTCCTAGAAGGCAATTGAAAAATTGATCGACCTCGGCCGGACTAAAAGTGAAGCAGGAGGGGGGACAGTAATAGTCTCGGCTGCTTAATCCTTTCGCGCTTCTGACCTCCGTCCGCCTCCTCCTCCGAATGTCCCTCTTGGGCCGCCGGGATCTGAAGCTCTTCCCCGATGCCCAAAACTTTCAGGTCGTGTCTTGCTTTCGGCCCATCTTTGGTCCGGTCCGGCATGTTGAGAAGAGTGCCAAGCAAGCTCTCGCACACGTTCTTTGTAATATGCATGACATCAAGGCGAGTGAGGTGTATCGAGAATTTTCCAAGTACGGCAAGTCCCAAAACACGGACCTCCTTTTCCATACACCAATGAGCGGCGTCGTTTCCTTTTTCTTCTTCTTCTCTCCGGGCTTTTGACGAATCTTTCCCGGCGCGAGGCACTCCTTCCAACTCCGTCGCAATATATCGATCTCTTCGCCGCTCTTCTTACGTGGAGGTCCTCGGGGTTCATTTGTACCATCGAACAGATCTCCACGCTTTCTCCACGGGTCAGTCTTCTGTAGCCACCTTCGATGCCCCATGTAAACTGTTTTCGAAGAGCCGGGATCCTTACCAAGTGCAAAAACATCGTCTCTTCCATGCACCTGACACATGCCTTGTGTCCATGGCACACCTGGCACGAAATGTAACCGTATCCGAGGTAGTCCTGCACCGTCGTGATCAACGCGGCTCTCAAAGGGAAATATTCTTCCGCGACGGCGTCCCATGTATCTACCCCTTCCTCCGCCCACAACGTTTCAAGCTCCTCCTTTAATAGTTCGAGATACATGTTGATATCGTTTCCTCGGCTGTGTCGGCCCTTGAATTAGCATACTCATCCGTATGTACTTCCTCTTCATGCACAGCCGGGCGGGAGGTTATAGATCCATACAAACACGGGCCATGTGCTATGTGTGCTGCTCTGGTTTCCGAACGGATTGAATCCGTCCGTGCTCGCACCCAACCCGATGTTTCGGGATCTGCCCCAAAACTTCCGAATTCATTGTCTAATGCTTTCCACCGGCTTGCATCCGAAGGGTGCGTCGGCACTGGGTGCTCAATCCGCTCTTTATCATTCAACACCGCCTCCTTCCTTTCTGCGTGCCAGCCGCATGAGCTTTGCTTCCTTGCGGTCCGCGTAGAACCGTTGAAGCCGGGGGCGAGCGGGAAGTACCACACAACTTTCCGAGGAGCTTTCTTCTTCCCTTTCTTGTACCGTTCAGCTTCACACACGGGACATTTGGTCTTGTCCATGTGCTCCTTGCGATACATGATACGGTCGTTGATGCAGGCGTGATACTTTTCGTGGGGTAAGTCGAGAGGGCACGTGATTCTCTTGGCCTCGGCTAGACTACCGGGACACGTGTTCCCGGCAGGAAGGAGATCTTTCACGTATTCCAGGATGTCGTCGACGCTTGTGTCCGTCCATCCGTGTTTCGCCTTCATCCGCAGCACATCGAGAGCTACTCTCAAGCGAGACTCCCCCAACCCGCGACCTGAGTCGTACAACGGAGTATTCGAGTCTATCTCGAGTTGCTCAAGCTTTGATTTCCGCTTGGCGCCTTTCGTCTTTTCGAGAAGCAGATCTTGAAGATGAGGGTCCCGCACGACTGAAGATAGCGGCACCTCTTCGTCGTCGTCAAGGTTATTGTCGTCGTCAAGGTTATCGTCCTGTGCGACAAGCTCTTCATCGTCATCAATATCATGATGCCCTCCTTCTTGCCGTCCATTATTACCACATGCTGCCGTCGCCCCATTGACCTCCGCGCCATCATCACTCATCCATTGAGTGTGTCCATGCATGAAACCATTAGTGAGCAGGTACCCCTGCAATTTGCCTGAATACGGGTCAAACCATTTTCCTCGTTTGCATCTCCGGCACGGACACAATACCTCTATGCGGTTATTTTCATACATGTCGATGATCGCGTGTTTCAGATATCTCATCACGATGCTTTCACTCATCTCGATAACCATTATCGCCTGCATGGTAAGATTACATAATTGATTAGAACCATGCATCCGTCGGTAGTTTTCACGGAAAATTTCGGCATGACCTTCCTACACGGTAGGACATAGGAGCGCCAGAAATGTGCCGAAACGGAAACTTAAAGAATCAACATTTATGCGCAACATTGGCAACTCATTTTCAATGCCAACACACACAAGCACAAGCACAAACACAACATATATATATATGCCACACACGAGCTTTGCTTCAAATTAATGTCCAATATACGTTGATTTCATTCCTCAATTTGTTCATTAATCACCTATTGGTTTGATATACTCGTCAACAAGATCGAGACGTCGCGCCGCTACCACGGCGTATGGAAGCCGACTTTCTAGATCTAGATCTAGATTGAGCGGTCAATGCGGGATAGTAGATCTAGATCTACATAGGGGGATGTGGGAGATGCATGTAGGAAGGGAAGATTTGGTAAAAAAATATGATTGTGTTTGGTCAAATTGGCTAAATTTGGGATAGAAATGGGCAAAAAATAGGTGGGTTGGGAGAAGGGTCGGGTTGTGTGGAGGAGTGGAGTGGTAGTAGTGTGGGGGGAGTGGTTGTTGAGCAGAAATAACTGCCCAGGTTACTGCCGGCGCACCAGGGCATGGGTGCGCCGGCAGCATATATCCCTTTCGGCTATATCATGCCCGGGCCAGGCCCAAGAATCATTGCCGGCGCACGGGCCCAAGGCTGCGCCGGCAATAGAGAATGTTCCGCCGGCGCACCCCCGGGTTGGTGCGCCGGCAATGATTCTTGGGCCTGGCCCGAATCAGCCGAGGCCATGCCAGGAAATAGCGCCGGCGAGCCCACAACACTGGTGCGCCGGCAGAAGGGCTTCATCGCCGGCGCGGCGACAATGAGGTGCGCCGGCAACAATGACCACCGGCGCACGTCCTTGATGGTGCGCCGGTACCTATTGCCTCCAACTATAGGCGTTTCCCTAGTAGTGGTTTCCACCTCTCTCTGCTTGCGCCGCCATCGTAGCCTACTCCATCCCGCGCGCCGACGTGCATCGACGAACGGGAGAGAGGTCTCCGGAACCACTCGTCCTTGCGATCCTGTACGGGAGAGGGCAAATTAGGTTTTTGGGAAGCGCTCTGCGCGACTGCTCAAGCTCTTCATCACGGGTCGCCTTCCGTCCAAGTCGGGCGGTGCTGCCTACCGTCGTCTTCAACGCCGTCTACTTCGACCCGTCGTCCCCGTCGTCAACAACGTTGTCATCAACAACGTTACTGCTGCGACATCATCTGCTACACCTCCACCGCCACCTCCACCAGATCGGTACGTGCGACATATCTCGATCTGTTTAGCGATGGATGCTTTATCGTTTGCGCTGCTGCTACTCATGTTGATTAATGCATCTAGTATGTTTGAGTTTCACATGTTAGTAGTTGCTGCCATCATGTTTTATATTCTGGAATTAATCATGAAAATTGTGCCTAATTTTCCAACAGTTCTATGCTTAGTCATGCCATAGACGATAGATTTATGGTGCTAGGGATAACAATCGGTCGATATGCTCGATTTTGCTTATTTCTGTTGTTCTGCATCTTTTAGTGTTAGATCAATGCAAAATTTTGGGATGTATGCACTATTCAGGGTTCCGATCTATGGCATATGATTAATTCTCATTTTATATCTAAGATCCCAATGGGTTGCATGAATACAGGCCTGTTCTGATTGATTTTGGACACACGAGGCCTAACATGAGGCACTATTTTATTGTAATGCATATGGCCGTTGATTAAAACTTGACATATCTAAGCTTCACTAGCATAATATGTATTCAGAATGTGTTGTGCACAACCATATACTAGTTGCATTTGGTATACTTGCTAAATATCTTGATTATGTCCGTGACTAGTCTGTCCAAAGTTCTTGAGTGTTCTACCTTTGTACATAACAATTTATTAATAGAAAATCACACCGTAGGGGATTTCCCTATGGTTTTACAGTAAAAAAAAATATTCCGTCCAACAGATGTCTCTACAATACCTAGTAGAGCACACTACTTGTGGTATGCATTTCACTGGATATCGTAGGGACATCTGTTAGAACAATTGTATACGCTTATAACAAGGCATGTAATTATGACGTGCTTGCATAATACAATCTTGGGTACTTCTGCCGATGATTATAACCTTTGGCACTATGTGTTGGTGGTATTATCTTGTAAAACCTAGTGTAGTGCACATATACATTGCTTGTATAAGCGACTTGCTTTTGCAAGATCCTCACTTCGGTATACATGTGCACTAAGTATGAGGCTCCATATATTGATATTCTTTTGCATCCGTTTCTTGCATGTGTCGATGATTAGAATACGTAGCACCATGTGTTCAATGGATGATCTTCCAATACCTAGTGTTGTGCACAAATACATTACTAGTACATGAGCCTAGATCTTGCGGGGTAATCTCTTAGAATTTTCTATGCTATGTAAATATGAGGCTCCGATTCTACATTATGTTTGCTAGTTTCTTGAATTGGCCAATATTTATGACGTGGTACCAGCTAATGCAACAGGATGTCCATAAGACCTTGTCCTATGTGCATGCATATTCTTACGCATTTGATTTGGTCATGTATATACTCTTTTTTCCATGTGTGTCGTTATATGATGCTATATGTATTTAACACAATGCTTCTATTATACATGTTTAACACAATTCTTCCACACGTTCTAACCGGAATTTTTTTGCAGTGCTCCAAGATGATGACGAGCGGTGCTGTCCTCAGCATTGGGGAAGGGTTCTTCGTGAAAGTTGGAGAAGAAAGCGCGTCCAAGATGGCTAGCGTGTGGGTGGGCCACTTCCATAAAGAAGTTGGTCTAAGCCATTTTGTCAAGGTCATCATGGCACCTGGGTTGGACTTGCTTCCAATTCCTGAAGTCCTTACCTTTGCTCCGTCCAAGGACCATCGTCCCTAAAACCAACACGGGATGCTCCTGGATTGTGAGCATGAATGATATCGATGGTAGAGTTACCATGGATCAAGGATTGGATAGATTTTCTATTGCTCACGACATCAAGATCTAGCAGTTCCTGGCCTTCAAGGCCCTCAAAGGTGATGTCTTAAAGGTCATCATCGTCTGCCATCAACTAGGGTCACGGCCCCGGTTTCCATGGCACCACCGTCTCCATAGAAAACCATGACGGGATGACCCATGGACATGGAATCTCCAGCTCGTGGCTAAGGAGGGGCTTGAATGCCATCCTCGTCGATATGAAATTGTGATCGGATAATTTTTTTCATTGTGAACCCTTTTTTTATAGCATGCCTCTTGCTTGCATAAGCATGTCCATCTACAAGTGCCTTGCTTGCATAAGCTTGTCTAGCTATACAATAGCATGCTGACCGTTACCTTGATCACTCAGTTTATAGTAAATATGTAAGAAAATAAGGAAAAGATATGTTTGTCGGTTTTGTATTCGCATAGTAATGCTTACTTGCTTCAAATACACTATATCCATCTGACTCATCACCCGGAGAAAACAAACTCACAAGCTTACATCTACCGCACGTATTGGTTACCGTAAGGAGTTCTTTCCCATAGTTGCACGCTATAGATGCTCCTATAATTTCATATCCACGTCGCGCTACACTTATTATGGATCGAGGGAGTAGATTACACCACACCGTCCGCAACATGTAACATCATTTCTAAGATCACATTTCTATTGCAATAGTCTAAGTGGAGCTAGATCGTCAGTTTAGCATCGGTTACCTAAAGCCCCAGAATTGCGAGTTTTTATACTAGCAAGCATGCGCCAGGATCCCAGAATTGGCAGGGTCAACAGTGGGCAGGGTACATCCGATCCAGCCCAGCGATTATTGCCGCGAACGTAGCAAGTGACACCATCCCCCGACAGTGAAAGCAACGGCTGCCGCCGGGCGCCGGCAGCTAGCTTATATCGGTCAAAGAGGCGAAGAGCTCCATCGGAATCGATAATCCGCCGCCGCAACCTGCAAGTCGCCCCCTTTTTCTAAAGAGGAAAGACCCCACTACGAAATGCCCATTGAAATTCGCTGCACGGGACGGGGGCAAAATAGTGAACTGGAGCGGGTCACACTTGGCTGGAGCTCTCTCTCGCTCTGTACACGACGGCGATTTTTATCTGTACACGATGGCGATTTTCCTACCGTCATGAGCCATATATATTTGGCTGACATCTACTTCTGCATTTGTGCTAGGATTGGCATAGTATTATTTTCGTTGTATCGACATCGTTGCTAGATATAGACAAGACAATAATCGTTTAGTTTAATCGTGAAGTGCTCGAATTGTCCAGCCCAAAATGAAATAAGGATCGCGCGGGCAGTGGCCTGACGGCGACATTTCGGTCAGTTCACTGCATTTCAAGAGTGACATATGCGATTCCAGTGGTTGATAGCATCCGACTCATCTGGTGATCAAAGCAGCCGGAGAAAATAATAAGATTTACTACTCCAGAAGAGAAGCCAAAGCGCCGAAGGAAGCAGGCAAGCCTTTTTGGTATTTGCTGGTCGATTGCTCCGGTTGTTTTCGAATGGGGCAGGCAGAAAAGAATGGCACTATATATAAAACATCAACATACTATGTGCATGTCCCTAAAAAAAACATACTATGTGCATGTCCCTAAAAAAAACATACTATGTGCATGAGGGCTGCGCGTGTAGGCTGCTAAAGACCAACTTTTGAAAAAAAATCAACCATGAAGACCACCTGATTTTGGTAGTGCAGTGGAGGGCGACTGGCAACCGGCACAAAGCTGGTCTGATCCAAACGTCCAATCCATTGCGCATGGATTCCCCTTGAAATATCATGCAACATCCAACGGATACTACCTAACCATATCCCACCTCCGTGCGGCGGCACCGCACCGGGGTGATCGCTGCCCCTGCCCCATCCTCCTCTCACGCATCACCCCTATCGCTGCCGTCGGGCAAAGCATGGGCGGCGCGCTGGGGGTGGCGGCGGTGGCGGTCTTCCCTTTGTTGATGATTTGACGGGGATGATGGCGTATGTCGCCGTTTCTCCTAGCAAAAGTGTCGCGAGTTGATGGCAGCCACGGCGGCTCCAGTGGACACAGGACGCGGAGGCGACATAGTTCGACCTCGATCCATGCCCAATGGGCTTGGGTGGGCGGCGGACATGCTGACGCCCGTAGACGGCGGCGTGTAGTGGTCACCTTGGGCTCCTCCTGCTTCACGAGGATGTTTGGAGCCTCTGCTTAGGCATGACGGTGGTGGTCTCCTCTTTCGTCGGAGGTGATCAACTAGTTTTGTGGCTAGTTTGGTGCGTCTTGCGATTTGTCATCGAGTCCCCCATGGCGAGGTGTGGCTGCCGGTGAAAACTGAGGCCTACTTTGGTAGTGCCGAACAATGGCGACGCGTAGGCTCCACTACCTCGTTGAAGGCATCACTTCTCCATCCTTTGTCTCCTCGTCCGGGCTGCTCTAGGGGAAACCCCAGATCCTGGTCTCCGGCAAGGATGGCAATGGGCAGGGTAGAGCAATACCATACCCATACCCGTATAGTCGATGGGTACAAACTTCTACCCATACCCGTGTCCATGGGTATAAAAGTTTACCCATACCCATACCCGGTAGGTTGGTTAAATTCTACACAAGTCACTCGCAATTTTACATTTATCAATAACAAATTCAATTAAAAAAATGAATTATCTCAACTCGATAACAAGTAGTTTAGTACATAACAGTTAAAAAATATTAAAATCTCATTCTCATATAGTGACTCATAAGTAAACAAAAGTAGACGTGTCACGTAAGAAATTGACAATAAACTGGCAGGGTATGGATATACCCGCTGGTACAAAGCTTTACCCGTGCCCTACCCATGATTTAACGGGTAGGGTATGGGTACTACCCATGGGCATGAAAGTGTACCCATATCCTGGCCATGCGGGTACGGTACCCGCGGGTACCCGTACCCATGGGTAAAATTGCCATCCTTACTCATATCACAGCCTTCCCCTCCGGTTGTCCCGATTTCTGTCACTTTGGGGTCTCGGGTTCCGGACAGCAATATGTGTATACAACTTGCAGGTAAGACCATAAAACAATGAATATCATCATGAATCAATATCATGTTCAGATCTTAAATCATGGCACTCGGGCCCTAAGTGACAAGCATTAAGCATAACAAGTTGCAACAATATCATAAAAGTACCAACAACGGATACTAGGCACCATGCCCTAACAATCTTATGGCTATTACATGAACAATCTCATCCAATCCCTACCATCCCCTTCAGCCTACAGCGGGGATTTACTCACACATGGATGGGGGAAACATGGATGGTTGTTGTAGAGGCGTCGGTGGTGATGATGGCGATGATCTCCTCCAATTCCCCGTCCCGGCAGGGTGCCAGAATGGAGTTTCTGATCCCGAAATAGAGTTTTCGATGGCGGCGGAGTTCTGGATGTCTTCAGGCAAATTGGTCGAACCCCCGTTCGTTTTTAGGTCAAGGGCTTTAAGTAGTCCAGAGGGGAGCGTCGGGGGCTGGCCGAGGCGGCGTCCCAATATGGCGGCGCGGCCCAGGGGCCCACCGCGCCGCCATGTGGTGTGCGCACCTCGTGGCCCCCCTCCGTCTCGTCTTCTGGCTCCGTAAGTGTTGACGTCAGAAACCCCCTGGCGGGCAGAGACGGGCAACACAGTAGAGCCGGGAACAACTAGGGCTGCGGCTGGCCCCAGTCCCTCAGAGCGACGGCCCGCAAAGCCTCCTGGTCACACGTCCGATGCTATCGCAAGGGCGTGCCACCTGACCTATACCGGTCGGGGAAGGTGTTGGATGATGCCTCGCTTAGTTTCCTGCATGGCATACACGTAAACATTAAATACGAGCCTCGATCGGCTCTCGGGTTATCCCGTGAATCGGCTGAAAGAGCCGATCCACCCATGATTCGTACAAGGTGTCCGAATATATGGTGGTCCTGCTTGATCAAGATAAAGCTAATGAGATCTACGACGATTTAGGGTTTTCACCGCATAATCGGATCATCCTACTCACGATTGGGCCTCGCGCTCGCGCACGGTGACCGTAAGCCGATCCTAGACAGGGCCTAAAAACCAACACGAGGTTGATCCCCGGAACAGCCTTTCTAGGGCTAGCAAACGTCACCCTACACGCCGCTGGATCCTCCAACCCTTTGTAAGGCCTAACTATTGCGGATGTTAAACTAATCCTTGATGAACAAGGAGCAACCGTAACGGATCAGATCTACTAAACTATGATCAAGCGGGGTGCCGCCCCTACACCTAAGATAGGTGTAAGGGCGGCTAGATGTGCAAGGGTTGCATAACGAAAGCATGTGATGTGAAGAACAATGCAAACCCTAATACATCTAAGATAACTACGTTGCTCGCCATAAAAAAAGGCTTCAGCACGAGCAACGCATGAACAACGTGGGCAGGCTCGTGCTGCCTAGATCGCAAGATGCGATCTAGGCAGCATGGTGCTTACCGGAGAAACCCTCGAGATGAAGGAGTTGGCGATGCGCCGAGATTTGTTTGTGTTGAACGTTGGTTGTTGTTTATTCCATAAACCCTAGATACATATTTATAGTCCAGCGGACTTTCTAACGTGGGAATAATCCCCACCGTGTACGAGACAAACTCTAACTCTTAACCGACACGTAATCTAATATGTTACAGATACACGGGCCAACTAGCCCAAACTTTGCATGTAAGGCCGATTCACGTATTTCTTCTATATATATTCTTCAAGTCCATCTTGATCGCGGCCCACCGCTGACTCGGTCAAATTCTGGTGATAACACATGCCCCCCTGGTTTTGGAAATGTCATTTCCAAAATCATTACGCTTTTCTTTCGTCGGGTCATGTCGTGGCAGAGCAGAAACCGCAGAATCTTCCATCATCACGCCTCGCCTCCTGGGCTTCTCTATATGAATTGACAATTTCGGCATCACGTCCTCGAGAACCGTCATGGCATTAAATCTCCACTACACTCCCTTTATTTATCCGTGCCAAACGGTTCACCACTCCATCCCCTCGCTCTGCTCTGTCCACCAGCGCCCAAAAACCCTCTTCTTCTGCAACCATGTCCTCCTCTTCCTCCTCTGCCTCAAGCCTCCCCCTCCAATCGTCGCCGAAGAACAAGAAAGAGGACGACCTCCACTCCGGGGCGAACCCCATTTCCTCCGACAAGGAGAAGAAAGAAGGAGAAGCAGCGAAGGCCAAGGCTTCCCCCTCCGCCAAGCTTCCGCCGAAGAAGCGCTCCCGCGTGTGGGCGGACAGCGAGGATGAAGATGATGACGAGGAAGGAGAAGAGGAGGAGGAGGAGGAAGATGATTCCTCCTCTTCAGCTGGGTACCCGCCGACGAAGCGCTTCCGCTCTTGGGCGGACAGCGAGGACGATAATGATGACGAGGAAGACGAAGCTCCATCCAAAGGCTGGGGTAGCAGCGACGAGGAGCTTCCTGGGAGCAGCGCCGACGACCTCGACGACGGCGATGATGAGGACAGCGACGACTAGTAGAGTAGGACCAGCAGTAGCAGTGCACTAGGCACCAGATCCCTCTTTTGAGAGCCATCGGCTCTTCTTGTAAAGCCGCTCCTTTGAATTAATGAGAATTGTTCTTTCAATTTATCTTTCCATTAATCCAATTTCCATCCTTCCGCTTGCCACACCAAAACCGATAGCAACGAATCGGATTTTTTTTTCTTTGACCGTGGTACTTTGCAATCCCATAGCCGATGACTGTTCATCGGCTAATTTGAGAAACCAGTCTCCTTCCTTCTCTTGCAGCACCAGTATGGTCCAAACCTCGTACAAGACGACGGCTTCCCTTCCCAGCTCTTCCCTGCAGCTTTGACAATCTTCTTCTGCAAACAGCTCCCGCTTTCGGAGAAGATCATGATGCAGGGTTAGCCGATGCAACTCCAACCGGCTCTCAAAAATAGAGCACCTCCCAAGTTAGTTGCCCCCCGAGCCTTAGTCAAGGCGAGACAAAAACGAAGGCATGCCATTCAGACAAATGAACCTGGGCTAGATCATGTCCGAGAGAACTATCATGTAGAACCAGCCGATTCCTAGCAAAATCGGCTCTTCAGAGTAGAGAACCTTCAGGGTGAGCTGCCCCCCGAGCTTCTTCAGACTGCCTTAGCCCGATCTGCACATCCATACTGTTCTTGGCATCGTTCTTGAAGGGAGGACCTGAGCCTTTAAACCACTCCATTGAGGAGTTCTTCCATTAGAGTCTCCCTTCGTGCTAAATTGACCCTCTGATTGTAACAGTTATTCCTCTCGAGTTGATGGCCATGCATCGGCTTTATATCCTTAAGTCGATGTCTGCTGCATCGGCTGTGCTTAAAAAAATTCGAATTTTTCGGCCGATTTATGTATCGGCCCCCATACTTCAATACCCATCATCAAAGAATATCTTGGGCTGCTGGGCACTTGCACGAAATTTCTACTGCATATCCTCGTGTTTCATCCACCTAGGTGCCCCCCCCGAGCCGATTCTGTCAAGAAAATTGATGGTATCGGCTCTTCAGGTATCCCCTGTCGGATTAAATGCTGAACCCAGGCAGAATGGATGGTGAGGATAATTTTGGCCGATTGCTGGAATAGGCCTCCACGTTGCTTGCTCGGTGAAGGCTTTGTAATGCTCCTCCATAAATTTTTTGGGGCCGATCACAAGGATCAGCCTCGCCACGTTTGCTCATTGATTTGCTCCAGCTACACGGTTAGGCCAGTGGATAAGACCAGCCCAATCTCCGATTTTATCATGTTGGTGCGCTTGCTGCCATCCACCTCGAGTGCATCGTGTAACCGTGGAGCACTAAGCTTCGTCGGAAGGACGAGCACCATGTTTGTGCCAGTCGATGTTTCGTCATCGGCTTTCCTTTGCTTGGGACGCCACTCCATTTTCCGCGGACGACCCTCTTCATCCAGGGTTCGCTGAACCTTCGCGACCGGATCGAGGCCTTGCCTTTCTCAATGTATGCAAGTATAACCTTTCGGCTTCCTCCAGGCCGCGCAATCGCTGAACCTCGCGCTTATGGGAACGGCTGAGTCCATCAGGGCACCACCTTGGCCGGTGGTACCTGTCTTCTTCTTCTCCCTCGTCTTCTGAATCTTCGAGATCTTTCAACCGAGGGGACTCAGCTCGTTTGCTTTGTGGCGGGAGAGGCCCTAGGCGCTTGAATACGGACACGTTGGCTGCCTCCTTTTTCTTCGGTTGCATTCGGGCAATTGCCGATTGTGGGCAATCGGCTCATTCCCGAATCCCGGCGGTGTCCGAAGAAGGGACGGTCCCGGTGCCTATCCTCGTCGACTCGCTCCCCCAACTTTTCCTTGGCACGGCGCTCGTGCTCCTCCTCCTCGCGATCGTGCCGACGATGTCTTCGGCCTCTGCGGCCGGACGATCTCTTTCATCATCATCGCCGTATCGCCGACGTTGATCATACTGACTCACGTACTTGTTGAGGAGGTGATCAGAGAGAGGTCGCTGATATCTTATGTTCTTCACTTCTCCATCTGTGACGTAGCGTTTGCCGTCTTGGCGGAGCCGATCGCGTGGAGCGGCTTCCTCTGTATCTTTGCTATGAGAGCAGCTGCCCTCATCTCCGTCTTCACCAGGGTGGTGTCCAGATCCTACCATGTTGATATTGCACGGGAAATCCGGCTGGCACCCTCCATGGTAAGTATACTCCACCATGTTAACGGCGGGGAAGGGGTGTGTGTCGACCTTCATGCACTACAAGAAAAGTTGCCATGGCCGACGAAGTTGAAGTCGCGCCGTGGTTGCTGGTGTACCATGGCCGACGATTTTGGTCCCTCCGTGGTGCATGTCAAAACTTTTTTTTTCTCGTTTTTGAGGCCACCTAGCCCGACGAAAGCGGCCAAAACGTCGCGTATGGTGGCCCGGGACGTGGTGCATCGCGAATTCTCGGGTTCGCCGGCCGAGTCAACGCAAATCCGCACCGCCGAGGGATGTAGGGCCCGGATGGCAGCCTCTCCGGCATTGTTTTTTTCTCGATCGCGCCATCTCGTTCAACGTTCTCCGATCGAGCCGTTTACGATGCGGGATCATGGGTCCCGCATGTCATCCTCTATGAACCAAAATTCTTTCTATTCTTGGATTTTTTGACCCCCGATTTCGGCTACTTCCTTTTTCTTTTGATCCCTTGCCGCCTTGGAAA
>NC_061510.1:55595377-55690060 GCF_022539505.1 Lolium rigidum | reverse complement strand
GCTAGATGGTTGTCTTCTCCTCATTGTGCTTCATTGTTGGATCTTGTGAGCTGCCTAACATGATCAAGATCATCTATACGCCAATACTCTATGTTGTGTTTGTCGGGATCAGATGGATAGAGAATACCATGTTATGTTAATTATCAAGTTATTGCATATGTGTTGTTTATGATCTTGCATGCTCTCCGTTATTAGTAGAGGCTACTGGCCAAGTTGATGCTAGTAACTCCAGAGGGAGTATTTATGCTCGATAGTGGGTTCATGCACTGCATTGACACACGGGACGAGTGACGAAAGTTCTAAGGTTGTGTTGTCTTTGTTGCCACTAGGGATAAAACATTGGCGCTATGTCAGAGGATGTAGTTGTTGATTACATTACGCACCATACTTAATGCAATTGTGCGTTTGCTTAGCAACTTAATGCTGGAAGGGTTCGGATGATAACATTTGAAGGTGGACTTTTTAGGCATAGATACGGTTGGATGGCGGTCTATGTACTTTGTCGTAATGCCCAATTAAATCTCACTATACTTATCATGTCATGTATGTGCATTGTTATGCCCTCTCTGTTTGTCCAGATTGCCGTATGATTTGTTCACCCAACATGCGGCATGCACTCTTTGTTTGCTTATTGTGCGCATTACAATGATCTTGTTATAACGACGAAATGATGAGTTCCAAATTCTTTGGCAAACAATATTGCCGTGTCTTTGCGTTTCCATTCTTGCTTGTCTTAACTTGTAATGTCTTTGTTTAAGATATAGGTGCTGCATGGACAACTTAAAAGATTGCCGGATCGCTTCATTGTATTGCTAGGTTTAATTACCATTCAATTTCTCTGGGTTACGTAATATTTTTCAAAGCCTTGCAGCTGATGTAATATTTAGTTAGTTTTTATAGTTCTTTCGCGCATTTTTTCTTTGGTGCTTGTGGTAAGTGAGGCTATCCGACAGAAATCAATGCTGCGTAAATATTCTCAGTATCTAAATCACGAATTCCCATCCCTTAAACGGCCCAATTAAGCGAAATCACATACGTGCCGGCTGATGGCGTGTATTTCACACGTTCGTTGGGCAACCCCAAGAGGAAGGTATGATGAGCACAGCAGCAAGTTTTCCCTCAGAAAGAAACCAAGGTTTATCGAACCAGGAGGAGCCAAGAAGCACGTTGAAGGTTGATGGCGGCGGGATGTAGTGCGGCGCAACACCGGAGATTCCGGCGCCAACGTGGAACCTGCACAACACAACCAAAGTACTTTGCCCCAACGAAACGGTGAGGTTGTCAATCTCACCGAGCTTGCTGTAACAAAGGATTAACCGTATTGTGTGGAAGATGATTGTTTGCGGAGAAAACGGTAAAAACAAGTATTGCGGTAGATTGTATTTCGGTAAAGAGAATTGGACCGGGGTCCACGGTTCACTAGAGGTGTCTCTCCCATAAGACGAACGGCATGTTGGGTGAACAAATTACGGTTGGGCAATTGACAAATAAAGAGAGCATGACAATGCACATACATATCATGATGAGTATAGTGAGATTTAATTGGGCATTACGACAAAGTACATAGACCGCCATCCAACTGCATCTATGCCTAAAAAGTCCACCTTCGGGTTATCATCCGAACCCCTCCGAGTATTAAGTTGCAAGCAACGAGACAATTGCATTAAGTATGGTGCGTAATGTAATCAACAACTACATCCTTAGACATAGCATCAATGTTTTATCCCTAGTGGCAACGAGCACAACACAACCTTAGAACTTTACATCCTTGTCCCAGGTGTCAATGCGGGCATGAACCCACTATCGAGCATAAGTACTCCCTCTTGGAGTTAAAAGCATCTACTTGGCTAGAGCATCTACTAGTAACGGAGAGCATGCAAGATCATAAACAACACATGTATAACTTTGATAATCAACATAACAAGTATTCTCTATTCATCGGATCCCAACAAACGCAACATATAGAATTACATATAGATGATCTTGATCATGATAGGCAGCTCACAAGATCCGACAATGATAGCACAATGGGGAGAAGACAACCATCTAGCTACTGCTATGGACCCATAGTCCAGGGGTAGACTACTCACACATCACTCCGGAGGCGACCATGGCGGTGTAGAGTCCTCCGGGAGATGAATCCCCTCTCCGGCGGGGTGCGGAGAGCGATCTCCGGGATCCCCGAGATGGGATCGGCGGCGACGGCGTCTCGGTAATGTTTTCCGTATCGTGGCTCTCGGTGCTGGGGGTTTCGTCACGGAGGCTATTTGTAGGCGGAAGGGCAAGTCGAGAGGCGGCACGGGGGGCCCACACCACGGGGCCGCGCGGCCAAGGGGGCCGCGCCGCCCTAGGGTTTGGCCACCCCGTGGCCCCTCTTCGCCTCGTCTTCGGTCTTCCGGAAGCTTCGTGAGAAAATAGGCCTCCGGGCTTTTATTTCGTCCAATTCCGAGAATATTTCTTTACTAGGATTTACGAAACCAAAAACAGCGAAAACGGCAAGCTGGCACTTCGGCATCTTGTTAATAGGTTAGTTCCGGAAAATGCACGAATATGATATAAAGTGTGCATAAAACATGTAGATAACATCAATAATGTGGCATGGAACACAAGAAATTATCGATACGTTGGAGACGTATCAGCATCCCCAAGCTTAGTTACTGCTCGTCCCGAGCGAGGTAGAACGATAACAAAGATAATTTACGGAGTGACATGCCATCATAATCTTGATCATACTATTTGTAAAGCATATGTAGTGAGTGCAGCGATCAAAACAATGTGTATGACATGAGTAAACAAGTGAATCATAAAGCAAAGACTTTTCATGAATAGTACTTCAAGACAAGCATCAATAAGTCTTGCATAAGAGTTAACTCATAAAGCAATAATTCAAAGTAAAGGTATTGAAACAACACAAAAGAAGATTAAGTTTCAGCGGTTGCTTTCAACTTGTGACATGTATATCTCATGGATATTGTCAACATAGAGTAATATAATAAGTGCAATAAGCAAATATGTAGGAATCAATGCACAGTTCACACAAGTGTTTTGCTTCTTGAGGTGGAGAGAAATAGGTGAACTGACTCAACATTGAAAGTAAAAGAATGGTCCTCATAGAGGAAAAGCATCGATTGCTATATTTGTGCTAGAGCTTTGATTTTGAAAACATGAAACAATTTTGTCAACGGTAGTAATAAAGCATATGCATCATGTAAATTATATCTTATAAGTTGCAAGCCTCATGCATAGTGTACTAATAGTGCCCGCACCTTGTCCTAATTAGCTTGGACTACCTGGATTATCACCGCAATACATATGCTTTAACCAAGTATCACAAAGGGGTACCTCTATGCCGCTTGTACAAAGGTCTAAGGAGAAAGCTCGCATTTGGATTTCTCGCTTTTGATTATTCTCAACTTAGACATCCATACCGGGACAACATAGACAACGAGATAATGGACTCCTCTTTTAATGCTTTAAGCATTCAACAACAATTAATTCTTTTCTCATTAGAGATTTGAGGATGTTTGTCCAAAACTGAAACTTCCACCATGGAACATGGCTTTAGTTAGCGGCCCAATGTTCTTCTCTCACAATATGCATGCTCAAACCATTCAACTCAGTGTAGATCGCCCTTACTTCGAGACAAGACGAACATGCATAGCAACTCACATGAAATTCAACAATGAGTTGATGGCGTTCCCCGATAAACATGGTTATCGCACAACAAGCAACTTAATAAGAGATAAAGTGCATAATTACATATTCAATACCACAATAGTTTTTAAGCTATTTGTCCCATGAGCTATATATTGCAAATGTGAATGATGGAATTTTAAAGGTAGCACTCAAGCAATTTACTTTGGAATGGCTGGAAAATACCATGTAGTAGGTAGGTATGGTGGACACAAATGGCATAGTGGTTGGCTCAAGTATTTTGGATGCATGAGAAGTATTCCCTCTCGATACAAGGTTTAGGCTAGCAAGGCTTGTTAGAAACAAACACAAGGATGAACCGGTGCAGCAAAACTCACATAAAAGACATATTGAAAGCATTATAAGACTCTACACCGTCTTCCTTGTTGTTCAAACTCAATACTAGAAATTATCTAGACCTTAGAGAAACCAAATATGCAAACCAAATTTTAGCATGCTCTATGTATTTCTTCATTAATGGGTTCAAAGCATATGATGCAAGAGCTTAAACATGAGCACAACAATTGCCAAGTATCACATTACCCAAGACATTTATAGCAATTACTACATGTATCATTTTCCAATTCCAACCATATAACAATTTAACGAAGGAGAAACTTCGCCATGAATACTATGAGTAGAAACCAAGGACATATTTGTCCATATGCTACAGCGGAGCGTGTATCTCTCCCATAAAGTGAATGCTAGGATCCATTTTATTCAAACAAAACAAAAACAAAAACAAACCGACGCTCCAAGAAAAAGCACATAAGATGTGGCCGAATAAAAATGTAGTTTCGGGGGAGGAACCCGATAATTTGTCGATGAAGAAGGGGATGCCTTGGGCATCCCCAAGCTTAGACGCTTGAGTCTTCTTGATATATGCAGGGGTGAACCACCGGGTGCATCCCCAAGCTTAGAGCTTTCACTCTCCTTGATCATGTTGCATCATACTCCTCTCTTGATCCTTGAAAACTTCCTCCACACCAAACTCGAAACAACTCATTAGAGGGTTAGTGCACAATATAAATTGACATATTCAGAGGTGACACAATCATTCTTAACACTTCTGGACATTGCATAATGCTACTGGACATTAGTGGATCAAAGAAATTCATCCAACATAGCGAAAGAGGCAATGCGAAATAAAAGGCAGAATCTGTCAAAACAGAACAGTTCGTATTGACGAATTTTAAAATGGCACCAGACTTGCTCAAATGAAAATTCTCAAATTGAATGAAAGTTGCGTACATATCTGAGGATCATGCACGTAAATTGGCATAATTTTCTGAGCTTCCTGCAGGGCAGTGGGCTCAGATTCGTGACAGCAAAGAAATCTGGAACTGCGCAGTAATCCAAATCTAGTACTTACTTTTCTATCAACGGCTTAACTTGGCACAACAAAACTCAAAACTAAGATAAGGAGAGGTTGCTACAGTAGTAAACAACTTCCAAGACACAAAATAAAAACAAAGTACTGTAGGTAAAAACATGGGTTGTCTCCCATAAGCGCTTTTCTTTAACGCCTTTCAGCTAGGCGCAGAAAGTGTGTATCAAGTATTATCGAAGGGTGGAGCATCAACATTACCTTGGGCTTTACCCTTACCTTTCTTATTGTTTTTCTTTCCCTTTGGTTTAGTAAATATACGAGTTTCTCCCGGTATAGAGGTGAATTTCAAAGTGCCTTCTCCAACATCAATGACTGCTCCCAATAGTTTCAGCAGGGATCTTCCGAGTGTGAGTTTTCCTGTTTCAACAACGAGATAATCAATAGATATTGTTCTTCCACAAATAGTTGTATGCACACCTGCAGCTATTCCTTTAGGGATTATAGTAGAGTTATCAATGAGAGTTATCTCTTCTCCTCCTTCCTCGACTCCCCAAAGTTTCAAAGATTTATAAATACTTTCGGGCATAAGGCAAAATTCATACATAATATCACGGTAGGCATGGAGGGTTCGATCACCGATAGCAATTTTAACGGCGAGGATCCCACAATGAGAGTTTAGAGTTCACTAAAACTTGTTCAAGACGATTACGAACGTGGCAATAGTTATCATTCAAGCGAGATGTACTTATCTCAGAGTATTTAATCTACTATATATGCTAACGAGGACTGAATCAAAGTTATTAGCTGAATCATATGATGCAACCAACTTCTTTATGGCATTAAAAGCTTGATCCCCATTGCAATGAAGGAAATCTCCTCCCACTAAAGTATCCAAAGCATATCTATAGCGAACCATAAGACCAAAATAAAAATTACTAAGGAGCAAACTCAGAGTCATTTGAGGTTCAGTTTTACGATAGGAAGTAAAAATTCTAGACCAAGCATCCTTAAAACTCTCCTCATCCCCTTGTTTAAAAGTGAAGATTAATTCTTCAGGCGAAGAAGTAACAGGTTCAGAGCTAGACATGGTAACAAAAGTAACTAATTTTTTTGAATTTTTAGTGTAGAGTGCAAGACAGTAAATAAAGCAAACTAGATAAAGTAAATGCAAGTAAACTAATTTTTTTGTGTTTTCGATATAGCAAACAAGATAGCAAATAAAGTAAAACTAGCAACTAATTTTTTTGTATTTTGATTTAGTGCAGCGAACAAAGTAGCAAATAAAATAAAGCAAGACAAAAACAAAGTAAAGAGATTGAGAAGTGGAGACTCCCCTTGCAGCGTGTCTTGATCTCCCCGGCAACGGCGCCAGAAAATATGCTTGATGGCGTGTATTTCACACGTTCGTTGGGCAACCCAAAGAGGAAGGTATGATGAGCACAGCAGCAAGTTTTCCCTCAGAAAGAAACCAAGGTTTATCGAACCAGGAGGAGCCAAGAAGCACGTTGAAGGTTGATGGCGGCGGGATGTAGTGCGGCGCAACACCAGAGATTCCGGCGCCAACGTGGAACCTGCACAACACAACCAAAGTACTTTGCCCCAACGAAACAGTGAGGTTGTCAATCTCACCGGCTTGCTGTAACAAAGGATTAACCGTATTGTGTGGAAGATGATTGTTTGCAGAGAAAACAGTAGAAACAAGTATTGCAGTAGATTGTATTTCGAGTAAAGAGAATTGGACCGGGGTCCACAGTTCACTAGAGGTGTCTCTCCCATAAGACGAACAGCATGTTGGGTGAACAAATTACGGTTGGGCAATTGACAAATAAAGAGAGCATGACAATGCACATACATATCATGATGAGTATAGTGAGATTTAATTGGGCATTACGACAAAGTACATAGACCGCCATCCAAGCGCATCTATGCCTAAAAAGTCCACCTTCGAGTTATCATCCGAACCCCTCCAGGTATTAAGTTGCAAGCAACGAGACAATTGCATTAAGTATGGTGCGTAATGTAATCAACAACTACATCCTTAGACATAGCATCAATGTTTTATCCCTAGTGGCAACGAGCACAACACAACCTTAGAACTTTACATCCATTGTCCCGGTGTCAATGCGGGCATGAACCCACTATCGAGCATAAGTACTCCCTCTTGGAGTTAAAAGCATCTACTTGGCCGGAGCATCTACTAGTAACGGAGAGCATGCAAGATCATAAACAACACATGTATAACTTTGATAATCAACATAACAAGTATTCTCTATTCATCGGATCCCAACAAACGCAACATATAGAATTACATATAGATGATCTTGATCATGATAGGCAGCTCACAAGATCCGACAATGATAGCACAATGGGGAGAAGACAACCATCTAGCTACTGCTATGGACCCATAGTCCAGGGGTAGACTACTCACACATCACTCCGGAGGCGACCATGGCGGTGTAGAGTCCTCCGGGAGATGAATCCCCTCTCCGGCGAGGTGCCGGAGGCGATCTCCGGGATCCCCGAGATGGGATCGGCGGCGACGGCGTCTCGGTAATGTTTTCCGTATCGTGGCTCTCGGTGCGGGGGTTTCGTCACGGAGGCTATTTGTAGGCGGAAGGGCAAGTCGAGAGGCGGCACGGGGGCCCACACCACGGGGCCGCGCGGCCAAGGGGGCCGCGCCGCCCTAGGGTTTGGCCACCCCGTGGCCCCTCTTCGCCTCGTCTTCGGTCTTCCGGAAGCTTCGTGAGAAAATAGGCCTCCGGGCTTTTATTTCGTCCAATTCCGAGAATATTTCTTTACTAGGATTTACGAAACCAAAAACAGCGAGAAAACAGAATCGGCACTTCGGCATCTTGTTAATAGGTTAGTTCCAGAAAATGCACGAATATGATATAAAGTGTGCATAAAACATGTAGATAACATCAATAATGTGGCATGGAACACAAGAAATTATCGATACATTGGAGACGTATCACCGGCCCGCAAAATCCTAAAGCGCCTTTTACGCCGGCATATAAACAGCAACTAAACGGGCTGGCCCACTTACTTATTGGGCCAGCCCACTTGATTTACTGTGGACCCCGCACTTTTATTGGTCCGGCCCACATGCTTTAAGGTGGACCCCACCGACTACTGGGCCGGCCCACTACCTAGTTGGGCCAGCCCAATTGCTTTTGTGGTGGTCCCCACATACTAAATGGGCCGGCCCACTAGCATGTTGGGCCGGCCCACTTGCTATATGGTGGACCCCACATACTAAATGGGCCGGCCCTTTGACAGGAAAGTGGGACCCACCTGTGCTTTTGGCCCGGCCCACTAGCGTGTTGGGCCGGCCCACTTGCTATACGGTGGACCCCACATATAAATGGGCCGGCCCTTTAACACGATAGTGGGACCCACCGGTGTTTTGGCCCGGCCCACTATCTTGTTGGGCCGGCCCACTTTCTATATGGTGGACCCCACATACTAAATGGGCCAGCCCTTTAACTGGAAAGTGGGACCCACCTGTGTTTTGGCCCGGCCCACTATCTTGTTGGGCCGGCCCACTTGCTATATTGTGGACCCCACGTACTAAATGGGCCAGCCCTTTAACTGGAAAGTGGGACCCACCGGTGCTTTTGGCCCGGCCCACTGGCTTGTTGGGCCAGCCCATTTGATCTAATGTGGACCCCACGTACTAAATGGGCCGGTCCGATAGCAGGAAAGTGGGACCCACATGCTAATTGGGCCGGCCCACTAACTTCTTGGGTCGGCCCAGTTGCTTTAATGTGGACCCCACTTTGTAAATGGGCGGCCCGATACCGGGAAAGTGGGTCCCACATGTCTTGTGGGCCGGCCCTTTTGCCTGTTGACCGGTCAAACGAGTGCATTCGGCCGGCCCACATGCTTAGTGGGCCGGCCCATTAAAGTTTTGACCGATCAACCTTAGAGGTTAGGCCGGCGCACGTAACTAATGGACCAGCCCGGCTATATAGTTGACCGGTCAAACTAAGTCAGGCTGGCCCGGCCCACAAACTTAATGGGCCGGCCTCGCTTAAGACGTGGCGGGCCTCGTGTGGGCCTACCATCTACCACGGGGTTTCAGCCGGTTAACGCCGTTAGCTGCCGGTTAACGGCGTCGCCACGTGTCGGTTGCATGACGTCGGCGGTCAACGGGCCCCGGAAACACTTGGGCAACGGTCCGATTTTCCGTGGCGGAAGGGCGCCCAAGCGCGACGGACCAAAAAAATCGTCGTAGGACTTTGCCTGACGCAGTTTCGACAACAGAACCCATATCGTCGGGTTAGGCCCATAGGCGACGAAAAATGCCCCTTAGTTGACGATTTTGGGACGTTGTCTATCAGAACTTTTCTTGTAGTGATGGCGTACTGGTTGAAAATTAACCGTCCATTTTCTATCGCCATTTGGATCTGCTGCCGCCACACCCTGCAGTCGTTGGTGGTGTGGGTGAACGTGTTATGCCACTTGCAGTATGGCTTTCCGTTCAGCTCTTGCACCATGGGGATCTTGTGGCCTTCGGGTACCTTTATATGCTTCTCCGTGAGTAAGAGATCAAAAATCTGCTCAGTCTTGGTCACGTCGAAGTCGAACCCTTTTGGAGGGCCTTGTGGCTTCACCCATTTGCAGGACACGGGGCCCGTCGCTCGAGTCCATTCAGCCACTGCTACCTCCCGATCTCCCGCAGCACCTTCATCCTCGTCCGCCTCAAACAGGGTCACCGCACGCTTGAATTTGTCCCGGTAAACATCCGGGTGGCGCCGCTCATATGCCGACAGCCTTCGCACCATGTGCGCCAATGAAGGGTAGTCCGCTTGGGAGGCCACGTCCTTAATCGATGATGAGAGACCCACCACCGCCAACTCGACCGCTTCTTTTTCACTTACATGAGCCGAAAAGCATCGGTTCCTAATGGTCTCGAAGCGGCTGGACGTATTCCGACACTTGTCTCCCGCGCTTCTGTCGTACTTGTGCTAGATCGGCAATACCAACCTCGGAAGCCTCCGAGTGATACCTGCTCATGGAACTGCTCTTCCAATCGCTTCCAAGTCCGGATGGAGTTCGGTGGCAGCGATGTGTACCACCCGAAAGCCGATCCCGTGAGGGACCGTGCGAAGAACCTCACACGCAACTCGTCCGATGCTCGAGATCGTGCCCAGCTGTGCCAAATATCGGCTCACATGCTCGATGGAGCTGGAACCATCCGATCCACTAAACTTTGTGAAGTCCGGGAGCCGATATTTGGGTGGTAGCGGGATCGGTTCGTAGTCGTTGGGGTACGGCTTGGTGTAGCCGAACGTCTTCCTTTTCGGCATCATGCCGAACTAATCTTTCGAGATTGCACAAATCTGATCCGCGGTGATGGCTGACGGTGTCGAACCCTGAAGATTCGCCGGGGTGGCATACTTAACCAGCCATGCTTGCTTTTCCGGTTCTAAGCCAACTGCAGGAGCTGGGCTTTGGAGGTTTGTCGGAGTGGCGTACCTAGCTAGCCACGTTTGCTTCTCAAGATCTGCTCCTGACATTCCTCCTGCTGATCCAGAGGCCCCTGCTGTCGCAACCTGTTTCGAGAGTGCCCAGGTATTGCAGTCTGGTACGTATGCGCACGCGTATCCGTGCGGGATCTCCTTGGGTGCCTCAGGAAGGAATTGGTAGTCACTAGGATCACCACCAATCTTGTAGACGACGTATGCCGATGAGTTCGGCAGTTCCGGTGCTGCCCATGCGAACGGCAGCGGAGGATGGGACTGGAGTGGCATCTCTCCTTTGAAAGTCCCCGCAGCTGGTCCCGACGGAGAATACCGGTGGCTCATGATTTCCTGGACCACGCGCGAGCGACACGCTCCAAAGTGTTCACCGGGCTCTCGAGTGGCGGTGCAGCGAATGAGCCACCATGTAGTTGATCTCCCGACGCAGCGACCCGGTGCGTTCCTCGACGGGGCGGACGGGTCCACTCCATCGAGTACGCCTTCAGGTGTGAACCCCTTCCACCTGACGCCATGGGAGCGGGTTCTGTGGAAAGAGCCGATGAGCTCGGCTTCGAGGGTTGCCTTGATCTCGTCATGTTTCTTCTTGAGCTCGTCAGGCAGATCCTCGTACTTGACCGGAGTGCTTTCCGCCATCTCGGATGTAGATGGCGATGTTGTGGATGTCGAAGGTTGTCCCACCGGGCGTGCCGAGAATGTGTTGACGTCGAAACCCCCGGCGGGCGGAGACGGGCAACACGGTAGAGCCGGGAACAACTAGGGCTGCGGCCGGCCCCGGTCCCTCGGAGCGACGGCCCGCAAAGCCTCCTGGTCACACGTCCGATGCTATCGCAAGGGCGTGCCACCCGACCTATACCTGGTCAGGAAGGTGTTGGATGATGCCTCGCTTAGTTTCCTGCATGGCATACACGTAAACATTAAATACGAGCCTCGATCGGCTCTCAGGTTATCCTGTGAATCGGCTCAAAGAGCCGATCCACCCATGATTCATACAAGGTGTCCGAATATATGGTGGTCCTGCTTGATCAAGATAAAGCTAATGAGATCTACGACGATTTAGGGTTTTCACCGCATAATCGGATCATCCTACTCACGATTGGGCCTCGCGCTCGCGCACGGTGACCGTAAGCCGATCCTAGACAGGGCCTAAAAACCAACACGAGGTTGATCCCCGGAACATCCTTTCTAGGGCTAGCAAACGTCACCCGCTGGATCCTCCAACCCTTTGTAAGGCCTAACTATTGCGGATGTTAAACTAATCCTTGATGAACAAGGAGCAACCGTAACGGATCAGATCTACTAAACTATGATCAAGCGGGGTGCCGCCCCTACACCTAAGATAGGTGTAAGGGCGGCTAGATGTGCAAGGGTTGCATAACGAAAGCATGTGATGTGAAGAACAATGCAAACCCTAATACATCTAAGATAACTACGTTGCTCGCCATCAAAAAGGCTTCAGCACGAGCAACGCATGAACAACGTGGGCAGGCTTGTGCTGCCTAGATCGCAAGATGCGATCTAGGCAGCATGGTGCTTACCGGAGAAACCCTCGAGATGAAGGAGTTGGCGATGCGCCGAGATTTGTTTGTGTTGAACGTTGGTTGTTGTTTATTCCATAAACCCTAGATACATATTTATAGTCCAGCGGACGTTCTAACGTGGGAATAATCCCCACCGTGTACGAGACAAACTCTAACTCTTAACCGACACGTAATCTAATATGTTACAGATACACGGGCCAACTAGCCCAAACTTTGCATGTAAGGCCGATTCACGTATTTCTTCTATATATATTCTTCAAGTCCATCTTGATCGCGGCCCACCTCTGACTCGGTCAAATTCTGGTGATAACAGTAAGTCTTTTGTGAAAATAGGCCCATTGCAATTATTTCCGGGGATTTTCCTGAAAGTTGATTTTCTGCACAAAAATAAGACACTAGGGCAATTCTGCTGAAAACAGCGTTATTCCGTATTAGTTGTATCCGAAATACACAAATTAGAGGCAAAACAATAGCAAAAGTGTTCGGGAAAGTAGATACGTTTTGGACGTATCAACTCCCCCCAAGCTTAGCTTATTGCTTGTCCTCGAGCAATTCGATTAACAAGCGAGTGCGATAAAAGAACTTTCACGAACACATTTGCTCATATGATGTAAATATTCTCATTATATGGACGAGTACTTAGGCAATTCATGATAAGATAAATGCAAATAAAGTCATCTAATAGTTATCTCAATCATGAAAAAGATATCAACAAATTAATAATAAGCATCACAAAACATATCTATCAGCAGGATTGCAATGCTCATAAAAAGATATGATAAAGTGGTATCTCGCTTGCCCGTATTTGTACAGCAAAACATAAATGCCCGAGCGCCTCTGAATTTCATGGAAAGACTAGAAGTAAAGATTATCAAAGATAAAAGCATCATAGTTATACCACAGTTAACCATATTCTGGGACAAACATATTACACTAAGAATGACAATTATGCTCTCAAGAAGGTGCTCAAAGAAAGGATGGTAACTCAACATAAAAGTAAAAGATTGACCCTACGCAGAGAAAAGCAGGGATTAACATGTGCTAGAGCTTTTCATTTTTAAAACAAAAGTAAAATTGTTTTGAGAGGTGTTTGTTGTTGTCAACGAATGGTAGTGGGCACTCTAACTACCTTGTCAACCAGACTTTCAAGAGCGGCTCCCATGAAGGCGTTATCTCTACTAGCAAGGTAAATCATCCATCTTCTCTTTTGTTTACACAGGTATTTTAGTTTCATTATGGATGACACTCCTCCCAACCTTTGCTTACACAAGCCATGGCTAACCGAATCCTCGGGTGCCTTCCAACATTCACATACCATGGAGGAGTGTCTATTTGCAAATTAAGTTGCTTACTTGATAAATCGGGGCAAAACATGTGAAGAGAATTATTAATGAAAGTTAATTAATTGGGGCTGGGCACCCCGTTGCCGACTCTTTTTGCAAAATTGTTGGATAAGCGGATGTGCCACTAGTCCATTGGTGAAAGTCCTGTCAGGAGTAAATGACAAGGTTGAAAGATAAAACACCACATACTTCCTCATGAGCTATAAAACATTGACACAAATTGAGAAGTACTTTGAAGGTTTTAAAGGTAGCACATGAAAATTTACTTGAATGGTTTGAAATGCCATGCATAGGTATTTATGGTGGACACTTTGGAATAACTTGGTTTTTAGGGGTTTGGAAGCACGAGCAGCATTCCCGCTCAGTACAAGTGAAGGCTAGCAATAGACTAAGAAGCGACAATCAAGAGAGCAATTACCGTCATAATCATGCTTGCGACAAAATAAAATTAACGGAGGCATAAAAGTGATACAAGAACTCTGAAGCAAAGTAAATCATCGAGGCTTAATTGACTTTTGTTTTTCAGTCATATGCATGCGTGAGCATGTGCCAAGTCAATTCAAATGAATTATTCGAGAGGAGGATACCACAATGTCATACCTATCTATGAATAAAACAATGCAAGCAAATATTTATGACATGCTACTCATTATTAATAATTGGAGCTAAACATGAGAGATCATGAACTACTAGACTTTCATTAAATGACATATACCTCACATGAACCAACTAAGCATGCTGACATGGATGAGTATATGTACAAAAATGAAAACAAATAGAGTTCATACCAGCCTCTCACCACAGTCGAGTTGTCGTAGATCGTCATTATTCCTTTCACTTGTGTGGCTTGAATAATATGAAATAAAAACCAAGCTCCAACCACCGAAGACCTCTAAACTCCATAATAAACTTTACAAAACCGAAGAAGAACAACAAATATTTTTGGTGTTTTCGAATTGGAAATAAGAACGAAAGTAAAATCTTTTTGGATTTTCTCATAGCAAACCAACGATAGTAAATAAAGCAAAATAGGAACAATAAACCAAATAAACAAATGATAAAGAGAAACAACAGAAATATTTTTGGTCTTTTTGTGTTTTAGAAAAGAAACAAAGCAAAAACAAGAGAATGAAAACTAAAAGAGTCACATAAAAGCAAAGTGGCAGAAATCTACCAAACTTTGACAGCAGTACAGTAATTATTTTTTTCGAAAATCTTCTGCTGTTCAACTCGAAAAGTGCTCAACTAATGAAAGTTAGATAATAACCTGGGGAACATGCAAAAAAATTGGCTGCTCAAAATAACGTTCTGGCTATTTTTAAGAACTTTTTTAGTATCAGTCCAGAATCTGTTTTTTAGACAACACTTCCCCAAATATCATCTTCCTCATATTAGAGGCAACCATCGGCACACAAATGAAATAAAAAGGTAAAAGTAAAGGTTACTACAGTAGTAACAACCTTCAAAAACTAAAATAAGAACCTACTGAAATAAAAATAACCGAAAGAGAAACAACCAAAAGAAGCGAAACAAGTATATACAAATGACCGGCAATTGTAATATGCAATGAATGAGTGATGCCGGCGTACCTCCCCCCAAGCTTAGGCTTTTGGTCTAAGTGGAGATCAATCTCACGGTGCCCATGAGGTGGCACTTCCATAATATGATGAAGGAGGATCATGTCCTTGGTACAAGCTGGAGGACGCACCAGGATACGTGACAGTGTACCCGTCGGAGGGCTCGGCGTCCCCGGAGTCGTGCTGCTGGTGAAAGCCGAGTATCCTCAACTGCTCATCCACCTCCTCCTTGGAACGCGACCACGACCTCCTGCAAACACTGAACAAATCGGTCTGCGGCAAAGGGATTTCCCTCTCATCCCCGTCAATAAACAACATTCTATAGATAATATTTTCTAAATTAGAGTTAGTTGTGACAAATTGGTGACCCTTCATAGCAGCAATATCAAGCTTAATAGGAATTAATTTCTCATCACTAGGATCAACAGAAAGACCTAGATATGCAACAATACGTGAGGCAACAATTCCTCCATAAATAGGTCCCTTACTAGCTAAGCGACGAGCAATGAGAGCACCAAGATGATAAGGTGTATTTCCAGTAAGTGCAGCAACCAGAAAAGTAAGATGATAACTAGAAATGTTGCTAGTGTTCTCCCTACCAAGAATGCTAGTAGCAAGATAGTAAGTGAAATATCTAATGTCAGGGAGCTGAATGTTCCTTATCTTGCCGCGCTGAATGGTACGGTCATCATCGTTGGTAACTTCTCGATAGAGTTCCATCAAAGCTTTGGGGCAGTTCTCGATCTTCTTCGCTGTACCTATAGGAGTAATGTCCAATGCAGCACAAAAATCTCCCAACTTCATAGTAATAGGCATGTCATAAATCTTAAATTTAACTGATGGTGTGAAAGGTGAGTTGCTGAATTTAAAGCTTTCAAAAAAGATTTTAGTTAGCCTATAAAATTGATCACTCTCATCTTCCATATAGGTAGATAAGCCCACCCTATTAATGGGAAACAAGAAGTCATCAAGTAGCGCTGCATTACGCAAAAAGTCAGTGCACGGAAAGGATGAAGCATTAGGAATCCCATTGTCCTCTTCATCTTCAAAGCTAGGTGCAATGACATCCTCATCATAGGATCGCCTAACTCGAGTGGCTGCCCTTGAAGGCCTTGCCACTCTTGTCGTATCCCTCTCGAACACTTCTCCAAAGGTGTGGTTATGCATTTTCCTTTTCTGAAATTTTTCAACAATCATTATAAAAGTTGATTTTGAGACATATAAATGAGGGAGACTACTATAGGAACTTGATAGAGTACTAAACATGCATCAAAAATAATTTCTACAACTTAGAACAAGCATGCAAACTCACTTAACATGTCACCTACAGCAGCAAAATACTCAAGATATACTCAACTAAACAAAATTCCATTTGGATAATCGGAGGAGTCACATACCGGAAAACAAATGCCCCAAATCTCAGCAGCAAAGATAGGCTAAGCAAGGAGATCGAAAATCTCGAGCAAGAACAGCAAGAAACTCGGGTTTGAACAATGGTGGTGTGTTTTCCCGTGGAAGAGAGTGGAGTGGTAGTTGGATAAGTGAGTGGAGGGCCAGGTGGGGCCCTCCCCACAGGGTGGCGCGCCCCCCATGCTGGCCGCGCCGGCACATGTGGTGCAGCCCTGGGGTGCCCCACTGGTCAGCCCCAGGCACTCCCAGGTTGCAATTTAAAAAATAGGACCAGTGGTATAATTTTTGTAAATTCTTGAAAACTTCGAAAAATGCACATTTCTGGGTGTTAAAATAACCGTTTCAGGGCAGAAAAAGATTTTCAAAATTTTAAACAACTAAAGTATCTTGCAAAACAAGTAGTATTACAGAAAGTAAAACAAGTGTGGAGAAAGAAAGAAATGTTGTTTAGCTCTTCCATGCATTTAAAATGTACTTGTTAACAAGGTTGATCAAGTCTTGCCACCAAAAAAAATTTACATGACATAAGAAGAAATAAACCTCAAATCAATCATGTTACCTTATATTGTATTGATATGGATCCAATCATAATATTTTGATATCCTCCTTTAGGCTCATATATAGGACAATCAATAACTCCCACTTTGATAGTTCTCAAATTAGAAATTGTATTAACCTCATATACTTTATCAATCTTCTTGGGAAAATAAACAGTATGCTCCTTGTCATCAACATTGAAAGTAACTTTTCCTTTATTGCAATCAATAACAGCTCTGCAGTGTTAAGAAAAGGTCTTCCAAGAATAATAAACATAGTATCATCTTCAGGCATTTCCAACACAACAAAATTAGTTAATATTAAGCAATTATTAGCAACTTGAACAGGAACATCCTCACATATACCAACAGGAACAGTAGTAGATTTATCAGCCATTTGCAAAGATGTATCAGTTGGTATCAACTTATCTAAATAAAGTCTCTTGTAATGAGAAAAAGGCATAACACTAACTCCTGCTCCCAAATCACATAGAGCAGTTCTAACATAATTATTCTTGATGGAACAAGGGATAGTTGGTATACCTGGGTCTCCCAGCTTCTTTGGAACCTTGCCATTGAAAGAGTAATTAGCAAGCATAGTGGAAATCTCCTCATTAGAAATTTTCCTTTTGTTAGAGACAATGTCTTTCATATACTTTGAATAAGGAGGCAATTTAATAGCATCGGTGTAAGGAATTTGCAAGAACAAAGGTTTCATCCAATCACAAAATTTATTATAGTGTTCTTCCTCCTTTGATTTAAATTTCTTAACAGGCAAAGGCATTTGCTTTTGAACCCAAGGTTCTCTTTCATTACCATGTTTCTTAGCAATGAAATCTTCTTTAGTGTACTTTTTATTTTTAGCATGCTTTTCAGGTTCATCTTCAACCTCTTCTTTATCAGAAACATCATTCTTATCATTATCTTTATCATGTTCATTACCACTTTCAGTTTCAGTATCAGAAGTAGAAATACTATTAGGATCATTAACAGGTTCAGAAGATTCTACAATAGTTTTATGTTTCTTGTTGGGGGGATGACCCCCGGTATTCCAAAGGCATGACAAACCGGATGGTTTGAGCTATCAAAGTACCGGTTTAAGGGTGATTCCGGACTGTGAAGCTAGGCTTTTGGCTAAGTGAGTCTATACCGGTATCCCAGGAGGGGTATACCGGGATGGGCTAAGAAGGTACCGGATTACCGGTACAGGCTACGCTGTAGCACGTCGGCAAGACTGGTCAAAGATTCTCTAAGGAGCTAGAGGACAAAGATGAGCGAAGCACTTCAGCTTTAATCGAAGCTCTGAGGCCAAAGCAGATGATGACGTAAAAGGTACCGGAGGATGTCACCGCTCCTGATTAAAGACATACCGAGTCACACAGTGTCTACTGCAGACCCGATTTGCAAAATTCCAAGATCCACAAATCACCACCGCTGTCGATGGGAAAGAAATCACCCTCTCAAAGTCACACATTTGTGTTGAAAAATTATTTGTTTTTGTTACCTATATGAAATGTTGAGTTGTGTATTCAGTTTTGGATTATTAGGCAGTTGCCCAATTTAAGTTGTGTGCACTATTAGGATTAAAAAATTGTGCAAATTGAGTAGCTTGCTTTAAAATTTTAAAATAGCGCATACCTGAAATTGGATTCCAAACATGTATATGTGCAACCTGCATATTTTGAAGCACAAAACTGCACATTGAGGCCAATGTGCAATTTGGTACTTAGAGCATCTTCACCGGCGCGCTCTATAGCGGCCCCGAAAGCGTTTTGGGGGCTAGCGTGGTTTTTCGGCTCGCACTGGTGCGCTCCAAAAGGTCCGGCTAGTTTTCGAGCCCAATAGAATCGCCGGCATCCCCATGCCAGCCCCTTCGCAAAGGGCGCGAATCGTGCACGCCGGCGCCTCGCGACACGTTAGAAAATGAGTGTGGGCTCCGCCTGGCAGCAAGACGCACCGCTTTTCCCAACTCCTACCCACGCCCGAGCCAACTCCCACCCCTCTAGATCGCCACTGTCGCCGTCGCTGCCGCGCCCCTGCTTGCAGTAGACACCGCCGCCTGTCCAGGAACCGCCGTCTTTCGACACGGCCGCCACCCCATCGACCGACGGCTGCTGTTTCACCCAGAACAGAGCTCGCCGCCACCGCGGCACAATCGCCCCGCCCGCAAGGTGTTCGTTCGATTGCAGCGATGGACATCGACGACGAGATGATGGTGTGATGACCCACAAGTATAGGGGATCGCAACAGTCTTCGAGGGAAGTAAAACCCAATTTATTGATTCGACACAAGGGGAGCCAAAGAATATTTGTAAGCCTTAACAGCGGAGTTGTCAATTCAGCTGCACCTGGAAACAGACTTGCTCGCAATAGTTTATCAGTAGCAACAATTTTATAGCAGTAGCAGTAGTGAAATATAAGCAGCAGTGTAATAAAGACAGCATTAGTGATTATAGTAAATAGCAGGATTAAAATATTGTAGGCATAGGGATGGATGAACGGGCGCTGCATGGATAAGATAACTCATGTAATAATCAAGACAAGGCATTTGCAGATAATAATAAAACAGTATCCAAATACTAAATAACCATAGGCATGTGTTCCGTATATAGTCGTATGTGCTCGCAATGAGAAACTTGCACAACAATTTTTGTCCTACCAGCCGGTGGCAGCCGGGCCTCTAGGGAAACTATTGGTAATTAAGGTACTCCTTTTAATAGAGTACCGATGCAAAGCATTAACACTCCGTGAACACATGTGATCCTCATATCCAAGGATGGCAATGGGCAGGGTAGAGCAATACCATACCCATACTCGTATAGTCGATGGGTACAAACTTCTACCCATACCCGTGTCCATGGGTATAAAAGTTTACCCATACCCATACCCGGTAGGTTGGTTAAATTCTACACAAGTCACTCGCAATTTTACATTTATCAATAACAAATTCAATTAAAAAAATGAATTATCTCAACTCGATAACAAGCAGTTTAGTACATAACAATTAAAAAATATTAAAATCTCATTCTCATATAGTAACTCATAAGTAAACAAAAGTAGACGTGTCACGTAAGAAATTGACAATAAACGGGCAGGGTATGGATATACCCGCGGGTACAAAGCTTTACCCGTGCCCTACCCATGATTTAACGGGTAGGGTATGGGTACTACCCATGGGCATGAAAGTGTACCCATATCCTGCCCATGCGGGTACGGTACCCACGGGTACCCGTATCCATGGGTAAAATTGCCATCCTTAGTTTCTGGGATCGGGTGATGGCGATGTGCAGTGTCATTCTCCCTGTTGGGGGCATCATTTTTGGAGCTGGAGGTGGCTCTAAGAGCTTCTCCACCGGCGGCCCCGATAGAATTTTGGGGGCTGACATCGAAAATGGGCTCGCACCGGCGTGCCCCAAATAGCGCCGGCGATTTTTCGTGCCAATAGAAGCGCCAACAACCCCGTGTCGGCCCCTTCGCGAAGGGTGCGAATCGAGCGTGCCGGCGCCTCGCGGCATGGCGGTTTTCGCGGTTGGGGGTGCCTTGTCAGCGAGAGGACGCGGCGGTTCGCATCGGCCACGACGCGGGAAGGTTGGTCGTCGGCGTTTCATGGTCTCCCGCGCGAGAACTAAGGCGGCGACGAGGGCAGCGACTGGCTACGCGGCGTCCACTCGCCTACTCCGCCGTAAATGCGGGTAGTTGGCACCCCTATTTAGTGTGTACGCCGTCCACCGCCGCGGTGCTATCCTCTCATCTCCACCACCGCCGCCGCGCCAGTCTCTCCTCTCCACCTCAAAAATGTCGCGTCGTCTTAAGACGACGTACTCCATGCTTGGCCTCAACGGCCACGCGCCGCCTGCGGCGCCTCCACCACCACCGCAGCTGGAGCCGGTGCCGGAGCCGCAGCCCGACGCGGACTACAGCTCTGACGATGCAGTGGATCCACGGATCGCGGTGTGGCACGAGGTCTACATCGCAGACGCGGAAGCTAAGGTGGCGTAGTGGGGCGAGGAGCCGCAGGCCCCCGCCAACCCGAAGCAGGCAATGATCGTGGCGTCGTTGAACACGCAGCGCTTC
This sequence comes from Lolium rigidum, assembly GCF_022539505.1. Taxonomy (NCBI): domain Eukaryota; kingdom Viridiplantae; phylum Streptophyta; class Magnoliopsida; order Poales; family Poaceae; genus Lolium; species Lolium rigidum. The sequence continues at coordinate 55,669,074 of NC_061510.1, read as the reverse complement.
CGGAGGTTGAAGGAGGAGGAGCGGGAGTTCATCAACGACGTGACTCTCGAGCACGCCCTCGAGATCTCGCGCCAGCGAGCGGCCACTGAGGAGGCGGGACACCTCCTCATGGAGGCGGAGCGACAGAAGGTCATCGAGTTGAACGCTCATCACCACTACGAGGCATTCTCCTGCGAGCAAGCGAGGCGCACCGAGAACGAGGCTTCTCAGCAAAGGCTGGCAGCGCGGGCACAGCGCCGCCGGCAAGCTCCTGGGACGCCGGCCGCCATGCTCCACCGCCAAATGCGTGAAGCAAGGGCCGAGAGGTGGGCACGGACGTAGGCGGCAAAGGGGAAGAACGACGGCGAAGCATGCCCGTCGCGCACCCCAACCGATGCTCAGTAGATTAGGGTTAAGTTTAAGTTGTATTTAGGTTTAAATTCGAGTAATTTTTGTATAAATTTCGTATGAATTTCTTATGAATTCCGGTTTTAAATGTCATTCCAAGTTTCAAATTCTATCAGGGCTGGCGTATGGGGGCACCGGTGTGGGAGCAGCATCCCCAAATAGAGGATGCTCTGCCGGTGACCCCCATACAGCAGTGCCGACGCCTATTTGGGAGCCACCGGTGGAGATGCTCTAAGGTGGAGCGATGTGCCTCCTCCCATGTCAACGATGGTGAGTCTCGTGCTGAGGTACGCGTGCATGGAGGAAGCGCTCTCTGGCGCAATGGTTGCGTCATCGGCAGAATCGACAAAGGTTATGCGGATCTTAACCTTGAAGATTGCTCGGCCATTCAATGGTGGTGACGACATATGTAACGCGTACATTATGTGGTCGATAAGTGTCTTCTCACTAGTAGAAACAAGGGCTTTGGTTTTTTGCTCCAAAGAGATTTTGCACCGGATTTGGCACGAACTGGTGCTAAAGGGGTCATTAGCACCGGTTCGTGCGGTCTGGACGTCCAGAGGACCAGCCGCGGCATTAACACCGGTTCGTGCGAGACCTTTTGCACCGGTTCATAACACGAACCGGTGCTAAAGGGTTGCCCTCAAAAGGTTTTTCTGGTCCCCACGCACATCCACCCCCCCCCCCTCCCGTGGATCGCCTTTTTAACACTGTAAAATAGAAAAGAAAATTATAGAAAATTCAACAAATAAAATCTTTTGAGATTCCTGTATGTTATGCAACCTATTATTAGGGAAAATTAACAAATTTGAATTTTCACTTTTATTGCAAAAAATGTTTGAAAAATGGTAAAACGCATTAACTTTTGCATACGATGGCGAAAAAAAACGTATAATATATCAAAATCATCGTGGGAAAAAGTTACACCCGATTTCACCTGGGTTTACCCGGTTAGCTAATTTTTAGATTCCGAAAATTCCAAATAAAAATATGAAAGCAGGAAGATTTTAGTTTTTTTTCCAGAAATTTAGGATTTTATATTTTTTTGCATAAAGATTACTATTACTTTTAGCAAATTATAAGATTTTCAAATTTTCAGGTTTTAGGTTTGGCAAAAAAAAATAAAAAAAAATAATACAAATTATAAAGTTAATGTTTATTTATTTATTAAAGATTATTACAACATTACTTTTTTTATTAAAATAATTATTTGTAATTCGAACAATAAAGAAATATGACATCGACCGACATGTTAATAGGATTGATATGATACTAGTATCACATACATGCGCGCGAAGCACTTGGATGCGGGATGGAAAGGAACTTCGAAGTTAAGCGTGCTAGTGCTAGAGTAGTGGGAGGATGGGTGACCGAGCGGGAAGTTTGAGCACAAGTAAGTAATTGAACTAGAGATAAGGGTAGTTAGAGACTAAACTCGTGAAATAACTAAAATATTAGAAATTCTGAAAAAAGGGAAAAAGAGGGAGTGAAAAATAATTCGAAAAAAAATTACGGTAGCGGGGTTCTACCGCGGCAGCGTTTTGGGACGTTTTTCTGCCGCGGCAGGATTACGAACCGGTGCTAAAGGTCCTCCCACTCGGACGCCCGGCAGCCGCCACGTGGTGCACCCTTTAGCACCGGTTCGCAACTGAACCGGTGCTAACGGGGGGCCCTTTTGCACCGGATTGTTTGCACCGGTTCACAATCCGGTGCATATGGCCCAAATAAACCGGTGCAAAAGGCCCGTTTTCCACTAGTGTCTCGTGGTACCTAGCTGATTGAACTTTGGGATGATTATTTACATCTTAAGAAATAAAACGCAATACAAATTAAGCCATATGCTTAATGAATGTGGGTTTTAAAGTATTTACCAAGATTTGGTCTAAAAAAAAGTATTTACCAAAGGTTGGAACAAATCGAGTCTCAACAATTTCTGAAAGTGCAGTACAGCCAACACAAAGGGCTTTTATGACGGGAAGACATATGAGCTTCATATGAAGAATTTGGATGGTATCCTGTTTAAAATCGATTTTTAAAAAGCGCATGATAAGGTGAATTTTTTGCAATAAGTGTTGCGAGCGAAAAGTTTCGATCCTAAATAGTGTCAATGAGTTCAGAATTACATTGAAAATAGGATCGTGGGGTCAGTGGCCTGACGGCGATATTTCTGTCAGTTCACTGGATTCGAAGAGTGACATGCGCAATTACAGTGGTTGATCCGGAGATAGCATACGACTCATGTGGTAACCGAAGCAGCCGGAGAAAATGATAAAATTTACTCCTCATAAGAAAAGGCAAGCTCGTATGGGCCATGCCCGAGCATTGTTGATCGATAAGAGCATCTACACTCGTTGGCGCTCCCACGTCCAAATTCGGCGAAAATTTCGTCCGGATTGAAGGAAAATTAGGCCTGGGGCATTTTACATATTTCAAACAAATTCGACATAAAATTTAACAAGTTCGGCAAACAAGATTCAGAAAATTGCTGAAACAAATTCGGCAAAAATCAGAACAATATTTAACAAGTGCTGAAATAAATGAAGCACACAATTTCACAAGTTTTGAAACAAATAAATAAATACATACTAGTTAGCGTCGGCGTTGGCGTTGCCTCGGAGCATCCATATGTGCTCCACCAGATCATCTTGCAGTTGTTGATGCATTGTAGAGTCTCGGATCTCCTGGTGCATAGCAATGAAGGCGGCCCATGATGTCGGCACCTGGTGATTAGGCTGTACAAGAGGTCCCTCTCTCTCATATGGTGCTTGTTGCTCAGCCAGAGGAACCGGATGTTTTCGCTCATTTTCAATAATCATATTGTGTAGGCACACACAACAGTTCATCACCTCCCACATCTGATCTTTGGACCAAGTCATAGCGGGGAACCGGGCGACAGCAAATCTCTCCTGGAGGACACCAAATGCACGCTCGACGTCTTTTCGGCAAGCTTCTTGTTTCTTCACAAACTCGCAAATTTTGGGAGTGCTAGGTTTCGAGATAGTCTTCACAAATGTTGCCCACTTTGGATAGATACCGTCTGCAAGGTAGTATATCCTTTGTTGTAGTGCCGACCATTGATCACATAGTTCACCGGGGGAGCATGACCCTCAACAAGCTTGGAAAAGATCGGGGAGCAGTTTAGGACGTTGATGTCATTGTTGGATCCAGGCATACCAAAGAAAGAGTGCCAAATCCGGAGATCATGGGTAGCCACTGCTTCAAGTATCACAGTGCAGCCTTTTTGTGACCCTTGTACATTCCCCGCCACACAAATGGACAGTTCTTCCATTTCCAATGCATGCAGATCAATGCTTCCAAGCATCCCTGGAAAACCCCTAGCTTCATTTGTTGCAAGGATCCTCTGAGTGTCTTCAACAGTGGGTGATCTCAAGTAAAAGTCCCCGAACACTGCTATGACGGCCCTGCAGAACCGGTAGAAACAATCAAGGGCGGTGGACTCCGCCATCCGAAGATAGTCATCGGCACCATCACCGGAAGCTCCATACGCCAGCATCCTCATAGCGACTGTGCACTTCTGCAGTGACGAAAATCCAACCAAACCAATGTAATCCGCCTTGCATCTGAAGTAGGTGTCAAAGTCTCAGATGGCATACACAATTTGCAGAAATAGCTTTCTGCTCATCCTGAAACGACGCCGAAAAACACTCTCACCGTGCAATGGATTGTCGGCGAAGTAGTCGGCGTACAACATGCAGTAGCCCTCCATTCGTTGTCTCGGCTTGCACTTCCGACGACCTGGTGCCGACCCACCACGTCGACCAGTTGCCAGTCCGGCGTACATGCTTGACAAGCAACCGAGGATCATCATGTGCTCCTCGTCTTGGGTGGCGGCTGCCATCTCTTCTCGCATAAGCTCGACGAACATCTGCTCCTCCTCTTCGTCCGAGTCCATGACCGACGAGGCAAATGGACGAACACCTGACGGGTGTGGTCGAGGCAACCCGAGGAGCAGCCAGATAGGCCGGCGGAGGAGCAGCCAGATAGGCCTTCGTTGAAAGACGGAGGAATATAGGAAGGTGGAGAAGGACGGACGGCGGAATCTGGGCAACAAGCCGGCGGGGTGGTGCCGGCGGCGAGAGAGATACGAAGGGTGGGGGAGATTTTGAGCGAGGTGGCGGTGGGGTTCGTGTGTCGAGTCGCCGACAGATCGGGTCCTTTCCCGCTTTTCACTCGTCCGGAGTTCCCGATAGATTCCTGGGGGACCGGGGATGACGTGGGCTCGCCGGATGGATGAAGGGCCAAATGCGGACGAAAACGAGAAACCGGGGGCGCGACTGGGCCGAATTTCGCCGTCCGGATGGAAAAAACGTCGCTCGGGGGGGGCTCGTCGGGAAGACGAGTGGAGATGCTCTAAGAAGAGCTAGCTTAGTGTCGACAATGCTCCGGTCGTTTTCGAACGGAGGAGACGAGAAAGAAGGGCACTGTAAAACATCAATATACTATGTGCATGGGGGCTGCGAGTGTAGGCTGCTAAAGACCAACTTTTGAAAAAAAAAAAAGATCAACCATGAAGACCACCTAATCCAAACGTCCGATCGCTTGCGCATGGATTCCCCTTCAAATATAGCGCAACATCCAACAGAGACTAAAAAGCTAGCGCCGTGACGGTTTCTTTTCATTGTCTATATGGTTCTGAAGGTCTGGTTACTAACTGCTACCCACACACGGTTTAGGCTTTCGGTGACCACCTGAACCTGGAGCTCAGAAGTCAGAACAGATGCGGATCGAATCGGCTTGAATACTTGGAACACCGCAGGCTGTTTTCGGCTGTGTGCTCGAGTTTAGGACAGGTGGCGAAGGATATCTTTACTCAGTGCAATGAGTAATATGCTGGGACAAGAGATCAATAGCTGCTGCTTTTTCTCGGACAAACAATAGCAAATGCTCACTGGATTTCATGTATCGAGCGTTTTATTTACTTTGGATTTTGGACGACTATGTGCATCTTAATTATGCAAAGACCACTGTAATACTAAAACCTTTTTAATGATAAAGCGTCTTTTATCGAAAAAATCATGGTGGGACAAGGGATCTATACCAGATGCTCACTGAATTGGCTGGCAAATTGCAACCACTGTTTTGTTATAACATGATGCTGCCCGAATCAGCTTGCAGAACTTCGAAATATTCTAGGGAAAATAAGAAAGCTTTGATAGTGTGCTGAATCAGCCACAAATAAGTGCTACGAGTATCATGCATTCATGCTGGGACAGGAGATCAATACCGGATGCTCACTTAACTGGCTGTCAAATTGCAGCCACTTATTGGCACTCAAGGCCAGACAATTCTACTCCCTCGAAAAAAATTAAGTGCAACATGATGCAAACAATCTTGCTCAGTACTTTAACCGCAAGATATTTCATTTCTGAACATGTTTCCCGTGTTACAGGCTCTACGTATGTTTCTAGTCTGAGGTAGCAAAAGGATCAACTAGAGGTCCGCAGAAAAGAGCATTACAAAGGAATCAGGTATTGGAAAAGATCAACTTTTATTTGCAAAAGAAAAGAATCAACCAGGAAGACCACCTGATCCAAACGAACAAACGCCTGACCAATCGTGCATTGAAATAATAAGCACCGGCCAACAACGACTAAATAACTAGCGCCGTGACTGTTTATGTTCATTGTCTATATGATTCTGAAGGTTACTTACTGCTGTCCACACACATAGAGTTTAGGCTTTCAGTGACTTTCGTAGGTTGGAACCTGGAGCTCAGAACAGATGCGGATTGAATAGGCTTGCAAACTTGGACAAATCTTTACGACAACTAGTAAGCTTTATGAGGATCTAACTTGGAACACTGCCCCTGTTTTTGGGTGTCTGCGCGCGTTTGGGACAGGTGAAGGATATTTTTAACCCATATGGATGACGGCATAATCATCATCTTTAGCCTTAGGCATTTTCGTAGTCAAACATGACTTTGTGATCTGCCTTTTCTCTTTCTCTACTTCTCTTATCAGGTGTATGCGTCTCATGTATGCAGAAGTCGGGTGAAACTCTTTGCTTGTATCACCTTGATGCAAACATTCAAGTTTAACAAAAGCACTCATTTTATCAGCAAAAGGGTAAGCTTTATCCCTACTGTAATGAAATGGTAGAGCTCCTGCTAATCGTCAGAAAAAAAGGTAAGCTTTATCAGGATGCTGAATCAGACAGGAATTACTTGGTACGATCAGTATTATAAGCTGGAACATTAGAACAATAACACGTGCCTTTTTTTGGACAAAGCACATGCTCACTGGTTTGTCTGCTACAGACCGATTTTTGTTCATGTTTTTTTTTCAACCAGGAAGACCACTTGATCCAGACGATCAACTGTGTAACCTTGACATATAGTGCAATACAGGGTAAATAACTAGTGCCGGGACAGTTGATCTGCATTGATTATATGCCTCTGAAAGTCTGGTTTGTAGCTGACTTCTGTAGACAGAGTTTAAGCTTTCGGTAGATTTTGGGTTGAAACTTGGGAACAGACGCTGACCAAATCGTTTTGCAAAACTTGGACTATTTCTAGGAAGCTAGAAAGCTTTGACAGTGTGCTGAATCAGCACACAAATCAGTGCTACCAGTATCATTATGGGACAAGAGATCAATACCAGATGCTCACTGAATTGGCTGGCCAATTGCAGCCACAGTATTGTTACAACATGATGCTGATCGAATCAGCCTGCAGAACTTTGACTACTCTAGGGAAAATTAGAAAGCTTTGATGGTGTGCTGAATCAGCACACAAATCAATGCTACCAGTATCATGTTGGGAAAAGAGATCAATAACAAATGCAAGTAATCTTGCTCAGTACTTTAACCGCAAGAAGATATTTCATTTCTGAACATGTATTCCGTGTTACAGGCTCTACATATGTTTCAAGTCTGAGACAGCAAAAGGATCAACTAGAGGTCTGCAGAAAAGAGCATTACAGTACATATAAAACCTTAAGCGTCCAGCTCTAGTGGGATCATAGCTTAACCTCGACATCCACGCCGGCGGGGAGCTGGAGCTGCATCAATGAGTCGATCGTCTGGGCTGTCGGGTACATGATATCAATCAGCCGCTGGTGTGTCCGGATCTCAAAATGGAACCTTGAATCTTTGTGCACGTGGGGAGATTGGAGCACACAATATATCTTCTTCTTGGTTGGCAGGGGAACAGGACCCATGGTCTTTGCATTAGTTGTTTTTGCAGCTTCAATGATCTGCTTGCAGGAGTCCTCAATCAATGGTACCCAGTAAGACCTCAGCTTGATTCTGATCTTCTGCTTTGGTGCCAGCTGAAAACAGAATATTTTGATACCAAATGGTGTTAGTTCTACAGATAACAGCAACTTCTGCAAGTAACCCCAAGAAACAGAAACACCATATCAAAATATGCAGTTGACTGAGGTATGATAGAAATACAGTTAACAGTGCCAGAAACACAGATACTTTATAACTTTCAACTTTCTGCAGGTTACCCGATGAAACAAAAACACAAAATCAAATTATGCATTTGACTATGGTATCATGGAAATACAGTTGAGTGACAGAAGCATGTACACTTAACACTTTCAACAAAATTTGATATTGGAAGTGATGAGATCGCCGATCACAAAAATATTGATACCAAATGGTGTTAGTTCTACAGGTAACAGCAACTTCTGCAAGTAACCCCAAGAAACAGAAACACCAAATCAAAAGATGCAGTTGACTAAGGTATGATGGAAATGCAGTTAACAGTGCCAGAAGCATGGACACTTGACACTTCCAACTTCTCCAGATAACCCGAAGAAACAGAAACACCAAATCTAAATATACAGCAGACTAAGGCATGATCGAAATACAGTTAATACTGCCAGAAGCATGGAAACTTAACACATTCAACTAAATTTGATAGGGCAATTTGTAGTTGCCAGCAAATTGATGACAACGCCAATCACAAAAATATTGGGCCAAAGTCAGGGTTACATTTGTTCCAACATCGTTCTGTCACCCAGATCTAGCAAATTTCACTACAATGTTAGCCAACTCAAGCTGGTGAGATGAATATCTATGATCAGCTCCTTCAATAATATGCAGCTCGTGGTTGCTTATATATTTATGAAATTCCACAGCATCCTCAGATGGCACAACATCGTCATCAGAGCCGTGAACTGACAAGACCCTGCAATTAGGGTCAATAGACATACATGCACTCTGCATATCTATCTTAAGACGATCCATCAGACTTTCTTTCGTTACACGGTAGATGGATTGTCCTTTTTTCTGTCCCACGTCAATGAAACCATGTTGATTTATTATTTCCATATAATCATTGCCAAGGCGATCTGCAATTCCACGCTTGAGATCAAATCTTCCAGACATGTTGATAATACGAGATACATCTTGATACATGGATGCATAGATGATGACCACATCTCCTCCTTTACTGTGGCCGGCAATAGCACGAGTATCACGCTTCTGGTCCTTCAGATGTTGGATTACAGCATGCAAGTCCTCCACCTCTTTGTAGTAGTTGCCATACTGAAATGTGCCTTCACTCTCTCCATTGCCAGAAAAATCGAAACGAAAGACACTAATCTTCTCTGATGTTAATGCATCAGTAAGACCCATTATGGTTCTACTTTCCTTTGATGACCTAAATCCATGGCAGAGCACTACAATGTCCTTAGATCCAGCTTCATGCAAAACCCCAGCGAGTTTCTCTCCATATCTGTTCATTATCACTATTTTTTCTTGAGATACACTGAAGGAATTACTGAAGGACGGGTGCAACTGTGCACATGCCGGAACATTTTCCTTTCCGGCAGTAGCACCAAACAGCAACTGCAAACAGACATGCACGATGGACATGCTTAAGAGATGACAAACATGAAGCAAGAAAGGAAGCATGTGATGTTAGGGAGTAGTCACTGGAAGATTCCTATCAAGTTCTTTTTTGCGAAACAACAGATTCTAAGGAGTTCCTACATGGGTTACAGTTTTGGTGATACTGCTTTTTCTCACCCCACAACCCTAGCAAATTTGTTCTTCAGACCAAGATGCAAAAGAAGGTTTCCAACAAAAATTGCAAAAAAAATGATGCTGGTATATTGTTATAATATCTGTGCATATGATTAGAAAAAATGCGCAAATAATGTTTGAACAAATACATAACAGAATATAATAAAGAATGGGAAAATAATTGAGAATTGAAGGGAGAACAACAGAAAAATTCAGTAGATTATTGACATGGAGAAACCTACAAAGTGAGATGATCCTTTTAGCATTCAGTTGAACATGGAAGACTTCACGATTGTGTTCAAATATAACTTGGATATCATCCTCACTCAATGGAACAAGGAAATACTTCAAATACACATCACATTTCATGTACAAACTCTAGACAGCGTGATGGAAAGTGGTAACTCCACACAACTCATTAGCAGCGAAAGCGGAACACTAAGGACGCCACACTATCTAAGGTGATACCGCAGTTTCACATCCAAAACACACTCACACCAGCAAGCTAACAATCACCAAGAAAGCGAAGCAACGTGCTTAAAACGAAATAATGCAATGCAATCGCATCAGTGACAGGCTGACAGTACTGGAATGGAAACATTTGCGAACATAACCAGGGAAGAAATTGGCTCGTGGATAAGGTACCTGCTCCCCATCATCCCCAATCGACGACGGCATCGGAATTCCACTTCCCTCCCCAACCTGAAACCACGGGAGTAATGACAATTATAATCGCCGAATAACAAACTCCAACAGACCCGAAAAAAAAAAAGCTCCAACGGACATGAACTGTACCAAAATGCTTCCATATACAATTACACGCCACGAATGGGAACACAATCTACATTGCATATGCTAACGCATCATTCTGCATAGCCACGTACGTACCGGAGGCGTGTCGGAAGGTAGGTCGAGGGTCTCGGCGGGCGGGGAGGCGGCCGCGGCGGCGGCGCGGGAGCGCAGCGGGGAGGCGCGGAGGGAGGAGGGGAAGGAGAGGGCGGCGGGGTTGGGGCTTGTGGTGGAGCGGTGGAGGAAGAGGAGGGGGAGCGTGGAGGTGGAGGTGGAGACGGCCATGGCGACGGGGAGGAGAGGGGATGAGGGTGGCGAGGCGTCTGGTTTTCTGAAGGCCTCTGCTTCACTATCGTGGTGTATTATCCAGTTTGGGTGTCGTTTTTGGTTTGAGTCCTTCAGGTTTGTTCAATTTGGGACTGGGCTGCAGCTGTTCATTCAGCTACAAATGCTACCCTGGCTTTAGCATGTTTCTGGCAAAACTTCTTAAACATAAGGCTCGAACAGAGTACGGTTTTAAATTAATAAAGCCCTAACAGAAGCATCCAACAAAGTACGACATCGAACAAACACAGCAAGAGGATGGAGGGAGGCTCCATCAATCTCGGAAACAAGCAACCAAAAACAAGTAAGGGCACACATAGAGCCACCCACAACGCAACACCTATGGCAGAACCTAGACTAGAGAAACAACATGAAAGATACACATAGGGCTAGTCTCGGTCCCTGATGGTCGTCGTCTCTAGAGCTCTAATCTTGCCGATCACCAGCTCCATCGCATGGTTGTCCCGACTCATAGCCAGAAGCTTCCACACTTGCAAGTACATGGTCATTTTGTAAAGTCCATCAGTCGGTTGAATCGGAAACACGCCCTCAATTGTGAACTTATTCCTAAGGTTCCACAGGGTTCACAAAAGGGCGGCACACGCTAACCAGAAAACTCTCCTAGTTTGGCCAACCTGGACGTGCAAAATCCTAAAGATATCGGCAAAGCACGAAGGGTTCCTAGAGCAGTGCAGTAGATCTCTAACAGCGCTCCACATGAATATGGTCAGTGGGCAGCAGAAGAAAATGTGGATGTTGTCTTCCACCTCCCCACACAAGGCACAACACCCATTGGAAGGGCCCTACGCTTCCGAATGTTTTCATTGGACTATAGCCTCTTCTCGGCCAGTTGCCAGAGGATGATGCGCACTTTGAGTGGGGCATTGATCCCCCACAGGACTCCGAAGTGTTTATGGGGATACCCTGGCACATCCTCTTATACAAGGAACGCATCGAGAAACTCCCAGAAGGTTCCAAGGACCAAGAAATTAGGTCCCGAGGCTCCGAAAGGGTAAGACCCTCCACCAAGCGAGACAAATTGTCCCACTCAACTCGTTCCCCAAAGCCAAGTTCACGGCGGAAGGTCACCCTGAAAGTGTTGTCCTGGAAAATCTCAGCTACCGTGGCCTCCGGATCCGCGACAATAGCAAAAAGCCCAAGGAATCTCCCCCTTAGGTGCCCCCTCCCCTGGCACCAATCCAGCCAGAATCTAGTGGCCGGGCCATTGCACACATTGTGTTTAGCCCCCAAGCTAAAGACGTGCTTAATCTTTTCGATAGTGTTCCAGAATTTGCGATCCAGACCTGTGCGCATCTGTGAGCAGGTCCTTATCATTGAGATATTTGTTGCGGAGGATATTCGCCCAGAGACCCTGCTCCCAAGTGTAAACTCTCCAGATCCACTTAGCCATTTGGCACACATTCATGATCCTAGTGTCCACAATCTTGAGTCCCCCTAGACTCTTTGGCTTGCACATCGCGGAGCAGCACACCCAGTGATATTTACGCTTCGGCCCGTTAGCTTCCCAATAGAAACGTGACCTGGCCTTGTGCATTAGGCTGTGATGAGGACATCCCTACTAAACTACTACCTCCGTCATTACAAGATGAAGACGATGCTGCTGTGAAGCTCAAGTCCAATGAAGTCGGGATTGGACCCATTACAAGAGCTCGTGCGAAGCTACTTAAGGAGCAGGTGAATTCACTCCTAAATGTACTTTGATCGATGAGAACTTTATACTGCCTAAGTCCTTTTACTTATGTATGATCAGGTACGAAGAGGGAGCAAGCATCGCACGAGGAGGAGAGGAGCAGCTGGACATGGAGCTAGACATGGAGCTGGACATGAAGACATCCATGGACGCGCGAGTGAGGAGAGGGAGGCATGCACGAAGGAAGGAGAAGCAGTCCAGGCCGGTCCCACACCCGGAGCAACCGGCCGCCACGCCGGACGGCCCAGCCCCACGCCCGGTCCCACCGGCCGCCACGCCGGATGAGCCCGGCGCCAGCTGGCTCCTATACCGGTGCCAACCGGGCACCATCCAGGGAGCCTGGCACCCCCACCCGGTGCCAGCCCGGTCCTTGGCCCGGTCCAAACGGGACCATCCGGCCCCTGACCCGGTCGACCGGCCCCCAGGCCGGCCGTGTCCGAGTCAGTCTCGACCAGATCCGGATCTGGGTCGGTTATTATTGTATTTTCTCGATTTCTGGTCGTCCTGAACCCCTATATAAGTGCATAGGACGCCCCCATAATAGGTTTAGACCATGTTTAAGATAAACCTAGTTCATAGTTGATTGTTTTGGCAACTCTATTGAATCCATACACCAATTCGCATCGATCTGGTGCTTTGCTACTGAAATTTTTGTGTGATGTGCTGTTCCATTGGGAATTAGACGGTTGAAATTTACCGCTTCGTGGTCGGCTGCTACGTGCGCAAGTGTGTGGAGTTGCGAATATCTTGCAGGGTTGAGAGCTGTTGCATTGGCGACAGGAATCAATCGAGAGACTTCATCGGCGTCATACAAGTTATCTCAACCTCCTCATAGTGTTATCTCCGATGTGTTCATCGTGTGTTCATCATCACCACCGTGCTTACTGAGAAGATCGGCCAACCCCTTATCATCTTGGTATCGGATTTCAGCGTTTTCTCGGTAAGCCATCCACAATCCACCCCATAGTTGAGTTGTGAGTGTTTTCCTATCCAGAAAAGGCCAAAAATATTAGGGTTAGGGTTTGCCATAGCCTTAGATTGCATAAATTTCGAGTTTTAGTTTCTTTTCGTAGTTGTTTTTGCGTATCTTTTTCTTCTAGTTAGTAGATTGTCTAGGGTTTGTGTTTCGATATCATCTAGTTTTTAGTTTTTGTTGCTCCGAGTCCACGTAGCGTACAGTTTGCTTGTTCCCAACCATAGACACAACCTTTCAATATACGTGACTAGGAACTTTCCCACAAGAGACTAGTTTTACCGCTCGACATGCTGCTTGTTAGGGTTTTGATGCTTTGCAATTTCTGTTGGCCGTGTTACAAAGAGTAGATTCATAAAATAAAAATAATAAAAGCAAAAAGAGCTACAAGTGTTGTGTATGATATAAAGAAAATCAAAAAAAGTGAAGTGCTAGTAAGAGATCAAGTGAAGACCTAGTTTACTTTTCTGCACCCGTAGTTGAGCAATCTTGTGCCTGTTTCGTTGAGCTTTGCTAGTGTCTCTCGAGTGCATTGCAACCTTTTCATCCATATAGTTGCATTGCCACATTCGCCTGGTGTGAGTATCTTTGGTTGTTCTACGATCAGCGCTAGAGCTTGTTATTGGTGCAAATAGGTAGCCTACCTACAGCCCCACATATAGCCTGCTTTGTCGTGTGATTGTTCTTATGCCCTTGATATTCTCTTTGCTACATCCGTGCACTATTTGTCAATCCAAGTGGCTCCAATACTAATTCACTTTGGAGCGGTAAGATTTAACTTTCTTATCAGTTTTTGAGTGAGTTGTGAGAGTACCACCACATATATTTGTTTTAGTGCACTAATCTACTAACCATGTCTTCTAGTGATGCTAAACTTGTTAACACGAAACAGAAGGATGGAGCTGATATTGTTTCTTGGAGGGAGTATGAAGCTCTTCGTAATGAGATGCGATGTGATTCCGCGAACAGGACGAAGGACTTACTGCTGATATTGAGAAAGTCACCAAGAAGCTTGACACTACTAATGAGACCGTCAATACAATTCAAGAACAAGTGACGGATATTCAGCGCTCTCTTCAAGCGTTGCAGTTAGCTATTGAGAACCTGACCCAACAACAACAACAACATGAAGAAGGGGACGGTGTTCATGGAGATTTTGAAGAACAACCCGCTGCTGAAGGGCGTGGAGTTGGTTGTGGTGTTGGACGTGGTAACCATGGTCGTGGCTTTGTCGAACTCGGAGCTCACTGTGTCCCTCCACAACCGCAAGACGATGGTTTGGGTAAGCCAAAATTCGCAATCCCCAAATTTGAAGGAGGTCCTGATGTTGAAGAATATCTCACTTGGGAGCTGAAAATTGAGAAGTTGTGGCGCCTACATGATTATACTGAAGATAGGAAGATTAAGCTTGCTTCCCCAGAATTTGATGGCTATGCATTGCGTTGGTGGGATGGAGTTACACGTGCTCGTCAAGAAGATGGAGAAGTGACAGTTCTTACATGGCGTGAGATGAAGGCAATTATGCAAGCTCGTTTCGTTCCCACTAATTATTTGCGATCTATATATGATAAGGTTACCCTCTTGAGACAAGGAGTTCTGGCGGTTGATGCTTATTTCATGGAGATGGAGATGCTTATGCAGCGTGGCCGTGTCCGTGAGTCACTTGAGACGACAATGCAGCGCTTTCTTCATGGTTTGAAGTATAATATCAAGGGCATTGTTCGTCATACCGTTACACTACTATAAATGAGCTACTACATCATGCAAGAGAAGCTGAAGCACATTTAGCTGAAGAGGCGCAAATCAAAGGCCGTGCTACCGGAGCTGGGCGTTTTACCTCTAGGGTGCCACCCTCTACAGCGTCGGCGCCATCATTGCGTCCCTCAACGTTTCCTACTTCGTCTAGAAAGCCGGTCTCCAATGTGTCCAACACAAAGAAGTCCGAACCTGCTGCAAGTGGAAGTGGTTCTAGCATATCTACGGCGTGCAACCGCGATATGAATTGTCATATATGTGGTGGCAAGGGTCACTTCAAGAGAGATTGTCCTAACCGTAAAGTGATGATCATTAATGGCAACGATGAGTATGAGACTGGAGATGATGTTGATCTGGATGCTCTAGAAGATGATGATTATGACAGTGATGGTGTAGATGCTTTTCCGTCTGAAGCTCGCACTATTGTTCTGTCACAACGTGCTCTTAATGTGCAGCCGAGTGCATCTACTCAACGCTGCAATTTGTTCCAAACAAAGGCACTAGTTGGTCCTGATAAAGCTTGCAACGTCATTATTAATGACGGGAGTTGTCGCAATTTAGCAAGCAAGGAGTTATGTGCCAAGCTGAAGTTGAAGTATCTACCGCACCCGCATCCATACTATATTCAGTGGTTAAGCGATAATGGTGAGATGAAGGTAAACCACATGGTGCGTGTAGATTTTGAGATTGGACCGTATAAGGATTCCATTGATTTTGATGTGGTTCCTATGATGGTGTGTCACCTGCTGTTGGGCCGGCCATGGCTCTATGACTGTTCTGTGCAACAAAATGGTTGTGCCAATACATATCACTTGGAGTTCAAGGGCAATAAAATTAACTTGCAGCCTATGTCACCACAACAAATTGTCAATGAATCTCGTTAGAAAGTTGAAGTAAACTTGGAGGATGCATCCATAGATAAGCGAGAGAATTGTAATACCGTGAGTGATATAACGAAAAGTGAGAGAGTGAATTCCTTAGTGATATTAGTCACCAGAGAGGATATGAGAGAATTTAGTGAGGATCCTACAGCCATGCCTCTTGTGCTTATGTACAAGGGTGAGGTTTTGGTTTCTAACGACATGACCCCTATTTCTCTTGGTGTTTCTCATGTTTTGCAGGAATTCGGCGACGTGTTTCCAGAGGAGGTGCCTGCAGGATTGCCACCATTGCATGGTATTGAGCATCAAATTGACTTGATCCCCGGCGCCTCGCTGCTCAACAGGGCGCCGTACAGGATGAGCCCCGAAGAGACGAAGGAAATACAGAAACAAGTATAAACGTTACTCGACAAAGGTTATATTCGCATAAGCCTAAGTCCTTGTGTTGTTCCTGTTATTTTAGTTCCTAAGAAAGATGGTACATGGCACATGTGTGTAGATTGTCGAGCGATAAACAACATTACTATTCGATATCGTCATCCTATTCCCCGTTTAGAGGATATGCTAGATGAATTGAGTGGTGCTCTGTTTTCTCTAAAATTGGTTTGCGTAGTGGTTATCATCAAATTAGGATAAAAGAAGGGGATGAATGAAAAACAACCTTTAAAACAAAATTTGGTTTATATGAGTGGTTAGTAATGCCTTTTGGTTTGACTAATGCACCTAGTACTTTTATGAGACTGATGAATCATATTTTAAGTGATTTTATTGGCAAGTTTGTGGTTGTGTACTTTGATGACATATTAATCTGCAGCCGCAATGAATCTGATCATACTATGCATATTCGACATGTTTTGCAAGTGTTGCGTGATAGTAAACTCAATGGTAATCTTGAGAAGTGCACATTTTGCAAAGATAAGGTCATATTTCTGGGTTATATTGTCTCTAAGCATGGAGTAGAGGTAGATTCATCTAAGATTGAAGCAATTCAAAATTGGCCTACTCCCATGAATGTGAGTTAAGTAAGAAGTTTTCATGGTCTTGCTGGGTTTTATAGAAGATTTGTGCCCAATTTTAGTACTATTGCTGCACCTTTGAATGAATTGACTAAAAAGGGTGTTGTATTTGAGTGGGGCGCAACCCAAGATCATGCTTTTGATGAACTGAAACGTATGTTAACTTCTGCACCGTTGCTTGCACTTCCTCATTTCAATAAGAAATTTGAGATTGAATATGATGCTAGTTGACAAGGGTGCTCTTCAGCAATGCCCACCTTTTGGGGCTTAGGGTTAACGGAATCCTACAGGCTGACATGAGACATCGGATACCAAACAAACGGGGAGAGAGATTTACCCAGGTCCGGGGCCCTCGATGAGGTAAAACCCTTACTTCCTGCTTGTCTGATCTTGATTATCGAAATTATCGGGTTACAATGGGGTAGCCGAAGGCTAAGACTAAGATATCGTCAAGAGGCTAAGATTTCTAATGACCTAGCTCCCTCTCCTGGCCCTTATATTGCAGGCCAGGTCCCGAGAGTTCTGTCCGGGTTCGACTAGGTTATAAAGAGTTCTACATCTAAAAATTCCTTGTTCCTCGTCTTCTTGCCTTATTCGTCAAGAATCTTTCTTCGGAACCGACATAACGGCCCACTTTGGTCGGTGGATGATCTTCATGGGCCCCTGGTTGGGCCGTAGGAGGTATCATAACATTGGTTACCCGAAGGGTAATGCCCACATCAGTAGCCCCCGAGTGACTGGACGAAGTAAAGCTTCGGGCAGGGACTTAAATTTTCTTCTGTCGAACATCCATAATTGCCGAAAGATCTTGATCTCTTGAAGCTAAAAACTCATTTTTATCGGGTGCGCGTCCAGCGCTCCCGATGGGAGTAGCCCCCGAGTCTAGACGGATGCTTGCAACCGTGTGTAGACTCAAGTTGTACTACTCGAATGTTTTTGGTTGTCGATGTTTTTTTGCAAGTTGTCATCTGATATCTTCTTATATCGGGTCCTCCATAACTTCGAGTAAAGTCATGCCAATTGATAGTATGTAAGAGATTTGAGTAACGTGCCCAGTTTATTCGATAGATCGATGCTGGTTAACTGCCGATGGCAAAACAACGCTACTCTACTCAGAATGAAGTCCCCGGGCATGATCCTGGACCTTTTGAAATCTTCGAGTCCATAATTTTTATCGGGTGCGCGTCCAGCGCTCCCGATGGGAGTAGCCCCTGAATCAAGGGACGGATGCTTGCAACCGTGCGTAGACTCAAGTCGAGCAACCCGATGTTGTAATATCCTTCGGATGCTTCATCAGGAGTCGATACTTTCGGTGACATCATCAGTGATGTTGCCACTACGGCATTTCGATTGACATGACGTGACCAGACGGGCCCACCCTACTTCTGCGCGGTCAGTTAGGAAATGACTAGACCTTGCGCGTTGACCGAGGCGCCTCCTCGATTTCCGCACGTAGTGGGAGTAATGGGCCGCTGGTTTCTCTCTCTTCTTGACACGTGTATGACTGGATCTTTGTCCATCTTCCCACGATGCAAAAAATAACGGCCACGATCCTCAGTCATTCCTTATTATAAATAGAGGAACTCTTACGTTTTCACTTTTTACGCCTCCCATACTGCTCATCTTCTTCCTTTGCCTCATTCTCTCCATTGCCTCTGCCTCCTCGAGCTCTCCAGCGGCCATGGGCAAGAAGAAGGGTACCGCCAGCTCTGGTGCTACCGCAGGTGCATCCAAAGCCAGCCTCGACTGGACCGCATCCACCATCTCCTAGCATGAGGAGAACAAGATGAGGTCGTTAGGCATCATCCCTTCTGCCGAATCTGATTTCATTCATCCAGGTTCCGCTTCTCGCCCGAAGCCTCCAAAGGGTTTTACTGTCATGTTCGTTGCTTTTCTGCAGCGTGGGCTTTCTCTTCCAGCCCACGAATTTCTTCGTTGTCTCCTCTTTTTCTACGGAATTCAGCTCTAGCAGCTGACTCCTAATTTGTTGATGTCAGAAACCCCCTGGCGGGCAGAGACGGGCAACACAGTAGAGCCGGGAACAACTAGGGCTGCGGCTGGCCCCAGTCCCTCAGAGCGACGGCCCGCAAAGCCTCCTGGTCGCACGTCCGATGCTATCGCAAGGGCGTGCCACCTGACCTATACCTGGTCAGGAAGGTGTGGATGATGCCTCGCTTAGTTTCCTGCATGGCATACACGTAAACATTAAATACGAGCCTCGATCGGCTCTCGGGTTATCTCGTGAATCGGCTCAAAGAGCCGATCCACCCATGATTCGGACGAGGTGCCCGAATATATGGTGGTCCTGCTTGATCAAGATAAAGCTAATTAGATCTACGACGATTTAGGGTTTTCACCGCATAATCGGATCATCCTACTCACGATTGGGCCTCGCGCTCGCGCACGGTGACCGTAAGCCGATCCTAGACAGGGGCCTAAAAACCAACACGAGGTTGATCCCCGGAACATCCTTTCTAGGGCTAGCAAACGCCACCCTACACGCCGCTGGATCCTCCAACCCTTTGTAAGGCCTAACTATTGCGGATGTTAAACTAATCCTTGATGAAACAAGGAGCAACCGTAACGGATCAGATCTACTAAACTATGATCAAGCGGGGTGCCGCCCCTACACCTAAGATAGGTGTAAGGGCGGCTAGATGTGCAAGGGTCGCATAACGAAAGCATGTAATTCGAAGAACAATGCTAACCCTAACACATCTAAGATAACTACGTTGCTCGCCATCAAAAAGGCTTCCAGTACGAGCAACGCATGAACAACGTGGGCAGGCTTGTGCTGCCTAGATCGCAAGATGCGATCTAGGCAGCATGGTGCTTACCGGAGAAACCCTCGAGACGAGGGAGTTGGCGATGCGCCGAGATTTGTTTGTGGTTGAACGTTGGTTGTTGTTTATTCCATAAACCCTAGATACATATTTATAGTCTAGCGGACTTTCTAACGTGGGAGATCCCCACCGTGTACGAGACAAACTCTAACTTTTAATCTAGATACAATCTACTGTAATTAAAGATACACGGGCACTCTAGCCCAAATTCTCCGTGCAAGGCCGCTTCGAGAGATCTTCCACGTGTAATCTTCCAAGCCCATCTTGATCGCGGCCCACCTCCCGATTTGGCCAAAATCTGGTGATAACACATGCCCCCTGGTTTTGGAAATGACATTTCCAAAATCATTATGCTCTCTTTCGTCGGGTCATGTCGTGGCGAGAGCGGAACCGTCGCGAGTAAGTTTCATCATGACGACTTGCCTTCCCAACTTCTCTGCACGATTTGACAGTTTTTGGCACCACCTCCTTGAAAACTGTTCGAACATTAAATCCCCACTTCTTTTATTTAACCGCACCGAACAGTTCTCCTCCTCATCATCTCCGCATTAGCACTCCAAAAGCCCTTCTGCGCACCATGTCTTCTTCTTCCTCCACCTCATCGGAACTCTCCCTTGGGTCCTCCTCCTCCCGCGAGACGCCGCCGGACATTCGCGCACCGGAAAATGGGACCTCGAAGACCACGCCTCCTCCATCCGGTCCGAGGAAGACAAGTCCTTGACCGGTGGGGAGAGCGACCTCCGCTTCCTCGCCGACGGGGAATCGGAGGAGGAGAGCGATGACGATCGCTTCTCCCGGGATGACTTCACCTCCTCCGAGGAGGCGAAGGAGGAGGAGGAGGAGGAGGAGGACGATGACAGCTCCTCCGACGAGCCGCCGGCCAAACGCCACTGCCTCTGGCCCGGGAACCTCAGCGACGTCGACAGCGACGACGACGACGCTGATGAGGAGGACGAGGACAACGAGGGCCCTGCCGGCGGTCGCTGGAGCAGCGACGACGAGCCGGCGGGGAGTAGCGCCGACAGTGGCGACGACGGTGATGACGACGATGAGGGCAGCAACGGCCCCTAGATAGGATCTTAGCATAGGGCCAGTAGTAGTAGACGGGGCAATGTATCCCCTAGTACTTCCTTTTGAGAGCAATCAGCTCTTTATGTAAGAAATCTTGTTCATCAATGAAGAATTTCCCCAATTTGATTTTGTCGATTTCCTTTATGCCGATTTAGCCGATTCCCCATTGCGCCGATCGCGCCGATTATCCACTTAACCAATGTTCAAATGAGCCGATGGCAACACAATGGTCCCTCATAATCTATCCTTCATCTTTACTGATAAATTTGGGCTCTGGTGGATCATCATCTTCGGAGAAGACTGCGATGCAAGACCCGCTGACGACACTTCAATCAGCTTCTAAAAAACAGGGTATCTACCAGACCAGCTGCCCCACACGCCTCAGTTAAGGCGAAGACAGTGATGAAGACACATAATTCAGACAAAAGGACCGGAGCTCAACCTTATCTGAGAGAGCTATCATGCAGGGCCAACCAGCCGATCACCTTTCTTCCATTGACAGTCGAAGCGTAGATGACTACCCACAGTTCAATGAGCAGAAAGCTGTCTTGTATGCCAGAACTCCCCTGATAGCACCGCCGAACTGGCACCCTAGCCACTTTGCGCATCGGCTTTGGATCATGAGACACCTCCGAAAGGATCATAAAACCTGATTATGAAACCAGCCAATCCAGCAAGCTGGCAGTACGGTCTCGGGCAGGTGTCTTCAAGAGAGCCCCAAAACTGTTACTGAATAAGCTGGGATGTTGAAACTGATAGCTCCGTAACAAAAGCATCCCTCTTCAGCACAGTTGTGATGTAGAGCCGACCGATTCCAACAAAATCAGCTCCCAGAACAAAGAACTTTCGGGTGAGTTGCCCCCGAGCCTTATCCAAGTTGCAATGCGGAGTCGGCCGATTCCAACAAAATCGGCTTCGAGAGCGAGAGAACCTTCAGTGTGAGCTGCCCCCCGAGCTTCTTTAGACCAGATCGGCTCATCATCCTTGGCAGGCTGAAGCAACTTCCGGCGAGGATGTCCTGAATTTCTGATGCCCTCCAACACCTTGGACGTAACAACCTCTGAAAGTGACAGCTATCAAGTCGCCACCTTGGCCAAGCCCTCAGGCAGACACGCCACAGCCGATCGCTTCGCCATTGGCTATTCTCATAGTCCTAGAAGAGATGTGCTCCCTTCGTGGGCTCTCCCTTAACCTGATCCACACGTCCATGCTGCTCTTGTTGTTGGTCAGGGTTGTGATCCCTCAGACTTGTCCCAATCAACAGAGCCGATCTGGACGTGGCGATTCCTTTTGAACATTAGCCTCTGCATCTGGTCACCAAAACTGACGCTTCTGCTGGCACTGCTGAGCCTCTTGCATCGGCTTTCTATCCTTAAGGCGATGTCTGCGCATCGGCTGTGTTTAAAATTTTTCGAATTTGTCGAATTTTTTACGGCCGACTTACGCCTCGGCCCCCATACTTCAATACCCATCACCAAAGGATGAGACGCTTCCATCGCATATCCTCGTGTTTTATCCACCTGGGTGCCCCCCCGAGCCGATTCTGTCAAGAGAATTGATGGTATCGGCTCTGTTGGATAACATGTTGAACCCAGGCAGAATGGATGGTGAGGATAATTTTGGCCGATTGCTGGAATCGGCCTCCACGTTGCTTGCTCGGTGAAGGTTTTGTGATGTCCCTTCATAAATTTTTGGGGCCGATCACAAGGATCAGTCTCGCCACGTTTATCCATCGACATTTGCTTTGTTACACGGTCAGGCCGGTGGATAAAACCAGCCTAACCCCGTTCTTTGTCACGTCGATGCGCTCACAGTCGTCCAAATTGATGCCTGAGAGCGGCTCTTGGCCTGATGTCTCCCAAATGTCCATGCCGGCTGTTGAAACCTCGACCGAATCATCCGCATGGACGACTTCTACTTCATCTCCATCCCACTTGTATTAGGCATTGGTGCATCGTGGATGGAATGCAACAGATTGGCGTGGATCCAATCTCTCCCTAGTAGGACAGCGTAGGTACTCTTGCTCGTCGACAATAAAGAACGTCGTAGGGACAGTTTTCCTTCCTACGGTCGGATCCACATTCAGGACACCTTGTGCGTCGGATGCTTGGCCGTTGAAATCGCTCGGTGTCACATTGGTCTTGATCGGATCCGAGCTGGAGCGTCCCAACCGACGTAGCATGGAGTATGGCATAATGTTAACTGCCGCCCGGTGTCTACCAACATCTTGTTGACGAGGCTGCCCATTGATGTAACCTCGCAAGTACAGGGCCTTCAGATGCCTGTAACTTCTTTCTTTCGGCTTCTCAAAGATAACCGGCCGTGGGCCGCAGTCCAATTGTGCCACAGGTGCTTCATATAATCTTGGAGCGCTAAACTTCGTTGGAAGAATGAAGACCATGTTTGTGCCAGCCGATGCATCATCATCGGCTTTCTTCTGCTTGGGGCGCCACTCTTTTCTTTGTGGCCGACCTTCTTCGTCCGAGGTTCGCTGAATTTTGGCGGCCAGATCGAGCCGTGCCTTCCTCGGCGCGTGCAGGTACAATCTTTCGGCTTCTTCCAACCCTACGCGAGACGCTGAACCCTTCGCTTTTGGGAACGGCTGAGCCCATCGGGGCACCACTCGGGCCGATGATATTTATCTTCTTCATCATCGTCCTCTAGTTCCTCGAGATCTTCCACCCGAGCGGACTCGGCATGCTTGTTCCGAGGCGGGAGAGGCCCTAGACGCTTGAACACGGACACGTTAGCGGCGCCCTTCTTCTTTTGCTTGCATTCTGGGCAGTTCTCGATTGTTGGCAATCGGCTCATTCCTGAGTCCCAGCAATGTTTGAAGAACGGACAGTCCCAGTGCCTATCCATGTCATCCTGCCCCCTTGACCTTCCTTCAGCGCGACGATTGTACCAGTCGTTGTTTCTATCATGCTGACGGTACCTCCTGACCTCTGCATCAGACCGACAATTTCTCTCATCATCTACGTCGTAGCGCCGACGTCGGCCGTACTGCTGCTCGTATTTGTTGAGGAGATGCTCGGAGAGTGGACGTTGATACCGCACGCTTCTCCCTTCCTCCTCTGTCAGGTACCGTCTGTCATCATCTTGGGGCCGGTCGCGTGGATCGGCCTCCTCTTCATCCTTGCCACGGGAGTGGCTGCTTTCTGCTTCATCTTTGCCATGGCGGCTTGCAAGCCCTGCCATGTTGACACCAAAGGAGAACTCTGGTTGGCATATGGAGTGGCTGAGATCCACCATGCTGACGCCAAACAACGGACGTGAGTTTCTATCGAGCTTGACACCGTGCGGACGGATCTTCTCAAAGGAGCCGATGAGTTCGGCTTCGAGGGTTGCCTTGATCTCGTCATGTTTCTTCTTGAGCTCATCAGGCAGATCCTCGTACGTGACCGGAGTGCCTTCCGCCATCTCGGATGTAGATGGCGATGTTGTGGATGTCGAAGGTGGTCCCACCGGGCGTGCCAGAATGTGTTGACGTCAGAAACCCCCTGGCGGGCAGAGACGGGCAACACAGTAGAGCCGGGAACAACTAGGGCTGCGGCTGGCCCCAGTCCCTCAGAGCGACGGCCCGCAAAGCCTCCTGGTCGCACGTCCGATGCTATCGCAAGGGCGTGCCACCCGACCTATACCTGGTCAGGAAGGTGTGGATGATGCCTCGCTTAGTTTCCTGCATGGCATACACGTAAACATTAAATACGAGCCTCGATCGGCTCTCAGGTTATCCTGTGAATCGGCTCAAAGAGCCGATCCACCCATGATTCGGACGAGGTGCCCGAATATATGGTGGTCCTGCTTGATCAAGATAAAGCTAATTAGATCTACGACGATTTAGGGTTTTCACCGCATAATCGGATCATCCTACTCACGATTGGGCCTCGCGCTCGCGCACGGTGACCGTAAGCCGATCCTAGACAGGGCCTAAAAACCAACACGAGGTTGATCCCCGGAACATCCTTTCTAGGGCTAGCAAACGCCACCCTACACGCCGCTGGATCCTCCAACCCTTTGTAAGGCCTAACTATTGCGGATGTTAAACTAATCCTTGATGAAACAAGGAGCAACCGTAACGGATCAGATCTACTAAACTATGATCAAGCGGGGTGCCGCCCTACACCTAAGATAGGTGTAAGGGCGGCTAGATGTGCAAGGGTCGCATAACGAAAGCATGTAATTCGAAGAACAATGCTAACCCTAACACATCTAAGATAACTACGTTGCTCGCCATCAAAAAGGCTTCGAGTACGAGCGACGCATGAACAACGTGGGCAGGCTTGTGCTTGCCTAGATCGCAAGATGCGATCTAGGCAGCATGGTGCTTACCGGAGAAACCCTCGAGACGAGGGAGTTGGCGATGCGCCGAGATTTGTTTGTGGTTGAACGTTGGTTGTTGTTTATTCCATAAACCCTAGATACATATTTATAGTCCAGCGGACTTTCTAACATGGGAGATCCCCACCGTGTACGAGACAAACTCTAACTTTTAATCTAGATACAATCTACTGTAATTAAAGATACACGGGCACTCTAGCCCAAATTCTCCGTGCAAGGCCGCTTCAGAGATCTTCCACGTGTAATCTTCCAAGCCCATCTTGATCGCGGCCCACCTCCTGATTTGGCCAAAATCTGGTGATAACATAATTCCATCCTCCATCTATCGATCTTTATCACCGTGTGCGAGGCTTTCCTCAGCATCGACCCCCACTGGGGTCTGTGGAGGAAGATTTTCTATGTTAAACGCCACAATGGCAATGAGGGCCCTCACGTGGTCGGCGGCGTCGGCTTCGTCGTTAGGAAGGATGTTAATTACTTCAACTCCCCGATTAGGGAGTCGGTCCAAGGCTGGCGATAGAAGTGGTTTTACCTTCGGGATATCCCAGCATCAGGCCGGCGCTCCAATCTGCCACCATTCAAAGATGTTCTTGCTGCTGTGCCGAAGAAATCTTGGCAAAACACCCTGACAACTGAAGCGAGCGAAGTAGCCGATCAACTGTATGAAAAGATCTTAGATCTAAAGAGTGCATAGGGTCAGACGATGTGTGGCACTGAAGTAGTCACAGTGTTCTTAAAGCGTCGGGTGCAACCAGTAATGTCAAGGGTTCATCAACTCTGGCTGTATACTGGTGCCAAGGACAAATCAAGGGTCAGACCGACTGATTTTTCCGAGGAAGATCTTCGGGATGAGGTACGGCGTCTAACTTGCCTCAGCCAGAAGGATAACATAGCTATGGCTTCGGCTCGCCCTCCTCTCGATCTTAAACACTTTCCTTCTGAGGTAATTGTTTTATTTGCTTTTGCATCCGATATTATTTTTGCTTCTGAATCTAATATTTGTTATTTTACTTTCGACGGGCTTCTACCGTTGCTCAATGCTATCCACCGACACCCGAAAGTGGAGCAGCTCCAGAAGATGACGACACTTCCTCAGAGACTGAGGATGACGAGAATATTCTTGAAGATAGCGATCCTTTGGGTGATGAAGCTCCCGAGGATGATGCACTTGTCAAATCTGTGCATCGCATGAAGATAAATGAAGACCTGATGACGATAGCGGAGTTGAGTCCTAGCGGATGAGATGACGATGATGCTGACGTAGTTGCTTCTCCTGCTCCTTCCCGAGAGATTTTGGCTCCCCAGGTCACAAAAAGACCATCAAGACTCTTCGACGAAGAGGATGGCTTGGAGTCAATTTCGTAAGTTTTCTTTTAACCTCTTTTTTTACTTGTACTTAGCTTCTTTCAGCTTTACTGAAATTCATATATGCTTTGTCCAGCTCTGAGGATGATGACGACGTTCCTCTTTCAAAGAGGGCAAAAGCATTATCTGGTAAGGCAGAGTCTACAAAAGAATTGATGCCTTCAACTGCCAGAAGTGATCGTGTCGCCACCCCTCCACCAAGAATAGCCGTGGCCAAAGTAAAAGTCTCGACAATTAATCCTTCAGCAAGCGCCTCCGCTCCTCCATCTTCGCGTGATCATGTAAGCATCTATTTTTTTAGTAGATAATATCCAGCGTAGTATCCACCAGCCCCCGAGCTGATGATTGGCTCTTTGAAGAAAGCCAAGTATAGGTTAATATATTCCTGTTATATATTCTGACATAATCCTTTGATTTCCTTGCTGCAGCCAATTTATGCCATAGTTGACGCTGTGGTAGATTTTGCTGATCAATTCACTCGGCTGGAATGACAAAACGTCCAACTTCGCAAGGCTGTTAAAACTCGGCTGACCAAGTGCTAGAAGCTAAAAGGTAGCAGCTGAAGCGTAAAGAAAAAACACATGCCTAAAGGATAAGAAGAAGAAGATGATGAAGGATGAGCAAGAGGCAAGGCACAAGGCTTTTGTTGAAGTTGACGAAAAGGAAGGTGCCCTCCGCGAGTCCATTGGAAATTTGCTAAGTAAGATTTCTCCATGCTTGTATGCTTCTTTTTCAGAATAATTTTACTGTTTGTAATGAATTGTTTCTCCATGATATTACAGGTACTGCCGACATGCCTGTCGATCGTACAAACAAACTTCGAGTGGACTCGATGTCAGATGCTCTTATATTTGCAACTAAGTCCAGCAACCAGATCCAAGATCTCTTGAAGAAGACCAAAGGAGCTCTGTCGAGATTATTCTTGACGATGTTCCCGAAGCTGGACCAAAACAAGACTCTTGGAGAAATGGCGGATACTTTCTTCATCGACTCCTCTGGCGCCATTGAGGTATTGAAGCGATGTTCTCGTCTTCACAGAGCAGTCCTTATTTTCCAACTTTTGATGGGGTATGGACTTGGTTCTGAGCTGGAGAAACTATCTGAAGCATTAACAGTGGATGCCAATGATTGCCTTGTCAACCTTGAGCCTTTCAAGCAACCCTCGTTGTCGTGTTCCAATCGACTCATTAGATTAGTTGACAAAGACAAGAAGAAAGCTGCATCTGGAGCTGCACCAAGTTCATCGGCACAGACTTGAAGAAGCCTAGCCTACTAATTTTTAGTTGTAACCCCAAATACATTCGACCTTTGTTCTGTAATGAATTAGGCTGACTTTGTTGTTGGAACTTGACTTTCATCATACACTTTTGAATGAAACGCTTTGTTGGCTCCCGATGGGAGTTTTCTGCATCCGATGATTTTCTAAAGATGTATATTAAATATTTTGTTGCAAACTCCTTCGACTTCTTCCCGAGTCGAAAGTTCTTTGAATTCTTCTGCTATTGATGAATCGGAACTTGTCCATCGCCTGCGCGATCAAATTTCCCGACTGAACAAAGATATAGCTGGCCTTCATACTATGGCAGCATTGGTGAAGAAGAAGATCGAAATTGTTGTTGCAGTCGAACAACATGCTTTAGATCGCCTTCGTGTGGCTACCGAGAGCTTAAGCTGTAAGCAGCCAACCTCCTCTTTTTTGTTTTACTGATACTTCTGTAAATTATCTTCTGCTAACTTGCTCTTTGTCTTTAAAAGTTTTTGCTTCCGATGAATCAGAAGAAAATAAGTGGATCCATGAGAAGATTGCAGCAATGACCGACATCACTCATCCAAAGTGTGAATTGTGGTCAAATAGATCAAAGGCTGTAATCGTGGTGAAGTTCGAGTATCGAGCTGAGAAATTTCATTATTACTTCGACAAGTACCATGCTCATCTAACCATGGTATGGAAAACCATGTTTCCGTTGGATCTAGCACCCAAAACTCTATCAGCTTTGTTCAATCGATTCAAGACTCCAATTAGAATTCGATATTTGGTGCGCAAACAACTTCTTGTTGGAGCCGAACTTGCACTTGCTTCTGTTTTAGCATGTCATCCGACCATGG
The DNA here is from genome assembly GCF_022539505.1 of Lolium rigidum. Taxonomy (NCBI): domain Eukaryota; kingdom Viridiplantae; phylum Streptophyta; class Magnoliopsida; order Poales; family Poaceae; genus Lolium; species Lolium rigidum. The sequence goes on along the minus strand of NC_061510.1, from coordinate 55,640,515 downwards.
ATTTAGAATCCATAGCCAATGCTGATGTGAGACTAGATCAATATTATCCCATAGCTAGGCATCCTGCTCATATAATTATTTCTAGGATGGAGGCAGGTACCGAAAGAGATTTGAAGAATCAAGAAGGTCAAGGGGCCTTGCCATGATAGAAATTCTTTATGTATTCTTGTACGTAGTGAAATTTTGTAAGGAATCACTCCCTTTTAAGATAACCATGTGTTACAAGGAGTGTATTTGATGCTCTTTTTAACATCATTATGAATCGTTGAACCGTAAGTCCAGCCGAAATATTTTGTTGAAGGCAACTGAGTGATCAGGTCAGTTCGCTCACTCGACGACCCCGTAGTAATCACAATTTTTGCAGAGTCGTATGTATGTTTGTAAGAGCGACACCCTTCGAGTAAACGAGGGAATTATGCGCTTTTTTATTTTGCTTTGTAACAAGGTGCACCAGTATGAGCCTTTCGTATGTTGTTTTGTTTCCACCAACTGCAGCACTCGCATATTTATTTGAAGCTTTGATGGAATTGTGATAAGGACTTATGGTTTCCGAGTATTACCGGAAAAACCACTGTACGTCGATAACCATAGCTCCCGATGGAAGTAGTCGTTAATGACGACATTGTAATAATTTTTTGCAGCCCCCGAGTATTGCGGGTAAGCTATGTCGTGTAGTTAACCGGAGCTCTCGATGGGAGTAGTTGTAGTCGATAAAAAGATCCCAAACATTTTCTCGGGTGAAGAGGTAATAATATAAGCTAAACCAGAAGTTTTATTCATAATACGTAACTGGCTAAGAAGCCTTTATGTAGAAAAGAAAAAGGTTGAGTCCTAACATCTTTTCCCGAAGTGGGATTCTTGAGGCGATAAGCTCCTTGAAAGGATCGTATGCCGCACCTAGAGGGGGGGTGAATATGTGCTAACCAATTTTTAGTTCTTTTCAATTTAGGCTTGACACAAAGGTAATTTCTCTAGATATGCAACTATGTGAATTTACCTATATGACAAGGTCTACTACTAAGCAATATATAGCTAGACAATATATAGGGGAGATAATAAGGATAGAGGTAACCGAGAGTGGAGCACGCGGAGACATAGATATGATTCCCGTAGTTCCTTCCTTTTGAGGGGAAGTACGTCTATGTTTGGAGGAGTGTGGTCGCCACGAAGGCCAGACCAACACCATGAAGGCTTCACTCAGGTCTCCTGTGAGCAACGCCACAAAGGCCTAACCCTTCCACTAAGGGATTTTCTCGAGGTGGAAATCGGGCCTTTATAAGATTCTTGGGGCACACATCCACGACCGAATTGGAGGCTCCCAATATCTGTAACAACACAACAACTACAAGAACAAATCAACCACAAACAACTAGGGTTTCCAAAGAGGAACACTATCAAAGGGGACCTCAAGCATATGAGGGGGAAATGCAAATCACTTCGGTGAAGATGTGGATGGGGGTCTTCTCCTTCAATTCTCCAAAGATCAAGAGCTTTGGATGGTTGGAGGAGGAGACCTTGTGATTCTTGTGTTTCTTGAGGTGGCTCTAATGGTGGATGAACTTGGGCAGGATTGAGAAAACTGAGCTGGAAGAAGAAGGGGGTATTTATACCGCCACCAAATGTAGCCGTTGTTGACTGGTAAGGCTGGAATTTTTGGTGTAAGTTGGGGCCGGAATTTCCGCCCCGTTGACACAAATGTCCGGGCAAATTTCCGGGGGGTGTACTGCGTGTCTGGCCCTCACCCAGAATTTCCGCCCCTCCCCCCAGAATTTCCGGCTCTTCGACAGAAATGTCCAGGAAAATTTTTGAGGGGGCATCCAGGGGCTCTGGACCTTAAGTCCTTAGCGAAAATTTGGGGGCCGGAAATTCCAGCCTTCTTTCTTTCTTCTTCCTTTTCATCCACGATTTTCCCCCTTTTAATACTTCTCACCTCAAACCCTAATGTATATCAAATCTGCACACTAAGCCACATTAGATCATCACATATGTTGTCATCAAACACACAAAATATAATTATGGAGAGATGTTCTTTCAATCTCCCCCTTTTTGGTGTTTGATGACAACACACGGATTTGCAATAAACTTACTAGTACCATACAACGTGTTGACATTAAGATAGATGCACTCCCCCTAGATGTGTGCATATAAGTAGTTTGCATTTGAATACAAATGCACCACATATAGGTTCGAGTGACCTCGACAGATAGGCTTAGGCAACATGACACAATAATAAGAGAAAGATACATAATCACATATAGTTGAGACTTGAGATAGAGATCATACCCATGTGGTGATATAGAATACCGAATACCATAAATTACACACCATATAATAATGCATAGTCTCAATATATAAAATACCGAATCCATGTCTCACACAATAAACCATACTCCAAGCACACATAACATAGTTGCACACAAATGAAAGCCAAATGTTCAACAAATAAAAGGGACACAAGCTCTCAAAGAGTGGTAGAGGCACATGCTTGTGTCCGCCCATGCAAATCCCGGAGATACCTACATAGAACAACTTCTCCCCTTTGACATCGAAATGCCAAAAAGGGAGAAGAGCGATGCTAAGCGCCCCAAGAGAATCACTCCGAGCCCGAGCCTGTCTCATACTCGTCCTCGCTGTCGTCGGTGGCTGGTGTAGTGCGAGGGACGCTGCTCCTCAGAATACTCTGCTCGATCTCTGACCAGTGAACCTGCGAAGAGTGCCAGCTGTTGTAGGAGGGGTGGACAGGAGGCTCAGGAGGAGGGCCTTGCTCAACACTGAGCTTACGCAGAATGACCGCCTGAGTATGCTGGATATCGGCACGCTGACGGCTAGCCTGGAAGTTCTCTTTGTGTATCTCGATGTTCATGCAGAGGACATTTCTTTGGAACAAATTCAGCTTCTTGACCTCCTTCTGAAGAGGAGGTGCAGCAGCTGAGCGAGCAGGCGCAGTGCCACTAGCACAGGCATCTCCCATAAAGGACCCAGCTATAGGGGCAGGAGGGGCATTATAATTCCTTTTCTGATAGGTCTTCTTTACATTATGTTCCTCTCGAGGGTATCCGGTCAAATCCTCAGACATAGCTGTGCTATCAATGAGCTTCTGTATATATGGAGCATATGGCATGGTAGTCCGACTCACCATCGCATCGTGTATCTCGTGGAAGATATAGTCCATAACATCAACAATGTAGTCCTTTTCCTCTTCATCTTCAGCACACTCACCAGCAAGATCAAGAAGGATCACCAGTGTTCCATGTATGGCATCACGGTTCCCTCCACTTGGGGCACTGTTATCCCGGAAGAATCGAAGCAGCTGATCATATAGTGGAAGAAGACAGGTAATAGTGCCAACTTTACCATGTGGATAATAGAGGTCACCAAGTGATTCCTTGTCAGGTGGAGTAGGACCATGAAGACGAATGCCAGCCCAGAAGGGATATCCAAGAAGCTCGGCGAACCTGTGAAAGTTGGCTTCACAGGGAGTACTGCCAGTCATCCACATAATGGTGCGTGCCTGATCCTTTTTGAAGGCAAGAGTGGAGTAAAACTGTTGAATGGGTGGAACGCTAAAGTCATGATGTAGTCGCATCAGCTTATGAAGCCCCATCTGTTCAGTCACCCACACAACATCTGCAAAGTGTTCTTTCTGAGCAAGGGTATTCAGATCAAGCTGATGCATTGGTCTAACTTTGTCCATCTTCTGATAAATATCTTTGTAGATAAACAGTTGCTCGGTGCACCAGAAACAGTTGTCCTCAATCTCCAAATCCCTCTCCATCTCCTCATACTAGTTCTTCTGTCGGATAGCTGTATACTCAATGGAGTCCATATCCTTGTAGTTGATCCGCAGGTCCTTTCCTTTCCGACCCATGGTGGCGGACTTCCTCGGAGCAGACAGGCTCAATTCTTCTTTACGAGAACGGCGTCGCGGGCGAGAGGTACCTGTGAGAATAATAAGATGGATAGCATGGGGCGAGTGAGCACACAAGTCATAACAACAATCATGCAGTATACAGTAAAGTCAATCTAGGTTCGATACTATTCTGGACATAGTTGTTCAAAATGTGTGCTGCAGAAATCTCCATGCCGGAAATTCCGGTGTCGTTGGGGGTGGAATTTCCGCCCCCCGGGAATTTCCGGTCCTCGTCAGGGCCGGAATTTCCGCCCCGGCGACAGCACAAAGTCTAAGGAAAAAAAACTAGGTCTAGGCAGTAGATCGGCACACTAGATTGAGTCTACTATGTAATGCACGACATTTTAACCACTAGAGATGCAGATCCTCCAAGCATATAGGCAAAATAATACTTGAGACTCCACAACTAGATAGCAAAGTTTACCGGAGTCCATGGGCAAAGATGCTTAGATAGAATCGACCCTAGCGGTGAGGGGAACAATCCCCAGCCAAAAACCACGGAGGGGAGTGGCTGGAGTTGCTCCGGCGAGGTTCGGAGGCCGCCGGCGGCTGAGAGGGGGAGAGGGGGCGCGGGGGTGGGGAACTGGTTGTTGGAGATATGCCCGAGAGGCAATAATAAAATAGTTATTGTTATATCTTAGTGTTCATGATAAATTTTTACACTCCATGCTATAATTGTATTAACCGGAAACATTAATACATGTGTGTTATGTAAACAACAAGGAGTCCCTAGTAAGCCTCTTGTACAACTAGCTTGTTGATTAATAGATGATCATGGTTTCGTGATCATGAACATTGGATGTTATTAATAACAAGGTTATGTCATTGGATGAATCATATAATGGACACACACCCAAATAAGCGTAGCATAAGATCAAGTCATTAAGTTCAAATTGCTATAAGCTTTCAATACATAGTTACCTAGTCCTTTGACCATGAGATCATGTAAATCACTTACACCGGAAGGATGCTTTGATTATATCAAACGCCATTGCGTAAATGGGTGGTTATAAAGATGGGATTAAGTATTCGGAAAGTGTGAGTTGAGGCATATGGATCAAGAATGGGATTTGTCCATCCCGATGACGGATAGATATACTCTGGGCCCTCTCGGTGGAATGTCGTCTGATTAGCTTGCAAGCATGTGACTAGGTCACAAGAGATGACATACCACGGTACGAGCAAAGAGTACTTGTCGGTAACGAGGTTGAACAAGGTATGGAGATATCGATGATCGAACCTTAGACAAGTAAAGTATCGCATGACAAAGGGAATCGGTATCGTATGTAAATGGTTCAATCGATCACTAAGTTATCGTTGAATGTGTGGGAGCCATTATGGATCTCTAGATCCCGCTATTGGTTATTGGTCGGAGAGGAGTCTCGACCATGTCTGCATAGTTCACGAACCGTAGGGTGACACACTTAAGGTTTGATGTTGTTTTAAGTAGATATGGAATATGGAATGGAGTTCGAATGTTGTTCGGAGTCTCGGATGGGATCCAGGACATCACGAGGAGTTCCGGAATGGTTCGTAGAATAAGATTCATATATAGGAAGTCACTTTCCAAGTTTGGAAATGATCCGGTGCATTTATGGAAGGCGCTAGAATGTTCTAGAACCTTTCGGAAGAAATCACCATGGAGGAGTCCCGGATGGACTCCAGCAACCCTAACCAACCAACCAAGAGGGAAGGTGGAGTCCATGGTGGACTCCACCACCTTGGCCAACCAAGGAATAAGGAAAGGGGGAGTCCCACTCCCCCTAGGTTTCACCCTTTGGTAAGTTTTGGAGTTGGACTCTTATTCGAATCTTTGGGCTAACCCTTGGGGTTCCACCTATATAATGAGGGAGAGAGGGAGGGGGCCGACCACCACACCAGCCGCACCACCCAAGGGCATCAAGGCCGGCGCCCCAAAGTGCCCCCTCTCCCTAAACCCTAGCTACCTCCCTCCTCCCGATTCTCCCGCGGTGCTTAGGCGAAGCCCTGCCGGAGATCTCCACCACCACCGACACTACGCCGTCGTGCTGTCAGGATTCCGAGGAGGATCTACTACATCCGCTGCCCACTGGAACGGGGAGAAGGACGTCGTCATAAACACCGAACGTGTGACCAAGTACGGAGGTGCTGCCCGACTGTGGCACCGTCAAGGTCTTTTACGCACTTTTGAAAGCGGCAAGTGATCGACTACATCAACAACGAGATCTAATCTCGTAGGCTTTCGAATCTTCGAGGGTTAATCTCATGATCTTCTTGTTGCTACCATCTTCTAGATTGGATTTTGGCTTGTTATTCATTCTTGTGGTAGGAATTTTTTTGTTTTCTATGCTACGAATCCTATCAGTGGTATCAGAGCCGTGTCTATGCATAGATTGGTTGCACGAGTAGAACACAATGGTTTTTGTGGGCGTTGATGTTTTTGTTGTTTTTAGTTAGTGTACTTTGCATCTTGCGGGATGGTTGGATGAAGCGGCACGGGCTAACTTTACATGACCGCGTTTCATGAGACTTGCTCCACGCTTGACATGCAACTTGTATTGCATAAGTGGCTTTGCGGGTCTGTCTCTCCCACCATAGTGAAGATTCAATCTACTCTTTCTATTGACAACACTAGTATCACCGTTGTGGTTCTTGTTCGTAGGTAGATTGGATCTCACTCGAAAACCCTAAACCACGTAAAATATGCAAACCAAATTAGAGGCGTCTAACTTGTTTTGCAGGGTTTGGTGATGTGATATGGCCATGATGTGATGATGATTATATTTGATGTATGAAATGTTCATTACTGTATTATGGCAACCGGCAGGAGCCTAATGGTTTTCTTTAAATTTGTTAAGACCTTCGTGTCTATTCATCATGTAATAGCTTTATTTCAAGTAGTTGTTATAGTAGCTATAAGTGATGGCCAACCATGAAGCAGCGCCATGGACCTTGGTGCATTGCTGGTGATGATGGAGATCATGCTCGTGTGCTTTGGAGATGGAGATCAAAAGCACAAGAAGAAAGGCGATATCATATCACATATTATGAATTGCATGTGATCTTAATCCTTTATGCATCTTATCTTGCTTAGATCGCGACGGTAGCATTATAAGATGATCCCTCACATTAATATCAAGATAATAAAGTGTTCTCCCCTCGTATGCACCGTTGCTACAGTTCATCGTTTTGAAGCATCTCGTGATGATCGGATGTGATAGATTCTACATTCACATACAACGGGTGTAAGCCATGTTGCACACGCGGAAATACTTGGGTTTGCTTGACGAGCCTAGCATGTACAGACATGGCCTCGGAACACAGGAAACCAAAAGGTTGAACACGAGTCATATGGATGATATGATCAACATGTTGATGTTCACCATTGAAGCTACATCATCTCACGTGATGATCGGTTTTGGTGTAGATATGGATTGTGTGCCACTAAACAACTATGAGGGATGTTGTATTAAGTGGGAGTTCATTAGTAATTAGATTAAAACATGAACTAATTATCATGAACATAGTCTGAATAGTATTTTGAATTAAATATGTAGAATTGGCATCCGTTTTCTACCATGCGCTAGTCTTGTAATTGAGATAGAAATACTGTTAAGTCTGACAAGTAACTTTACGGACTGGTACCGTATTGTTAAAGAATCAAGAAATGATTAAGTCCTATTGCAAACTTTTAGTAAACCTCACATTGCTGATTCAAAGAACAATGGTTTCAATTAGTACCTAAAATCATCTTGTCTCCGTGAAACTTGAAGTTCAAATCCGTTTGAAAAGTAAGGAGCTGGAAATTTTGTTTTCAGAAATAAGCGAGGTATGAGATATATGTGATATCTAAGACCTTATTGCAAGATGATAGAATATAATCTAGTGAGACTACATAAACTCATAAGTTTTATGGGAATGTACGAAGGTTGAAGATGCTAGGCGTCCCGATCCTCCAACTAGTTGGGCACTAGCGATATTCGCATATCCATTAAGTTATCGTCCTTAGTATGCATTGTTGCTAAGACTCGTCGTTTCAAAGCATCACGTGATGATCGGGTGTTATAGATTCTACGTGTGCATACAACGGGTGCAAGTCATATTTGCACATGCGAATACTAAGGTTAAACTTTACGAGCCTAGCATGTACAGACATGGTCTCGGAAAGTCGTCATGATTTGATGGATAAAATTATTAGTGAAATTGTTCATCACATTAAAAGTTACTAATAGTGAAATCTGGAACACTTGTCATGTGATGATCAACTTCAAAGTAAGAACCTCAAGGTTATTGGTAATTGACCAATGGACTTAGAATTTATTGAAGGTGAAGTGTTTTCTGAGAATGAGGAAAGCTAAAAGAGAAACTACAAAAGATTTTTTGGCAGAAAGAAAGAAAAGACTAGAAAGTCTAGCTCAGGTGTATATAGATGATATACATGTTATGAATGTATTCTTTGTTTGGTCACACAATGAAATTATTGGGTATTTGTACCATATTGGTTGGTATGAGGTGTCATACAAAACAACGCAATACAAGAATACAATTGCCTAAGTGACTGACAAGGAATATGGTAGGAATGCACGTCTGGAACAAAATAAAGTGTTATTGTGTTCGTCGTTGGCATTCTACCTAGCCCTTCAGATTTATAATAAAGAACTTTATAATTGTTGTTTTGTTCTGGTCAAATGAAAACAATGAGTTGTTCAAATTTTGACAGTATTCCATGTACGATGGATAATTTATTATAGGGATTTCTATTTTCGTGCCCTCGGGTCCTTAGTTGTACTCAGTTTTCCCCAGCTCCTTAGTTTTTCCTCAGTTTTCCCCAAGCCCTTGTCTGAACCCGCAGAAGGAGCTCAGACGGAAGGAATCCGTTAAGTTGACCATTCCGTGCTGACGAGTGGGGTCGTGTCGTTTGTGGGGTCGCGTCGTGTGGGACCGCGTCGTGTGGGGCTGGTAGGAAGGGATCGCATGGGACAGGACGAGACCATGTTTGTGGGGCCGTAGCGTGTGGAGCCGTGTGGGTCCGGGACGGGAGCACGAGTGGTTTCTGTCTCTTTCGCCCAGATTAGCAGTTTTCAATCTAGAGCAGCTTGTCCTTCTGTTTTTTAACGCCATTCATTTCTTTATGCCTTCGTTTTTACCCAATCAGGTAGGAAATCTAGGGCACAAATCCAGAGATAAAATATAGGATAAGCTGCATACAAGAACCAACATAGCATAGATATATTCAGTACGGATCCAAAAGTAGTACCGATAGATCCAACATAAGCTACATTTTACATGAATTTAAGCTGCTCTACGGATAGAGCAGATCACATACGGAGAGTGCAGTAGGCACGTTCAACGCCTCCGGGTAGCGCGTGTGACTCGCTTGGAGGTTGCGCAGGTGAATCCCAAGTGCTTTGTGTTTGGCCATGTACGCATGCACGTTCACGGTCCTTCCAACTCTAGCGCCACATCCGCCAATGGATTCAGCATGGTTCACCGGGGAGTTGAAGTCGGTGGCGCGGAGCTTCCTGTTGCGAAGGGGCACTTGTAAATGCCTCGAGCAAAGGGGCCATCGTAATGGCCGGACTGCAGCCTCCCGAGGACGTGACGAGTCTTGGTGTGGAAGGACTCGTCGTCGTCGTCGACGTCGCTGCTCTGCACCTGTCACGTAGCACCAAAGATCGTGCAAAAAACGGAGTCAATTGCAACGATGATGGAACGGAGAGTGAACAAAAAATCATGCATGATAATATGGGCTCGAAAAAAGAGGTAGCCTCGGTTACATTGGACACACTTATATCCAGGATTTGAGTCAGCAAACCAAAGATCATGCACAACAAATTTGTACACACCAATTGTTTACCGACCAAACTCCCGAATCAATTTATGCCCAAATATTCATCATCATCGGCACAAATCTTAAACAAAAGCAAATCACAAACACTAATAACGCAAGATCTAACACAAAAGGATCGAACTAGGAACGAACGAACGGTAATAACGCAAGATCTAACACAAAAGGATTGAACTAGGAACAGACGAACCGTAATAACGCTAGATCTAACACAAAATGATTGAAATGAGATAAGAACAAGGGAACAAAGGGTTACCTCCGGCTCGTTGTCGACGATGCCGGTGTCGTAGGGGTTCTCCGGCGCGTCGTATTGCACCGGTTCGTACGGGTCCCAAGCGACGGGGACCGGACGGTGGCGGCGGCCCATGCGCCGGCTGCTACGTTGGAAGCAGCGACGGGGGCTCGGACGGGGCGGCGGCCGATCCGCCGGCCGCTACGTTGGAAGCAGGGACGGGGGCCCGGACGGGGCGGCGGCCGATCCGCCGGCTGCTACGTTGGAAGCAGCGACGGGGGCCCGGACGGGGCGGCGGCCGATGCGCCGGCTGCTACATTGGAAGCGGCCGACGGGGGCCCGGACGGGGGCGGCGGCCGATGTGCCGACAATGGGCATCTCATTCTTCTCCATCGCCGGCGGTTTTCTTCGGGGTTTTTCTTCGGTTGTGGAGAAGATGATGGGACAGGAGAGGCGGTTGCAGTGAGCCAGTGAGAACATGTGTCGAGGGAGAGAAAGAGGGGCTCTATAAAGACGAAGGTGGCGTGTACCGCAACACGCGTCCGCTATGCACGGCTGCAGCGTGCACCGCTACACGAGTCTAACCCTGGGACGTTTGGTGTACTCAGTTATAACCTCGAGCCTTATACGTAAATTTTATCCGTACTCGGTTTTCCCTCGAGGACTTAGACCGGCAAGTGCAATATACTCAGCTTTACCCTCAAGTAGCTGGTCAACGAGAGAGTCAACAAATGAGATTAACATAGCTAATTGAGTCATTTCATGCGCAAAAAAATCCAAAAAAATAAAAACATAGTGGCAACTACTCATGGAGTCTTCCTACGCAACCCGCCACCTAGAAAACCTTAACAAACATATATAAATCAAGTTTTACCACAAATTGCCACTTCTCGAATCACTAGTGTAGCTATGAAGATGATTGGTTTTCCACCCAAACCCCTTTGCAAAACATCTTTCCCAAAACATAGTTTGTCTAAATGATGCCATAATTGTCACACTCATGTATATTTGAATTGCAAATAATTTGATGTAGCCCAATATGAATTATATTGTACAAAACACACATTTTTCATTTTGTAATTCTTTTGTTTGAATCCCTTAGTCTATTTACTATTTATGTGCCCTTGGATTCTTAGTACTACTCAGCTTTGCCCTCAAGTACTTGTCACAAATGCTTCGAGAAGCCCAAACTTATCCCGATTGGTTGAGTTGTTGTCACACGGATCGACTCCACGAACCGTTGATCCACTGATCTAACGGGCAGTATACCCCTATCCGTCTCTTCGTGGCAACCTCTCTCTCTCTCTCTCTCTCTCTCTCTCTTCGTGGCCACCCCTCTCTCTCTCTCTGTCGGTGGAGAATGCCCACCCCTCTATTTATGTGCAATAACGAGTTTGCCACTTAATATAGTTTGGGATATAGTATTGGTATAAACATGAGGCATACATATTTGCGGATTTAGGTGATTGCATTATTTGTCACCCCTCTAACAATTATCAACTATCTTTAGCTGTCCTTTTCTTTTAGGGAATATAGTTTGGGATATAGTATTGGTATTTTGAAACGGCCTAAAAGTGGTATAATTTTGTTATAAACATGAGGCATACATATTTGTGGATTTCGGTGATTGCTATCAACTATCTTTAGCTATCCTTTTCTTTTAGGGAATATAGTTTGGGATATAGTATTGGTATTTTGAAACGGCCTAAAAGTGGTATAATTTTGTTATAAACATGAGGCATACATATTTGCGGATTTCGGTGATTGCATTATTTGTCACCCCTCTAACAATTATCAACTATCTTTAGCAGTCCTTTTCTTTTAGGGAATATAGTTTGGGATATTGTATTGGTATTTTGAAGGGACCCTATTTTGAAAGGGATCCCATTTTGAAACGGCCTAAAAGTGGTATAATTTTGTTATAAACATGAGGCATACATATTTGCGGATTTCGGTGATTGCATTATTTGTCACCCCTCTAACAATTATCAACTATCTTTAGCTGTCCTTTTCTTTTAGGGAATATAGTTTGGGATATGGTATTGGTATTTTGAAACGGCCTAAAAGTGGTATAATTTTGGTATAAACACGAGACATACATATTTGCGGATTTCGGTGATTGCATTATTTGTCACCCCTCTAACAATTATCAACTATCTTTAGCTTTCCTTTTCTTTTAGGGAATATAGTTGGTAATTTCGGTGAATGCACACACTAACTTTGAAAACAACTACAAGTACATGTAACTGAATAATGGATTTGTAAGGTATCCCTTGTAACAACTTCTAGCGCCTGGTGAGCAATGATAAGAATCCGATCGTAATTATACAACAAAAAAAACCAGCCATCGGGTTAGCTTGCTTCTTCAACTCGATCGACTGCCTTAATCGCTTGTTCATTTTCTTTAGTTCTCCCTTCACTTCCACCAGTTCCGCATTGGGAGCATTAGGCATAATCGGAACGGCTCCTCTCTCCGCCGCATTCTCTACAGACAAGTCCCCCCCTCCCAAATTGCGCCCCCAATAGCGCCAATTGATTCCCGCAACCGAAGCCTCCGAACGTACACATCGATCCACTCGAAATGCCCGCATTTCTTCAAGATCCGAAAACAACAACGTGAACCCTAAATCCCAAATTCGAGGGAATAACAAGAAAATCGAGAGAAAACGAGAGAAATTGGAGCGAGATCTAACCTTATCCCCCTCTCTATATGGCAAGCTCTCGCATGCAACGAACTCACGTCCACGGTTGCCGTTCTCGTCCGTCTTACGGATCGACCGCTTCGAGAGGCTCCTAGCGTGGGCGGTCAGGGCATCTTGTCAAAGGCACGGGTCCATACCGCGGCCATGAAGAACGGGAGGTCGAAGAGAAACTAGACATCACCCGCCTACCGGAGAAGGGCTGCCGCCGGTGGAGAAGAAGAACAATGGGGCGCGGAGAAAGAAAGGGGAAGCAATGGCACGGGCACGGGCGCGGGCTGGCTCGGGCTCCCATTTTGCAACGGTCACCTGGGTAAGCCGTGGGTCCGGCGCGCTAACGTGGACAAGTTGTGGGTCCCACGATGATCTGGATAAGTGGAGACGTGTCCACCGCGGGGCCCCAACAGCGGCCCCACTTGCCAGCACCAACCAACGTCAACTAAACGGAAATCCTCCGTCCGAGCTCCTTCTGCGGGTTTCAAACAAGGGATTGGGGAAAACTGAGGAAAAACTAAGGAGCTGGGGAAAACTGAGTACAACTAAGGACCCGAGGGCACGGAAATAGAAATCCCTTTATTATAAGTCTTTATGGTGAAACACACATGCATAACGCTGACGCTAAAATGCCATAAGGCAAATGATGTGAATCCCACTTATTTGTGGAACCGCCATTTAGGTCATGTTAGAAAGGAACGCATGAAGGAACTCCATGCAAATGGATTTTTGGAGTCATTTGATTTTTGAATCGTTTGACGCTTGCAAATCTCTTCTAAAGAGAATGACTGAAATACCGTTCATAGGCCAAGAGTGGCCAAGAGTTGAACGGGCAACTAACTTAGTGAAAACATACATGATGATGTATGTGGTTCACTGGGCATAGTTGTGTGCGGAAGATTCTTCTACTTCATGAAAACTTCCAACAATGAATTGAGTGTAAATTTTTGCTCTTTTTCCACAAAGGCTTTCTCCTTCTTAAACCCAAGAGAAGAAAACGTTGAACTTAAAGTTTTCATAGCTTCCTCTAGCTTACCAATCCTAAGGTTTATGTTATCATGGGTATTGCTAGCTTTTAAAACAGTGTCTCTTTTATTGATACTTTCTATGGATTCATTAATTTAGCTAGCATTACCAAGGCAATTTGGCAAATTTTTCTCTAGAGGTCTTTCTATAGCATCCTCCAAAGTGTTCTCAGTTTTATAAACATTAGTAGGTGGGATTCCTACCAAGCTTTCAATTCAATTGTTGGCTTCCAAAGCAGGAGCACCCAGAAAATTACCCCCTATGAGAGTATCCAGAACATATCTATTCCAGCTAGATAAACCAACATAAAAATTTCTAAGGAGGATCATGGTAGAATATTTTTTAGTACATCTATGATGAGCATCTAAAGGTATAATTGTTGCACCCCCATGGGGCTCTCACAGCGATTTTAGCTTCTGGACCGTCGGATCTTTCCATAAGTACATCTTGGCCGTTTATTCTGGGCAGAATCCCACTAGGTAAAGCCATGCAACGGCCATGGTCTACCCGCCTGCAGCTGCGTTCGGGACCCACCTTCGTCCGGGTCCGCTCGTCAGTCACTGTGGGTAGTCACAGCTCAGCCAAAAATAGGCCCATGATGCTAACGTGAGACAAAAAGGAGATCCCAACGAGAAAACCCTAGCCGCGAGTCTCCAATCCCGTCCCGAGCGTTTCCTCCCCAATCCCCTCTAGCCGCCGCCCACCCAAGGTTGCCATGGCGACGGGGCAGCACGTGCTCCCAATCCTGTCCACGGAAGCGGCACCCTCGGCGGAGCGCGGTGCGAGCGGGCGGAGCGCGGCGCGAGCGGGCGGCAGCGGCATCCCAGCACCTCCCCTTTGTGGCTGGCCCGTGGGAAGGAGCACGGGAGGCCGCCAGCCGCCGCCATCCCTGGTTCCGCGGCGACCGGCAGCAGCGACGCTCGTCCGAGGTATGTCCCTCCTGGCCCTCACTCCCTCGTATCATCTCTCCCTCTCCCCATCTCAGCTCCTCTCTCTCTAAGCTCCTCCCCATCCAATTTACCTGGTAGCTCGGCTCCGGTTTGGCCGGACGGACGACGACCACAAGCGCATGACGTTGGCCAACAACAAGGTTTTCCCACTTCTCTTTCTCTCTCTCAAACGCTGCTCTCCACGGCTGGGATAAATATGGAGGCAGACTTTGCTTGTTTGATTGGGCCCCTAAAACATCTCATCTTAGATTGTGCAGATACGTTTTATACTTGTGCATATGAAGTGTTTGATGAAAATCCTAGATAAGGTTAATATATGCAACGAATCTTGCTAACATCTCATAGGGTCTGCTTACAGTTTTCTCTGCCATTCTTTGTCATAGAATACATAGACATTTGCTAAAACCATGAGTTCATCATGCATACTATTTTGGGACGTGCAGTCTGTAAAGGGGGACAGTGAGACATACCAGTGAGACATACCGAAATGCAGCTTAGCTTAGATTCAAGCTGCATCTTTTCTAGATATTTAGATTGGACATTATCACTACTAAACTAGAGTAGTTTTTAGATGCTACAGATATATGGCATGTCCTGATGTCATATGCTACAAAGAATTTAATTTATCGATGAGTGAGTTTTATGGATATTTTTCGCTGATTGGTCTTCTCCATTTTTTTTCTTGGAGGTGGATTTGGACCTTGGAAACTAAACGATGAAACAATTTAGCCAATCCAGCAATAATCAATTTTCTAAATATCATGTAGAGGATGAGTGCCAATGCTGCAATTTTCTTTGATAGTTGCTTTGGCATCCCATTCAGATCGACAACATCCATTGCTTTGTTGTTGTTTGATATTGGACACTTCGTGTTCTCATGCAGGTGTTGTTGTACCGGTGGGTTGCTCTTGGTGGTGATGCATGCCAGAGTTGATCTATTCATGAGATTCTCTATGTAAGGAACCATCTCACTCTGATTAGTTCATGTATTTTTTCTCTATTTTATTTGGTGGAGGGCACGCACCTGCCCATATTCCTTGCAGGGAAGAATAGATAAATCATGCTCGAGGACACCAGCACACCAGCACGTACAGGCATACGCATACTTTGTTTCTTTCTTAGTACCAGGTCGCTATCTCCTCTATTTCTCTACTTCATTTTTGTGTGTGAGATTTAGAAGATTGTTAAAATTAATTTGGTCGTTAATTTATCTCAGAAGGCCATCCTTTAATACACACGATTTACCCCAAATCTTAGTGCTAAATAATAGATTAGGTAATTGTGAGTGTGATTGTATTTTTTAATTATTTGTTATTTAGTTGTTTAGCTATGTTGCCCTTGGTTGATAAATACCATTGCTTATGGTGTAGGATTAGGGGTAGTGGCCATGCCTAAGGCGACTTCCAGTGTGGACCACATTGCAAGTGGCGGCGGCGATTTTGCAGAGCTTTGGCTCAAGTCATTTTATCCCTGTTTGGCGGTGTCCTTTCTTCAAGCAGGTTGCATTCGGAGCATGCTACAGGCAATGGCGGAGATTTTAAACAACTTGGGCTCAAAGCATGGCATCTGTGTTTGGCGGTGTCCTTTCTTCAAGCAAATAAATATGTTTGTCTGAGGTGTGGACGTGTGGTATTGTTTTACTGATTTGCCTCCTCTCTTCCACTATTCTCCTTTGATTTAATCCCCATAATCATTTATGTTTGCCTACCAGGTGTTTGATGAGGCTCTACGTGGTAGCCATCCAACGTGACGTGTAGTGTTGTCCGGGCTTGAAGTCGTCTTTCTGGACCCGCCGCCTCCTCACCTACACCAGGTTCTTCGACCATCCATGGCTGCCCTGAAGAACGGTTTAGTGAGGTTGAAAGCTTGCCTGACATCTACTTCATGTAGGTAGTCCATGGTGGCTAGAGCATCGGCACACCTGGACGAGACTGCATCTCCCAGAACACGTACGCAAGTCTTCTTTTGGCTCAAATATTTTGTGTCTTTGTGCGCTTGAAAATTTTGCCTTTGAGATGGGTTTGCCTTTGTTATGTAATGCATGGACGCTGATCTATTATTATCCTACATCTGATCATCTTTTCTCTCATGTGTAGTCTTTTGAAGGAGAGATCATTCAGCTTCTTTTTATCACAGAAACACTCAAAACTAAGACCATGAGGTATTTGCATAGACTGGCGTAACCGTCGAAAAAATCATTGTAAGTTTCAGTGGTTATGTTACTTGACTGAAACTGAACTTCTCTTGGTACCAAACAATTTATTTAGTGGTCCATTGACTTCCACGTCAGATTTGGATTGTTCCATGGGGACTGATCTTATGTGTTTCAGTTTTCTGGAGGTTCTTTTGCCAATGCTTACTTCTGTGGAGCTTCAGCTTATGCCAACTGGTCTAATAGGAACAAAATCGTGTATCATCCTTACATACAAGCATGGAAAGGAACAAAATTTATCTGGCCTTGAGGATACGTGATCAGTGGATATATGCAGCTGCTTATCAGTGGCTGTTGCCTTGTAGTCATCCTCTGGGATGGCTACGGCATGATGAGTAAGTTCGCAACTACCATTTATTGCTTTCTCTCTCATTTGTTCAAAAATTAGCTATAAACTTCAATGATGCTCTAGCATCTCTGATATATGATATTTAAGTTTGTCGTTGAGATATATTAGTTGCAAGATGGTTCCATTTGGATTGATGAACTGAATATAATACTGTAACATCTATGATATATAGCTTTCTTGATGATTGGTTTTCATCAGCTGGGGAATATATTTTATCTATTGAGTCCATTATTCAGGTGCCCCGTTTCTTTTTTATTGTTTGATGCCATGTCATTCTTCTGAATTATTTGAGATTTGTAAATGATGTTTGTATCTCGCAAGGCTATTGACAAGGATGTACATGGTTTTAGGTACGGTGCCGGTGTGAGGTGCTCAGGCTGGTAGATTTTGTTTTGGAAATGTTCTGGGCGATCGCTCTTCATTTCAAATGGGATGGAGATAAGCTAAAAAAAAATCGAACATACTACCGTCACGGTTCATTGCTTAATCAGTTGGATTGTAGGTAAGAATCTGTCCGTGTTTAGATGTTTTGCTCGGTGCATTTTGTTATACGATTTTTCATTAAGTCTCATAGTTCATTTTGCGCCATTGACTTCTATATAACCATTGGCTTTGACTAAGGGTGCCTCCAACTGCTTTCTGTTGCTGATATGTCTATAGTTGGTGACTCATGCTTCCTAGCGAAGAATATGGTGATTAGTGCATGATCCCTCCAGCACGCAGGAGGTCGTCATGCAGATTTGGTCTTTTGTTTGATAAGAAAAGGTATCATTTGGACACGGGCAGAGGAGGTACATTAGTGTGCATTCATTCTGTTAGCTATGGTCAATCGCATACACAAATAGTTTCTATTAGCTTACTTAATTAATGTTCTTCTTTTCCATTTATTTGATATACTAATCTCCATTGTTTTTCATTAAATGGGAAGTGTATATTTGGATATTATTTCCCTTAAAAGGGGAATATTTTGCTCAGAGAGAATGGAAATGGCGGGCGTTACAGTTAAAAAAACAGTTCAACCTAATTGTTTCACTACTACCATATTTTTTTCTCTGTAATCATGTAAATATTAGAGTCAATCTACTTTTAATTGTTCTGTATTTATTTCTTACAGTTTGTTTTACTTATTAATCATGACTTCAGGCCTAGATTTTCAATGGCAACTGTACTATTTGTGCACAGACCAGGTATGGACGAGTCAAGGACATGTTGTCCACACGTTCAAGAAATTTCTATGAGCGACGCTCCGAAAAAATCTGAATATAGCGTAAGTGAGTAAATACTTATCTTGAATAATAAGATTGGACGCTCACCCATGTCCTTTTTTGTTTACTTTTTATTTATAAATTTGTCCAGTGTAACGATTCTTCTCTCTACAAATCCAAAATTCGCTAATCTCTTGATTAACTAAATATTTATTCTCTTCCTTTCTATATTCAGTAAGTAAAGCATATGATTTATCTGTCCATGACAATGAGGTATTGGAAGCTCTAAGCTTGTGTGCACTACCATTCAATTTCTCCTGGTTTTCTTTGTGTAGTATTTTGCAGGGAGTACATGCAGAATATGTATTTCCTGTATATGTTTTATTTATAGAACGTGAATCAGTTCCTTTTATTTACCTCATGTAGCCTGATGCAGTTATTGTCAAGGGCATATAGGGCTCTCATAGGACTGATGCAAGAAAGTGAAGAGAAACAACAAGTTTTCTATTGTAAAACACTCCATTGCCACATTCTCGCTCTGCACCATCGTATCCGCTAATGTTAATAAACTCAATCTTCTATTAGTATATGCGATGCATTTACGGGTTTGGATTTCATATACTGATATACATGCTAATATATGTGATGAATGTATGGGTTGGGTCTGCAAAAGAAAGATCAACGCTAACTGTGCTTTACACTAAAAAACAAATCTTTAAGAACTTTATTAAAGAGGAACCGTTGTTTTGGTTTAGGTGTAGGAAAACATATTTGCTACTTGAAAGAGTAATCTGGTCATTTGTTATTTTATTTTTGGATAGTGCAAGCTGATTAGTGGATAGTTCTCATTGACTTTATAGATCATGACTCAAACTGGGTACCTTTCTTAGGACAATTGTCTATCCTTTCCCGGGATGGAGTTACTTAAATTCACTATCAAAGATACTTGGAGAGACACATAACTTATGTGGTTAATCATAGAGATGTTAAAGATCTGTTCCGTACAATATAAGATGGATATAACTTAGGTGAATCCATCTTTAACTATTTACTTGAAATGCATAATATACCAGTGTTGGATTATGGTATCTGCGTCACTTTTTAGTTCCTTGCAGTATTGTTGGATTCCTTTTTTCATAAAAAAGTACATGTCACCCCGTTAAATTAATCAATATTGTATCTATAGGAAAACAGACCATGGTGTCTGCTGTCATCTGCGAGCTGCTTGACATGGAGTCCATGCCAACAACAAGATGCACTTCGGCGGCATCGGCTCCAAACTAAAGGTAATGGACATCTTCTTCAGCCCCTTGTCAGGTCGCTGACTTGGATGGTTATTTTGTCTGTCTGTTGTAACTCCCGGTCTGTCTTTTTCTAACTTGTTGTTTTATATGCTTATGGTATTCTGTTGAAGCTTGAATCATTGTGCATATTTGAGTTTTCTCTAATATTGTAGAAAATTTAGTAAGTATCCGTCCATCTCTTTCTAAAATGTTGTTTTATATGCCTATGGTATTCTGTTCAGGCTTGGATCATGTGGCAGATTTGAGTTTTCTCTGATCATGTGGTAACTTGTGGAAGGTTTTAGAGGTCAGGACGCTTCGTGCTTGAAACTATAGAATAACAACTCAAAATGTAAAGCACATTCAGTTTGAGCAAATAAATAGGCTCTCATGTAGTCATGTTAAAATATATTGATTTGGCATGCTACAACATCAAGATTTATTCATGATATTCTTGAGCATCAATTTTAGAACATAGTTAAGTTACCCGTCTTTTTTGTTAATGGGTAGCTCTGAAAAAATATAGGTCACTATTTCTTGCAAAACATTCTCACACCTTTGTCTATCTGATGCATAATTATGGAACGCTGTTTCTTGCGCAACTTCTTCAATCTTCGATGCTTAATTATGGATCATTGTTTCTTGCAATTCTTCTTCACGCTTTTTTTCTGTATAATTATAATTATGCATCATTATTTCTTGCATAACTTATTCACGTTTTTTTGTCTATCTAATGCTTCATTATGGATCATGCCGCTTGCATACCTTAGCTCCTACTCTGGCAATACCTCTGCAGGATACAATTATGTGTTGCTTCCTGATTACAGAAGGGGCATAGAGAAGATATGGCTTCTTAACCTTGCTGGCCCATTCTCTGTCAACTACGGAGAAGATACCCAAGGTACGTCCATTTCCAATCGTGAAATGTGAATTCTATTCCAGCTGTTGATTACAAATGCAAAGCCCGCCCACCATCTGATTTTGAATACGAACTCCACACGGTCACTGAAATGCTATCTCTCCATTTCATGTGTCTTGTGTATGCGTACAAGTATGCTTATTAGTTTTTCTTCATGTATACAGATACATTGATCTGGATGTGGCTGCAATCCTGTTCCGCATAAATGAGATTGCAACTAATTTGATATACACTGGTGTTCCAATGGGATATTTTTCATCAGAATATCATAAAAAAATCAGGCAATGGTAGTAAGGTTCAGATAATATACATTGTACTTATTATCATAAGAGAGTAAGATCCTTATATTACCTGTGTAGCTGCGCACCGAGTTTTTTATGATATATATTTTCCCTTTTGCTTGATCTCTGAGACCAAAAATATACAGCAGTACAAAGCTATTATTAATTCTTATTTATGTTTTATATTGGTAAATGTTCTCCATGAAAAAACAAAGGATTATTTCTCATTTATGCTTTATGTGTGTAAATCTACCATTAGTTCTCTGTTCTGGGTACATTTGTCTTGGTATTGGTAAAGAAACTATTCAGGTGATGTCAATATGTACATGTCTACATCTATTGTGAACAGTTAGTTCATATTACTATACTCAAATTATTAGTCCAAGACATTGCATTTAAAAAGATTAGCTGAAGCCGCCATGGTTCCTATCCGTATTCCAAAAGGTATATTGATTTTGATGACCTTTATCTCGTGCCCTTTTGTCGTTAGTTGGCACATGTAAACCTAGAACAAATGGTACATGCAGATCTTTTTTCCCAAGCGAAGAATACTATTTTGATAACCGTATTTACCATCATAGGAAATCTATCTCCAAGACATTGGATGGTATTGGAGGAGGAAGAAGGTTTGGCTGGAGCACCTGAGCCGTGGCAACCATGAAGGAGCTGCTGAGACATTGGATGGTATTGGAGGTGGAAGAGAAGGTTTGGCTGGAGTACCTGATGAGCTGTGGCAGCCAGGAAGGAGCTGGTGCTGCACGAAGGCGGAGCTGGAGAATGCAGAGACGGTGGAAATGGAGTCGTAGCCTGCTCAAATACAGGACCAACTATTACAAAATAAGAGATGCTCCCTGTTAGTACATATGTGAATAATCCTTTTGGTTTCTGTACAAGGTATCTTCCTAGCTATTACATATGAATTGGTATATTGCATACTAACGAGAGATTTGATAATTTTTAATGATGTGTTACTCATATATTTCTCTATAGGAAGCCTAAGTCATTTCTCTATAGCACCCTTTGTTTATTAGTTAGTGGTATAGTCTGTCGGCTACCATGTAAATGACATTGCTTAACAACTTTTGGCTTCTAAAATTTATTCAGTTAAGGTGCAGATCTGTTTCGAATAAGAACAGAACTCCTAAGTAACACTTCCTACAATATGCAATATAATTTTTTTAGCATGACATAAGGATAGCTACTTATTTTTATACCAAAATCTTTTCTTGAGTTGGCTTCTCTACATGCTCACTACGGTTTTGATTGTTATTCCTGCGCGAAATAGTTTGTAAGTCAATTGTAATTTGCACAAGTGAGTTTTTCACCTATTGACTGAAAATATCGGTTGTTACAAATATCTTGAGATCTTGGTGAGCATGTATTTTGTACAATCCTCTTTTTCATCTTCTTTTCATAGGCATGTGCTCAATCTGTATGAATTTTGCCTTAATGGCAAAAGTCTATGCTTTTGCTCTGTGTTATTAGTGGTGCACTTTGATATATAGTACAAGTCTGTGTTGTACGCTTTTGTGACCTATTAGTGCTGTCAGTATACAAAATATAAATGAGTGAGAATGCCACGGGATCGTGCGCCAAGGCGCACATCTAAATCTATTATAGTAATTCAACGTCATAAATTATATACTTATAGTTCCTTGCAAGCTACCAGTAGCTCAACATTTCTTAATTTGCTGCTACAACTGTTGTGTGAGTTGAAAAGTCTTGAACTATCATGTTTACTACCTTAGGTACAAGTGGATATATATGTTGTTCTCCTTTTCATGTGCTCATGGTAATCATTGGCTCCTCCTTGTGTGTTCAATTGTGGATCTTTTCTCTCTGTTTGGAGAGTTTCTCCATGGATTCTTTGTGTATGCTTACATATACACGTTACTCTAATTCTCTCTCGTTTCGAGAGATTCTCCGTGGATTCTCGTGGGTTCAATTAAAGCACTATTAGTACCAGATTGCACATTACATGTTTTTATGTATCTATATTATTGCCGTTATTTGTTGTATTGATTTTCTATTTCGACCACTGGTAATCAAGAAGCATATAGAAACCACTGGTAATCAAGAACCAAGTAAATAGTGATAGTGGCTGGAGCATACCATAGCTCAGACCATTATCGCAAGAACTTGAGTTTTTCTTCATGTTCTCCGTTTGGGGAAAAGACTTTGTACACATGCTTAAAATTTATAAGAAATGGATTATCATATTGGCAGCTATTTTTCTCGCAATTATACAAAATATACATTGACAAGACTTTTACGGGGTCGTGCGCCAAGGCGCACATCTAAATCTAGTTACTTATTCTATACCAAGCATCTTTCAAACTTTATCCCCTTGTTGCTTAAAATAACGAACCTCAACTTCAGGAATACTCATTAGCAAAATTAAAACTAAGCAATAGAAATAACAATTATAATAGAAACTAATTTTTTGTGTTTTTAATAATAAGACAACTATAAAAGTAAACTATTTTTTGTATTTTTTATATAATAAAGCAAACAAAACAAAAGTAAAGTAAACTAAGCAAACTATAACAAAGTAAAGAGATCGGAGATGAGAGACTCCTCTTGCATAAATCCTCTTTCTCACGGGCAACGGTGCCAGAAAACAAGCTTGATTTTGTGTACTCGGCGTATGCGGACACGCTGTTGGGGAACCCCAAGAGGAAGATATGATGAGCACAACAACAAGTTTTCCCTCAGTATGAAACCAAGGTTTAATCGACCAGTAGGAGAAATGTGTGAATTCCAAAGGTGTTGCTAGCTGACTAGTGGTAGGGTGCACTACCGACGTCAGCAACAACGTGGAACCTGCACACAACACAACCAAAGTACTTTGCCCCAACTTACAGTGAGGTTGTCAATCTCACTGGTTTGCTGAACACAAAGGATTAGACGTATCGAGTGGAATGAGATGTTTGCAGAAAATAAACAGAAGATGATTGCAGTTAAATTTATCAGTAAAGGAAATAGGACCGGGGGTCCACAGTTTACTCCATAAAGAAATAGCATGTTGGGTGAACAAATTACAGCGGGGCAATTGACAGAATATCAACTATACATGACAAGATGATTACTATGATATTTGGTATTGGACATTACAACGTAATACATAGACCATAATACAACACAACCAAAATGCTTTGCCCCAACTTACAATGAGGTTGTCAATCTCACCGGTTTTGCTGAACACAAAGGATTAACCGTATAGTGTGGAAAGATGATGATTGTTTGCAGTGGAATTAAAGAGAACAGTGTTTGTAGTAAGTAAACAAAACAAGATGATTTTATCAGTGTAAAAGAAAGGACCTGAGTCCCCAGTTCACTAGAGGTGTATCTCCATAAAGATAAATAACATGTTGGGTGAACCAATTACAGCTGGGCAATTGACAGAATACCGACCATACATGACAAGATGATTACTATGGGATTCGTTTGGGCATTACAACATAATACATAGACCGTAATCCAACTGCGTCTATGACCAATAATTCACCTTCAGGTTAGCGTCCGTACCCCTTCCAGTATAAAGTTGCAAGCAACGGACTATCGTATTAAGCAATGTGTGTAAAGTAAACAATATAATTACCCTTGGATAAAACATTGTTGTTTTCTCCCTAGTAGCAACAACACATCTACAACCTTCGAAGTTATAAAGTCACTCTCCCAGGAAACTAGAGGCATGAACCTACTATCGAACATAAATACCCCCTCTTGGAGTCACAACTCACAAGTGTCCACTTGGCCAGAGTTTCTACTAGCAACGGATAGCATGCAAGATCACAAATAACATATGACATGAATATATAATCAATCTCAACATAGTATTCAATATTCATCGGATCGCAGCAAACCAAACATATAGGATTACATAAAGATGATCTTGATCATGTAGGGCAGCTCACAAGATTGATACATGAAGCACAAAGTGGAGAAGACAACCATCTAGCTACTGCTCCAGACCCATAGTCCAGGCATGGCGATTGAATGTACTAGGACGTCGCCTAGAGGGGGGGTGAATAGGCGGTGTATAAAAACTTCTACTTGAGAGCTAAACTAGGCGGAATAAAACTATACATGTGTTTACTAGTTTAGCTCAAAGCCTATCAACTAGGGGTTTGCCTAAGAGCACCAACAACCTATGCTAGCATGATGAGCACAATGTGATAACAAGCTAGGTATAGCACATCAAGCAAGATAGATATAACAAGGTAAAGCGCATAGGTTAAGGAGCTTGGGTTGAGAAGTAACCGGTGCACGAGGAGACGACGATGTATCCCGAAGTTCACACACTAAGGTGCTACGTCTCCGTCTGGAGCGGTGTGGAGGCACGTGGCACTCCAATGAGCCACTAGGGCCACCGTATTCTCCTCGAGCCTTTCCACCAAAGGAAAGGCCTTGATCCACTAAAGGACCCTTGGGGTGGTCACCGAACCCGTACACGCTTGGGAAAACGCCAAGTATCGGCTTGAGGCAACTCCACAACATGGAGGCTCTCAAGTACACGGCCACAAGAGGCTATAACACACCACCAAGCCACCAAGATGCTAATGTGCCACAAGAGGCTAACACACTCCACCAAGGAAACAATGCGCCACAAGAGGCTAACACACTCCACAAAGGAAACACGGCGCCACAAGAGGCTAACACACTCCACAAAGGAACACACGGCGCCACAAGAGGCTAACACGGCCACTAAGGCAAGATGGCCACTTAGGCAAGATGGCCACTAAGGCAAGAACACCACTAAGGATAAACACTCACTCTACGAGATCGAAACCCCGGAGAGAACTCAAACCGATGCACGTAATGCAATGGCTAAGAACACCACTAAGATGCCCAAGTTCTTCTCTCCCAAATTCCAACAAAGCTACAAAAGCTATTGGGGGAATAAGGGAGGAAGAACAAAATATGAGGAGAAACACCAAGCAACTCCAAGATCTAGATCTAGCAAGATCCCCTCACTTGGAGAGGGATTCAATTGGTGAAGCTCTAGATCTAGATCTCCTCTCTCCTTCCCCCAAAAATATGCAAGAAATAGTGGGGGGATCAAGAGGAGGAAGAAACAACTCAAGGTCAACAATGGAGGAGAGAGAATGGAGGGGAAGAAGTGTTTTGGTCGGAGGTGGAAGAGAGGTATAAATAGGGGCCCAGAAATATAGCTATTGGGGCAGAAAAACGGTCAGATTCGCGCCCGAGCGGTACTACCGCTTTGGTAAGCGGTACTACCGCTCTAGATTCGACATCCCCACAGAACTTGTCCACGTGGACACAAAGCGGTACTACCGCTCGCGGTACCGCTTGAGGTACCGCAATGGGCTCCAAACCTTACTGGATCCCAAGCGGTACCGCAGCGGTACCGAAGCGGTACTGCCGTAACTTATGTTACGGTACTTAAGCGGTACCGGGGTGGTACTACCGCTCTCAAGCGGTACTACCGCTCAAGGTACCGCAACATGTTCTGTGAGACTTTTTCAGTGCAATGTAAAATCCATAACTTGAGCTAGGAAACTCGGAATGACATGAAACCAATTTTGCCGGAAAGAGGACGACAAGAGCTATGTCGGCACCCCGGAGGTCAGGGCTAGACAAACCCAGTATCACATCTGGCATAAGCCTAACCTAGATCTCTAGGGCCTACAGGGTGAGAATCGGTAACACAACAGTGACTCTACGACTGAAAGCAAATATATTACAACTCTTAGCAGAGTTAAGATCCAAATTTATTACACGCAGAGGTCACTGACCACAAATCAACAAGCAACGGAAAGCAAATTATGTTATCTATATAACAAGATCGCAAAGGGCCTAAGAGGCCATAACATAAGGCGACGTCCCAGCCCATAAGTCTCGAGCCGCCGCCTGAGGAACTCCAAACTACTCGTCGACGTCAAGGTAGAAGCCACCATCTGTTGGAAGGACTTCGTCTGAAACAAAGCATGCAAGGCTGAGTACAGGGACTCAGCAAGGCTTAGTACAACCTGTTAGCAAAGCGGGTATGCGAGGCTTTATGTGGAGCTTATTTTGCGGAAAGCCAGTTTTCCTTTGTAAACAGGAGGGAGCAGAAGCTCGTCTATCCAGATCATTTTAAAAGAGGTAAGAGAGCGATATCAACTCTAGCTCTAAGATCATCATGTTGAGTCCACCGAATCTTCATCATTACCTGAACCTATCACCTAGGATCACCCCTCGACACCCTGAGAAGGGATCCTTATCATACGTTGACATCAAGTTTTACGATTAGGTTCAAGTTGTCTATGATCACAGAATCCATCACCAAGTCGTCCATAACCGTGGACACGGCTTTTCGAAAAGATTTACCCTGCGGGGGTGTACAACTTTACCCACACGCGCCGACCGACTCTTAGTGCCACTAGTATAACACACTTCCTTGGTGTGCTGGCAGAGGGTGGTCGACCAAAACCTTTCCCTTACTTCGCCTATTCCATGAGTCAAACTAACTGGGGAGCTCCGTCATCGTAGGTAGCCATGCTCCGAGGCGGTCCCGGTCATTGTGTGCAGGGGATCCAGCTTCAATGCCTACAGCATCCTTCACCCCGGCCACACCCCGTATGATGCACTTTGAAAACCTTTTCCACCTTTCCCCCATGCGTATGGCAAATGGAACTCGCAAACTAATTGACTCATGGGTAAGCTAGGTAAGTTCGGGCCAAGGGGTTCCCATGGGCCCCGTGTGGCCGTACGCTCGCCTTGGTTCCGAAGGCGAGAACTCAGGTCCTAGTATCGGCGAGAACGAGTCAAATCACCACATCCCCATGTGGCGGCCCATCCAAGCCTTTAGCAGTTTAATATCATCACCGATCTTACCACGTCATCCCGTCAAACTAGGTTCATTCGTAGCTCGATTCATCAACCGGATGGATCGGACTTCAACAGCCTAAGCATGGCTAAGCATAACACATATACGGCTCTAGCGATGCAAACAAGCTCGAACCTAGTTTTGCTGGGAGCGGTGGATCGAGAACTTTGGGCTACAAAGATGGAACATGCACACATAGGATATCTACCACCGCCGATAAAACATATTTGAAGCGAATGCAATATGTAAGAACCAGAATTAAAAGCATTTCGAAACCATATATGAACCAGGTTAGGGCTTGCCTTGTCCCTCGTTGTTCGGGTGCTGCTCTTCGGTGGCGTTGATCTCAGGTTCGCGTTCGGTCCCTATCGATGAAGAACCAAACACCGGAAATGGAAGAGCACAATCAAGACAAGGTACAATGCAATGCGCATACAATATGATGACATGTCATATTAAAGGGTTTGGGTAACCCTAGGTGCATCGACGGAAATTAAAGGGGTTCGGCATCGATCCCGACATATGAGAGGGGTCGATTTAGGGTTTCTACTAGGGCTCATATTTAATTGGTTCAAGCATGTATGAAACATGGATAAACAATTAGGAAATGTTTTTCTGATCATTTTGATATATAATTTTATATTTTTCTGATTTAAAATGAATTATTTATGAATTTCCCAAGTTTAATTCATTTTAAAACAATTTCTGAAAATTATATAAAAATAATAAAAGTTGGACCCACATGTCATAATTTTATTCTTTTCTAAAATATTTATGGAATTATTAAAATCCTGACCAGGGGACCCACATGTCATTATTTTTCTATTTACAGAAATTACAGAAATTAATTACTGGAAAAACAGGAAATGGGAAAAAGGATTAATGACGTCACGCCGACGTCATGCCGACGTCAGCGCGCCATGGCTCACCGTGAGCTCCGGTCGATTTGCAACCGGCCGATTCGGGCCGTAATCGCAGCGGGCGCGCAAGGGGGAAAGGGGCGCGGCGACGCGGCGAACCGATTGGTGGCGGCACCGCCGGCTATTGGCCGCCGGAGCACGGCCGACGGCGATGGTCGAGCGCCGGCCGGGCAGGTGCCACGCGTGCGGCGGCGATGGAGGGGGTTAGGGGCGAGGCGAGGGCACCAGGAGGCTCAGGTGCTCACCGTGGTGGCGATGGCGAGGTCGGCGACGCCGGAGAGGGCTCGCCGGCGGCGAATTTGGCCGGAGGCCGGGCGGCAGTATAGGGTAGGGTTAGGGTTTTCGTCGCGGGAGAGAGCGGGGAAAGAGGGGAAAGCGGGGCTAGGGTTCATAGGGGCGGCGGCGGCGAGCTTTATAGCCGCCGGGGGGCGGCGGGGAGCATCTGGGCCGCCGGCACCATCGGGTGGCCGGCGTGCTGCCAGCTCCTGCTTGGAGGCGCGGGGAAGAAAGGGGGGTTTTGCAAATAACCCCCTGGAAAGATGGTTGGGCTGGTGAAGGGGTTCGGCTGGGCCACTTGGGCCATGTTTGGGCTGCGGCCAGGGAGAGAAGAGAGAGAGAAAGGGGCCGAGCCCAGGGAAGAGAGGAGAGCTCTCTCTCTATTTTTTTCTGGTTTTTATTTCTCATTTCAAATTCAATTTTCAAATCTGTTTTGAATTTTGTTTGAACTCAAATTTTGCAGAGAGGATATTAAACACACATGGCATTATTGAATAACAACATTTCCATGTGGCCTAATGTTCAAAACTTGAGAGAATTTGAGTCAAGAAAGAAATAGAGAAGGATTTGCATAGTGAAAATGGAGATGCAAATTTGTTCAAATTCAAACTACATGCATGCAATGCTCATGAACACTCATTTATTTATAAACACAAGGTTGGGATGTTACAACTCTACTCCCTTACAAGAATCTCGTCCTCGAGATTCCTAGATTTTAGAAAAGAAGGAAGGGTACTCAGATCGTAAACGATCTTCTCGTTCCCAGTGTTGCTTCTTGCTCGAATGATTAGACCACTGAACTTTCATGAACTTGATGCTCTGACGTCGAGTTTTACGCTCGGCTTCATCAAGGATACGAACAGGATGTTCTCGATAAGTTAGATCCTCTTGAAGGTCAAGAGTCTCGTGATCAACACCACGGATAGGATCTTTGAAGCAACGCTTGAGTTGGGACACATGGAAAACATCATGAACTTCAGGAAAATTGGAAGGTAACTCCAACTTGTAAGACACATTACCACGCTTGGCAAGGACGCAGAAAGGACCAACATAGCGAGGTGCTAGTTTGCCTTTGATACCGAAACGACGGACACCCTTGAGAGGAGTGACCCGAAGATAAGCTTGATCACCAATTTCATACTTCACTTCTTGATGATGGCGATCATAATAGCTCTTTTGACGTGACTGAGCAGTTTTCGTACGCTCGCGAATGATGCGAACTTGATCTTCTCGCTTCATTGATTATATCTCGGTCCAAAGAATTTTCTTTCTCCAGCTTCGGACCAGTTCAAAGGAGTTCTACACCTTCCGCCATACAAAGCTTCAAAAGGTGCCATGCCCAAGCTAGATTGGAAGCTCGTTGTTATAGGTGAACTCGGCAAATGGAAGGCACTTTTCCCAATCTTTACCGAAGGATATAACACAGTGCCCCGAGCATGTCTTCAAGAATTTGATTCACTCTTTCGGTTTGACCACCGGTTTGAGGATGATAGGTCAGTGCTGAAGGAAAGACGAGTTCCCATAGCTTGTTGAAAGCTAGACCGTAACTTTGAGGTAAACAGACTCCCACGATCAGAAATGATCTTCTTAGGAACACCATGAAGACTGACTATCCGTGAGATATACAGATCTGCTAGTTGACTAGCTTTTATGTCTTCTCGGATAGGAAGGAAGTGAGCAACCTTGGATAGACGGTCAATGACTACCCATATAGCATCTCTTCCATTTTTGGTCTTGGGGAGACCGGTAATGAAATCCATGCCAATTTCATCCCATTTCCACTCGGAATTGATAGAGGTTGCAGAGTGCCGACAGGTCTTTGATGTTCAGCTTTTACGCGACGACAAATGTCGCATTCAAGCAACAAACTTAGCGATCTCTTGCTTCATCCTGCACCACCGTAATCTTTGGCGAAGATCCCGATACATCTTGGTACTACCAGGATGGATGGAGAGGGGTGATTCATGAGCTTCTTTAAGGATTAGCTCTTTGAGATCCCGTTTATCCGGCACGACTAGACGCTTACCGAAATAAACGGTACCTTGATCATCGATGGAGAAACATTTAGCAACTCCGCTAGCAATGTTCTTCTTGATCTCGGTAATGCCGTAATCTTGCTTCGAGCCTTATTGATCTCGGTCTTCAAGAGAGGGCTTCACCTCTAGATTAGCAAGGAATCCACTAGGAACAATCTCAAGGTTGAGTTTTGCAAGTTCCTCATAAAGAGAAGGTTGCGCTTGCTTAACCATCAGATTGTTGCAATAGGACTTCCGACTTAGCGCATCAGCAACAACATTGGCTTTGCCGGGTTTATAGTTGAGACCCAAGTCATAATCTTTTATGACTTCCAACCATCTTCTCTCGTCTCGTTATTCAGATCCGGTTGGGTGAAAAGATACTTCAGACTTTGATGATCTGAGTACAACTCGCAACGATTACCATAAAGGTAAGGTCGCCATTGCTTAAGAGCATGGATCACAGCTGCAAGCTCGAGATCATGAATAGGGTAATTGAGCTCATGTGGTTTCAACTCGTCGAGAGGCATAGGCCACCACATGGCCATCTTGCATCAACACACATCCGAGCCCTTGGAGAGAGGCATCGCAATAGACAACGAAGTCTTTGCTTGTGTCCCGAAGGACGAGCACAGAGCAGAGAGTCGGCCTTGGTTTTCAAAACCTGGAAACTCTCTTCATCCTTTTCTCGACCATTCGAACTTCTTATCTTTCTTGAGAAGATCGGTCATTGGCTTGGCAATCTTGGAGAAATTTTCAATGAATCGGCGGTAATAACCCGCCGTACCGAGAAAACTTCGAATCTCCTTAGCTGACTTAGGTGTCTTCCACTCAAGAACGGCTTGAACTTTATCTCGGAATGACCGCAACACCTTTTTCGGAGATAACATGACCAAGGAAGATGAGCTCTTTAACCAGTAACTCACATTTGGAGAATTTGGCGTAGAGACGGTGCTCACGAAGTTTGGTTAGCACCAGACGGAGATGTTCCTCATGTTCATCTTCGGTTTTGGAGTAGATCGGAATATCGTCGATGTAGACCACGACGAACTTGTCAAGATATTCCATGAAAACAGAGTCCATAAGCCGCATAAAAGTGGCAGGAGCATTTGTGAGGCCAAAGGACATGACAGTGTACTCGTAAAGACCATAATGAGTTGTGAACGCCTGTCTTTGGAATGTCCTCTTTTCGGATTTTGATTTGATGGTACCCGATCTCAAATCCATCTTGGAGAAGATCGTGGCACCGGACAACCGATCAAAAAGATCATTGATTATAGGAAGAGGGTATTTGTTTTTGATAGTCACTGCGTTGAGCGGACGGTAATCAATAACCAGCCGCGGAACGTTGGTATCTCTCTTCTTGACAAAGAGGGCAGGGCAACCCCAGGAAGAAGTACTGGGTTGTATGAACTTCTTCTCTTCCAACTCCTCTAACTGCTTCTTCAGTTCAACCAGCTCTTCCGGAGGCATACGATATGGTCTCCGGGAACAGGAGCAGCTCCGGGAACCAACTCAATGACAAAGTCCACACTTCGATCAGGTGGCATGCCAGGTAACTCTTCAGGAAAGACATCTGGAAAGTCACGGACCACCCATACATCGGAGATTTCTGGTTTAGGAAAGGCTTCAACGGCATACAACTCGGCTTCAGGGGTAAACCTTGCCGATTGAGGTATTGCGGATGGAGCCCAGTATAGAATGCTTTTGCCAGAAAGATCGGTCAGTACAATAGACCTGGCTGAACAATCAATGACAGCCTTATGCTTTACTAGCCAATCCATGCCCAAGATGACATCAATGTCAGTTGACTTGAGGGCAATGAGAGAGGTGGGGAACAACAGATGCCCTATACTGATTATAACCTCACGGGTAATCCAAATGGTTTGCCAACGAGAACCAGGAGTTGTGATCTCTAGAGGGGAGGGCATTGTCTCGAAGGGTATATCATGCTTTTGTGCAAACTCTTGAGATATGAACGTATGCGATGCTCCGGAATCAAACGAACCGTAGCTAGGATTGAGTTTATATAGAGCGTACCCATTAGGACGCTTGGATCCTCTTCAGCCTCATCAGCGGAGACATGGGTCAGATGAGCACGACCAGAGGAGAGATCAATGGAATGGATCTTGGGTTAAAGGCCAGCATCATGTACTTAGATTCACACTAAGTGAACCTAGCACAATCCGGGACCTTCGGTTCAAGTCCAAGGGGAAAACACAAATAAAGGGTAACTACTATCTGAGTGACACTGAGGACACTGCGAGGTAGTAATCACAAGGTATCTTTCAAGAAGCCATACCTAGCTTCAGAAGTATTATTCAAGAAAATTAAAAGGAAAGGAGGCATCCAAGGTAAGAATAAAACCTTGAAGCCTAGAACAGAATTATGTGGAACCCACAAAGTAAAAAGATCATGAGAAACAAATTTCTTGGAAAGGATTCAACGAAATGATAACATTGAGTGAATGGAAAGAACAATGATCCAGATCAACTGATGTAACTTTAGGAACACTGAGTTAAGCAACCAAGTACAAGAGTACTTTTTAGAGAAAACAACCCAAACCCGTAGATCCTATAAGTTTGGAAATATCAGGGTAGAGGTAGAAACCTTTTTCAATCAAAACAAGGTAAGATGACTCAGCATTAGAGTGACACCAGATAAGGAGTAAAAAGAATCCTATTCAGATGTTTTTGCAAATACCTTTAACTTTCAAATAGTTTTCACAAGTACTAGACTCAACATCGACCAGTAGAAAGGGTTTCCTATAGGCAGTCCTCGCTCCGATACCAAAACCTGCTCGGCACTCCGGAGGTCGTGGCTAGACAAACCCGGATATCACATCCGGCATAAGCCTAACCTAGATCTCTAGGGCCTACAGTGGTGAGAATCGGTAACACAACAAGTGACTCTACGACCGAAAGCAAATATATTACAACTCTTAGCGAGTTAAGATCCAAATTTATTACACGCAGAGGTCACCGACCACAAATCAACAAGCAACGGAAAGCAAATTATGTTATCTATATAACAAGATCGCAAAGGGCCTAAGAGGCCATAACATAAGGCGACGTCCCAGCCCATAAGTCTCAGTGCCGCCGCCCGAGGAACTCCAAACTACTCGTCGACGTCAAGGTAGAAGCCACCATCTCGTTGGAAGGACTTCGTCCGAAACAAAGCATGCAAGGCTGAGTACGTGGACTCAGCAAGGCTTAGTACAACCCGTTAGCAAAGCGGGTATGCGAGGCTTTATGTGGAGCTTATTTTGCGGAAAGCCGCTTTTCCTTTGTAAACAGGAGGGAGCGAAGCTCGTCTATTCAGATCATTTTAAACAGAGGTAAGAGAGCGATATCAACTCTAGCTCTAAGATCATCATGTTGAATCCACCGAATCTTCATCATTACCTGAACCTATCACCTAGGATCACCCCTCGACACCCTGAGAAGGGATCCTTATCATACGTTGACATCAAGTTTTACGATTAGGTTCAAGTTGTCTATGATCACAGAATCCATCACCAAGTCGTCCATAACCGTGGACACGGCTTTTCGAAAAGATTTACCCTGCAGGGGTGTACAACTTTACCCACACGCGCCGACCGACTCTTAGTGCCACTAGTATAACACACTTCCTTGGTGTGCTGCGCAGAGGGTGGTCGACCAAAACCTTTCCCTTACTTCGCCTATTCCATGAGTCAAACTAACCGGGAGCTCCGTCATCGTAGGTAGCCATGCTCCGAGGCGGTCCCGGTCATTGTGTGCAGGGGATCCAGCTTCAATGCCTACAGCATCCTTCACCCCGGCCACACCCCGTATGATGCACTTTGAAAACCTTTTCCACCTTTCCCCATGCGTATGGCAAATGGAACTCGCAAACTAATTGACTCATGGGTAAGCTAGGTAAGTTCGGGCCAAGGGGTTCCCATGGGCCCCGTGTGGCCGTACGCTCGCCTTGGTTCCGAAGGCGAGAACTCAGGTCCTAGTATCGGCGAGAACGAGTCAAATCACCACATCCCCATGTGGCGGCCCATCCAAGCCTTTAGCATTAATATCATCACTCGATCTTACCACGTCATCCCGTCAAACTAGGTTCATTCGTAGCTCCGATTCATCAACCGGATGGATCGGACTTCAACAGCCTAAGCATGGCTAAGCATAACACATATACGGCTCTAGCGATGCAAACAAGCTCGAACCTAGTTTTGCCGGGAGCGGTGGATCGAGAACTTTGGGCTACAAAGATGGAACATGCACACATAGGATATCTACCACTCGCCGATAAAACATATTTGAAGCGAATGCAATATGTAAGAACCAGAATTAAAAGCATTTCGAAACCATATATGAACCAGGTTAGGGCTTGCCTTGTCCCTCGTTGTTCGGGTGCTGCTCTTCGGTGGCGTTGATCTCAGGTTCGCGTTCGGTCCCTATCGATGAAGAACCAAACACCGGAAATGGAAGAGCACAATCAAGACAAGGTACAATGCAATGCGCATACAATATGATGACATGTCATATTAAAGGGGTTTGGGTAACCCTAGGTGCATCGATGGAAATTAAAGGGGGTTCGACATCGATCCCGACATATGAGAGGGGTCGATTTAGGGTTTCTACTAGGGCTCATATTTAATTGGTTCAAGCATGTATGAAACATGGATAAACAATTAGGAAATGTTTTTCTGATCATTTTGATATATAATTTTATATTTTTCTGATTTAAAATGAATTATTTATGAATTTCCCAAGTTTAATTCATTTTAAAACAATTTCTGAAAATTCTATAAAAATAATAAAAGTTGGACCCACATGTCATAATTTTATTCTTTTCTAAAATATTTATGGAATTATTAAAATCCTGACCAGGGGACCCACATGTCATTATTTTTCTATTTACAGAAATTACAGAAATTAATTACTGGAAAAACAGAAAATGGGAAAAAAAGGATTAATGACGTCACGCTGACGTCATGCTGACGTCAGCGGCGCCATGGCTCACTGTGAGCTCCGGTCGATTTGCAATCGGCCGATTCGGGCCGTAATCGCGCGGGCGCGCAAGGGGGAAAGGGGCGGGGCGACGCGGCGAACCGTTTGGTGGCGGCACCGCCGGCTATTGGCCGCCGGAGCACGGCCGACGGCGTGGTCGAGCGCCGGCCGGGGCAGGTGCCACGGTGCGGCGGCGATGGAGGGGGTTAGGGGGCGAGGCGAGGGCACCAGGAGGCTCAGGTGCTCACCGTGGTGGCGATGGCGAGGTCGGCGACGCCGGAGAGGGCTCGCCGGCGGCGAATTTGGCCGGAGGCCGGGCGGCAGTATAGGGTAGGGTTAGGGTTTTCGTCGCGGGAGAGAGCGGGGAAAAGAGGGGAAAGCGGGGCTAGGGTTCATAGGGGCGGCGGCGGCGAGCTTTATAGCCGCCGGGGGGCGGCGGGGAGCATCTGGGCCGCCGGCACCATCGGGTGGCCGGCGTGCTGCCAGCTCCTGCTTGGAGGTGCGGGGAAGAAAGGGGGTTTTGCAAATAACCCCCTGGAAAGATGGTTGGGCTGGTGAAGGGGTTCGGCTGGGCCACTTGGGCCATGTTTGGGCTGCGGCCAGGGAGAGAAGAGAGAGAGAAAGGGGGCCGAGCCCAGGGAAGAGAGGAGAGCTCTCTCTCTATTTTTTTCTGGTTTTTATTTCTCATTTCAAATTCAATTTTCAAATCTGTTTTGAATTTTGTTTGAACTCAAATTTTGCAGAGAGGATATTAAACACACATGGCATTATTGAATAACAACATTTCCATGTGGCCTAATGTTCAAAACTTGAGAGAATTTGAGTCAAGAAAGAAATAGAGAAGGATTTGCATAGTGAAAATGGAGATGCAAATTTGTTCAAATTCAAACTACATGCATGCAATGCTCATGAACACTCATTTATTTATAAACACAAGGTTGGGATGTTACAAGCTATCACTACAAAAAAGTGAAAATATGGAAAAGAGTGAGTGATGATTTTCTCATGGTCATAGAGTTGTAACCTCTCAATATGGTATATCGGGAAAATCATCATCCTCGCACATGCAACATGCGATGCATCCGAAATCCGTTTCCGATGAGCTAGAGCTTGTAATGGAGATGAACACGAGCTCTAAATCATCTCATGGATAAGAACCAAGAACAACCAAGAAACACGATGCAATGCATGCAAGGTTTGAGCTCTCTCCGATGATGCGATCCACTATCCTATCAAGCACAAACCTTGTCCTTGCGCGTTCCTCTCGAGTCGGCAAGCTCCGTCTTCATCCTCTTCAACCTTGTACATGCCACCGTCTTCCTTCAACATACACGCCACCGTCTTCTTTGATCTTGTACGCTGATGTCTACGGGAGCTTCTATTCTTGTAGACAATGTTGGGCCTCCAAGAGCAGAGGTTTGTAGAACAGCAGCAAGTTTCCCTTAAGTGGATTACCCAAGGTTTATCGATCTCAGGGAGGAAGAGGTCAAAGATATCCCTCTCATGCAACCCTGCAACCACAAAGCAAGAAGTCTCTTGTGTCCCCAACACACCTAATAGGTGTACTAGTTCGGCGAAGAGATAGTGAAATACAGGTGGTATGAATATATATGAGCGATAGCAACGGCACCGTAAAAGTGCTTCGCCTGTGTCGATAAACAAGCAGTAGTAACGCAGCAAGTAGTAACGCAAGCAGTAGTAACGCAATAAACAAGTAAACAAGCAGCGATAGCGTATTTAGGAACAAGGCCTAGGGATTAGACTTTCACTAGTGGACACTCTCAACTTTGATCACATAACAGAATAGATAAATGCGTACTCTACACTCTTGTTGGATGATGAACACATTGCGTAGGATTACACGAACCCTCAATGCCGGAGTTAACAAGCTCCACAATTCAATGTTCATATTTAAATAACCTTAGAGTGCATGAAAGATCAATTCGACTAAACCAAGTACTAACATAGCATGCACACTGTCACCTTCATGCTATGTAGGAGGAATAATACACATCAATACTATCATAGCAATAGTTAACTTCATAATATACAAGAGATCATAATCATAGCATAAACCAAGTACTAACACGGATGCACACACTCGTCACCATTACACCGTGTAGGAGGAATAAAACTACTTTAATAACATTGCTAGAGTAGCACATAGATAAATTGTGATACAAACACATTGCAATCATAAAGAGATATAAATAAGCACTTCATTATGCCATTCATAACAGTGAATAAGTATTCTGTGAAATATAGCCTAAGAGACCCACACGGTGCACACACTCGTCACCTTTACACACGTGGGACAAGGAGTCTCCTGGAGATCACATAAGTAAAACTCACTTGACTAGCATAGTGACATCTAGATTACAAGCATCATCATATGAATCTCAATCATGTAAGGCAGCTCATGAGATTATTGTATTGAAGTACATAGGAGAGAGATGAACCACATAGCTACCGGTACAGCCCCGAGCCTCGATGGAGAACTACTCCCTCCTCATGGGAGCAGCAGCGGTGATGAAGATGGCGGTGGAGATGGTAGCGGTGTCGATGGAGAAGTCTTCCGGGGCACTTCCCCGCTCCGGCAGGGTGCCGGAACGGAGACTCCTGTCCCCCGCATCTTGGCTTCGCGATGGCGGCGGCTCCGGGAAGGTTTTCCGTATCGTGGTTCTTCGCATCGTGGTTTTCGCGACGGAGGCTTTAAATAGGCGGAAGGGCAGCCTCGGAGGGAGCCTGGGGGCCCGCACCATAGGGCGGCGCGGCCCCCTCTCGGCCGCGCCGGTGTGGTGTGGGGCCCCGGTGGCTTCCCTCTGGTGGCTCTCGGGTGTTCTGGAAGGCTCCGGGAAAAATAGGGACCTGGGTCTTGATTTCGTCCAATTCCGAGAATATTTCTTTACTAGGATTTCTGGAACCAAAAACAGCAGAAAACAGGAACCGGCTCTTCGGCATCTTGTTAATAGGTTAGTTCCAGAAAATGCACGAATATGACATAAAGTGTGCATAAAACATGTAGGTATCATCAATAATATGGCATGGAACATAAGAAATTATTGATACATCGGAGACGTATCAAGCATCCCCAAGCTTAGTTCTGCTCGTCCCGAGCAGGTAAAACGATAACAAAGATAATTTCTGGAGTGACATGCCATCATAAACTTGATCATATTGTAAACATATGTAATGAATGCAGCGATCAAAACAATGGTAATGACATGAGTAAACAAGTGAATCATAAAGCAAAGACTTTTCATGAATAGTACTTAAAGACAAGCATCAATAAGTCTTGCATAAGAGTTAACTCATAAAGCAATAAATCAAAGTAAAGGTATTGAAGCAACACAAAGGAAGATTAAGTTTCAGCGGTTGCTTTCAAATTATAACATGTATATCTCATAGATAATTGTCAACATAGAGTAATATAACAAGTACAATATGCAAGTATGTAGGAATCAATGCACAGTTCACACAAGTGTTTGCTTCTTGAGGTGGAGAGAGATAGGTGAACCGACTCAACATAAAAGTAAAGAGAATGGTCCTTCAAAGAGGAAAGCATCGATTGCTATATTTGTGCTAGAGCTTTTATTTTGAAAACATGAAACAATTTTGTCAACGGTAGTAATAAAGCATATGAGTTATGAAAGTTATATCTTACAAGTTGCAAGCCTCATGCATAGTATACTAATAGTGCCCGCACCTTGTCCTAATTAGCTTGGACTACCGGATCTTTGCAATGC
Source organism: Lolium rigidum (assembly GCF_022539505.1). Classification (NCBI taxonomy): domain Eukaryota; kingdom Viridiplantae; phylum Streptophyta; class Magnoliopsida; order Poales; family Poaceae; genus Lolium; species Lolium rigidum. The sequence goes on along the minus strand of NC_061510.1, from coordinate 55,600,857 downwards.
ACATGTTTTAACCAAGTGTCACAATGGGGTACCTCCATGCCGCCTCGTACAAAGGTCTAAGGAGAAAGCTCGCATTTTGGATTTCTCGCTTTTGATTATTCTCAACTTAGACATCCATACCGGGACAACATGGACAACAGATAATGGACTCCTCTTTAATGCATAAGCATGTGGCAACAATTATTATTCTCATATGAGATTGAGGATATATGTCCAAAACTGAAACTTCCACCATGATTCATGGCTTTAGTTAGCGGCCCAATGTTCTTTTCTAACAATATGCATGCTCCAACCATTAAGGTGGTAGATCTCTCTTAATTCAGACAAGACGGACATGCATAGCAACTCACATGATATTCAACAAAGAATAGTTGATGGTGTCCCCAGAAGCATGGTTATCGCACAACAAGCAACTTAATAAGAGATAAAGTGCATAAGTACATATTCAATACCATAATAGTTTTTAAGCTATTTGTCCCATGAGCTATATATTGCAAAGGTGAATGATGGAATTTTAAAGGTAGCACTCAAGCAATTTACTTTGGAATGGCGGATAAATACCATGTAGTAGGTAGGTATGGTGGACACAAATGGCATAGTGGTTGGCTCAAGGATTTTGGATGCATGAGAAGTATTCCCTCTCGATACAGTGGTTTAGGCTAGCAAGGTTATTTGAAACAAAAACAAGGATGAACGGTGCAGCAAAACTCACATAAAAGACATATTGTAAACATTATAAGACTCTACACCGTCTTCCTTGTTGTTCAAAACTCAATACTAGATATTATCTAGACTCTAGAGAAACCAAATATGCAAACCAAATTAGCAAGCTCTAAGTATTTCTTCATTAATGGGTGCAAAGTATATGATGCAAGAGCTTAATCATGAGCACAACAATTGCCAAGCATCAAATTATCCAAGACATTTTAGAGTTACTACATGTAGTATTTTCCAATTCCAACCATATAACAATTTAACGAAGAAGAAACTTCGCCATGAATACTATGAGTAGAGCCTAAGGACATACTTGTCCATATGCTACAGCGGAGCGTGTCTCTCTCCCACAAAGTGAATGCTAGGATCCATTTTATTCAAACAAAACAAAAAACAAAAACAAACCGACGCTCCAAGCAAAGTGCATAAGATGTGACGGAATAAAAATATAGTTTCGGGGAGGAACCCGATAATGTTGTCGATGAAGAAGGGGATGCCATGGGCATCCCCAAGCTTAGACGCTTGAGTCTTCTTGAAATATGCAGGGTGAACCACCGGGGCATCCCCAAGCTTAGAGCTTTCACTCTTCTTGATCATAGTATATCATCCTCCTCTCTTGATCCTTGAAAACTTCCTCCACACCAAACTTGAAACAACTCATTTGAGGGTTAGTGCACAATAAAAATTAACATGTTCAGAGGTGACACAATCATTCTTAACACTTCTGGACATTGCATAAAGCTACTGGACATTAATGGATCAAAGAAATTCATCCAACATAGCAAAAGAGGCAATGCGAAATAAAAGGCAGAATCTGTCAAAACAGAACAGTCCGTAAAGATGGATTTTATTAGGCCACCAGACTTTCTCAAATGAAAATGCCCAAATTGAATGAAAGTTGCGTACATATCTGAGGATCATGCACGTAAATTGTCTTAATTTTCTGAGCTACCTACAGGGAGGTAGACCCAGATTCGTGACAGCAAAGAAATCTGGAACTGCGCAGTAATCCAAATCTAGCACTTACTTTACTATCAAAGACTTTACTTGGCACAACAAAACACAAAACTAAGATAAGGAGAGGTTGCTACAGTAGTAAACAACTTCCAAGACACAAATATAAAACAAAGTACTGTAGCAAAATAACACATGGGTTATCTCCCAAGAAGTTCTTTCTTTATAGCCATTAAGATGGGCTCAGCAGTTTTAATGATGCACTCGTAAGAAATAGTAGTTGAAGCGAGAGCATCAAGAAGCGAATTCAAAACACATTTAAGCCTAACATGCTTCCTATGAAAAGGAATCTTGTAAATAAACAAATTCATGAAGCATAATGCAACAAGCATAGAAAGATAAAACAAGTGTAGCTTCAAAAATTTTAGCACATAGAGAGGCATTTTAGTAACATGAAAATTTCTACAACCATATTTTCCTCTCTCATAATAACTTTCAGTAGCATCATGAGCAAACTCAACAATATAACATAAAGCATTCTTACCATGAGCCACATGCATAAAATTATTACTCTCCACATAAGCATAATTAATTTTATTAGTTGTAGTGGGAGCAAATTCAACAAAGTAGCTATCATTATTATTCTCATCAAGTGTAGGAGGCATAGTATAATCACAATAAAATTTACTCTCCATAGTAGGTTGTACCAAAAGACCACTATTATAATCATCATAAATAGGAGGCAAAGTATCATCAAAGAAAATTTTCTCCTCAATGCTTGGGGGACTAAAAAGATCATGAAAACCAGCTTCCCCAAGCTTAGAACTTTCTACATTATTATCAACAATGGTGTTCAAAGCGTTCATACTAATATTACTACCAAAGATGCAAATAAGATTCCATAGGTTTTTTAATTTTCGCATCAAACAATCCATGTTTTAAATCAGGAAATAGAATAAGAAGCTCATTGTTGTCCATTATGCCAAACTAGTGTAAACAAGAAACAAAAAGATGCAATTGCAGGATCTAAAGGAAATAGCTTCGAGCACAAACACAATGGCGCTGTAAAAGTATCAGTTACCGGAACCGGAGTATGAGTGCCTTTTTACCTTTCCTCCCGGCGACGGCGCTGTAAAAGTGCTTGATGTCTACGGGGCTTCTATTCTTGTAGACACTGTTGGGCCTCCAAGAGCAGAGGTTTGTAGAACAGCAGCAAGTTTCCCTTAAGTGGATTACCCAAGGTTTATCGATCTCAGGGAGGAAGAGGTCAAAGATATCCCTCTCATGCAACCTCGCAACCACAAAGCAAGAAGTCTCTTGTGTCCCCAACACACCTAATAGGTGTACTAGTTCGGCGAAGAGATAGTGAAATACAGGTGGTATGAATATATATGAGCAGTAGCAACGGCACCAGAAAAGTGCTTTGCCTAGGTCAGTAAACAAGCAGTAGTAACGCAGCAGTAGTAACGCAGTAAAACAGTAAACAAGCAGCGATAGCAGTATTTAGGAACAAGACCTAGGGATTAGACTTTCACTAGTGGACACTCTCAACTTTGATCACATAACAGAATAGATAAATGCATACTCTACACTCTTGTTGGATGATGAACACATTGCGTAGGATTACACGAACCCTCAATGCCGGAGTTAACAAGCTCCACAATTCAATGTTCATATTTAAATAACCTTAGAGTGCATGAAAGATCAATTCGACTAAACCAAGTACTAACATAGCATGCACACTCGTCACCTTCATGCTATGTAGGAGGAATAATACACATCAATACTATCATAGCAATAGTTAACTTCATAATCTACAAGAGATCATAATCATAGCATAAACCAAGTACTAACACTGGATGCACACACCGTCACCATTACACCGTGTAGGAGGAATAAAACTACTTTAATAACATTGCTAGAGTAGCACATAGATAAATTGTGATACAAACACATTGCAATCATAAAGAGATATAAATAAGCACTTCACTATGCCATTCATAACAGTGAATAAGTATTCAGTGAAATATAGCCTAAGAGACCCACACGGTGCACACACCGTCACCTTTACACACGTGGGACAAGGAGTCTCCGGAGATCACATAAGTAAAACTCACTTGACTAGCATAGTGACATCTAGATTACAAGCATCATCATATGAATCTCAATCATGTAAGGCAGCTCATGAGATTATTGTATTGAAGTACATAGGAGAGAGATGAACCACATAGCTACCGGTACAGCCCCGAGCCTCGATGGAGAACTACTCCCTCCTCATGGGAGCAGCAGCGGTGATGAAGATGGCGGTGGAGATGGCAGCGGTGTCGATGGAGAAGCCTTCCGGGGCACTTCCCCGCTCCGGCAGGTGCCGGAACGAGACTCCCGTCCCCTGCATCTTGGCTTCGCGATGGCGGCGGCTCTGGAAGGTTTTCCGTATCGTGGTACTTCGCATCAGGGTTTTCGCGACGGAGGCTTTAAATAGGCGGAAGGGCAGCCTCGGAGGGAGCCTGGGGGCCCACACCATAGGGCGGCGCGGCCCCCTCCGGCCGCGCCGCGGTGTGGTGTGGGGCCCCCGTGGCTTCCATCCGGCGGCTCTCGGGTGTTCCGGAAGGCTCCGGGAAAAATAGGGACCCGGGTCTTGATTTCGTCCAATTCCGAGAATATTTCGTTACTAGGATTTTCGGAACCAAAAACAGCGTAAAACAGAACCGGCTCTTCGGCATCTTGTTAATAGGTTAGTTCCAGAAAATGCACGAATATGAAATAAAGTGTGCATAAAACATGTAGGTATCATCAATAATATGGCATGGAACATAAGAAATTATCGATAATTTCTTATGTTCTATGCCATATTATTGATGATATCTACATGTTCTATGCACACTTTATGTCATATTCGTGCATTTTCTGGAACTAACCTATTAACAAGATGCCGAAGTGCCGCTTCGCTTTCTCGCTGTTTTTGGTTTCGTAAATCCTAGTAACGAAATATTCTCGAATCGGACGAAATCAAGACCCGTGTTCCTATTTTCACCGGAAGCATCCGGAACACCCGGAAGGACCAGAGGGGGCACCGGGCCCCTGCACCATAGGCCGGCGCGGCCCAGGCCCCGGCCGCGCCGCCATATGGTGTGGCCACCCCTTCGACCCTCCCGCGCCGCCTCTTCGCCTATATAAAGCCTCCGTCGCGAAAACCCCGAGGCGAAAACCACGATACGGAAAACCTTCCGCAGCCGCCGCCATCGCGAAGCCAAGATCCGGGGGACAGAGTCTCCGTTCCGGCACCCTGCCGGAGCGGGGAAGTGCCCCCGGAAGGCTTCTCCATCGACACCGCTGCCATCTCCACCGCCATCTTCATCACCGCTGCCGCTCCCATGAGGAGGGAGTAGTTCTCCATCGAGGCTCGGGGCTGTACCGGTAGCTATGTGGTTCATCTCTCTCCTATGTGCTTCAATACAATAATCTCATGAGCTGCCTTACATGATTGAGATTCATATGATGATGCTTGTAATCTAGATGTCATTATGCTAGTCAAGTGAGTTTTACTTATGTGATCTCCGGAGACTCCTTGTCCCACGTGTGTAAAGGTGACAAGGTGTGCACCGTGTGGGTCTCTTAGGCTATATTTCACGTAATACTTATTCACCGTTGAATGGCATAGTGAGGTGCTTATTTATATCTCTTTATGATTGCAATGTGTTTGTATCACAATTTATCTATGTGCTACTCTAGCAATGTTATTAAAGTAGTTTTATTCCTCCCCGCACGTGTGCAAAGGTGACAAGCAGTGTGCACCGTGTTAGTACTTGGTT